>NW_021940682.1:33540515-33894239 GCF_001715985.3 Manacus vitellinus | reverse complement strand
CCCCTTTCCCCTGCCCGCCCCACTCCGGCGTGTCGCTGTGGAACGGGCCGGGCCCGGAACCCGGCGGCGGTGTGGAAGATGGATGCAGGGGAGGCCGGCCCGGGTGGCAGGGCGGGGAGCAGCGCCGACAGCCTGGCCGAGGAAGAGGAGGAGGAGGACGACGAGGGGGGTCCCGGCAGCGGGCGGTCCAGCCGCACCTCGTCGCTGGTGAGCGGGCTGCTCACCGAGCTGTACAGCGCCGCCGAGGCGGCCGCCCCTTCGGGCAGCGCCCGCTCGCGCGCCCTCCGTGAGCTGCAGCAGCGGCCGAGCCAGGTCAAGTACCTGCGGCTGAAAGGTACAGCCCGCCCCGCCTGCCCTGCCCTGCGCTGCCGGGGCTGGGAGCTGCCCCTGCCGCCTCGCTTTCCCTCTGTGCCTGCTCGGAAGTCCTGACCAAGGGTGCCCTCCGCTCGCTATAGCAGCCTTTCTGCATGGCCATGGCTCCCAGAAGCTTCCCGTGCGCTGTTAGCTGAGAGCTCCTTCAGACCAGGGCCTCCCGTGCTGTTCCTTCCTTCTTTGTTCCAGGTGCTGTAGGAGCAAAAATGGGGTCACCTGCTATTAGTTTCTGTGACAGATTGCACAAGCTTTTGTGTTTCTGCGAGTTCAGTGCTTTTCCTCACAGTAATGAATCAGTGACCAAGTTTCATTTCTTTCTTTTTTTTTTTCTTAGTCTAGCAGACATGCTAGGCATACGGTGTCATAAGAGGTAGTTGTTTTTTCAGGTCCTTTTAGTTCTAGTGAACCTAAACTAAACCAGTCAGTTGTAAGACTTATTTGTAGGTTGGCATGTCTTCCAGAAAAGAAATAAGTGTAATAAAAGGTGTAAATGCTGTAGTCAATTAACCAAAATCTAAATGAAATTTTCAAAGAATTCTCCTGAAAGCTAAGGAACCTCAACAGGGCATGTTTTTGAAGGAATAAGACTTGCAACTCCAAGTTGATCAGATGAAGAGGGCGGCACAAAGGCCTCTTGTCTCCTGATGTTTAATCATTCCTGCTTTTGATGAGGAGGAAAAAAAAAAAAGAGGTGAATAAATGCACCTGTTTTTCAGACCTGTGCAAACAGCTGTCTGCTTCCGTGTTTGGCTTCTTAGTGAGATGAGACACCATCTGATGTTACTAGGACGTAGCTCACGTTCTTCTGTGTGTCCTATAGCAACTTGGGACTCAAAAACCCCTTGCTTGTTGAGGAATATATTTTGTAGTATTTCAACTCATTACTTTTGCTGCAAAGTTAATTGTTTTTACAGGGACAACTAACTGGCATGAGTGAGAAAGAAGAAAACTCAGCTCACTGCTTGTGTGGTAACTGTAGAAGTCAATAGGAGTGCAAATTAATTTTTTTGCTCTCAAAATCCATGGATTTATTTTTAAATCCCCTTGCCTGGTACAAGTGATGGGGAGTTTCAGCTTAGCAGCAGGTGCTGAAACAGGGTAGTGTCTATAAAATACAGGTGTGGTTTACCACTGGTTCCGCTCCCCTTGCAGTCATACTTTGCTCTTCACTAGCCCATGATTGATGGTCATTTCAGCCTAATTTGTCCTTTTCTTTAAGCTCTCCAGAATTACTGAAAAAGTTTTGCCACATGAGCTGAGCCGTTTACCATCCCACTAATAGTAGGTTTTTCTGGGTGCATAAATATTTTTCTCATTAGATCAGGTTACCAAAGTATGGATTTCTTGCACTGATTTTCCTTCTAGCATCAGGGGAGCATGGTTGCATTGAAAGTGATAGGATTTGAAAACTTAGCTGCAGGGAGCACACCTCTGTGTAGATGCTGGTGACAAGCTGTGCCAGGCTATTGCAGGGGAGAGCTGAAGAGGTCAGCGTGTGATAGGCAAGATCCAGGATTTCACTGGTGGGGTGAGCCTCTGAGAACAGAGCAGAGGACGCAGAAAAATAAATGGACTTAAGATATCTCCCCAACAGCTCCCTCTTCTGGACCTGAAGCACGTCACATAGGGGGCAACAGGAATATCAGAAGTAAGCTGAGACATTTTGGTGAACTAAGAGGCGTCTGGTGACACTGTGACTGACCAGTGGAAATAGCTGAGGCCTGGACTGAAGCTGTCCAGTTGTGTCTTTGTGGAGATTCCCACTTTGCACTCATTCTGGACTTGAATTTGTAGCTTTGCAGGCAGCTTCTTGAATGTGTTCCTTTGTTACAAATGCACGTCTTCCCCATGCACAGGCAGCTTTCTGAAGATACTGTATTTAAAATTTACCCCCGGTTGCACTATTATTGGATATTCTGGCTACATCTGTCACAATTCTATGAATTTATAATAGCATAATTATTAAGATTCATATGCTGTGCAATAAATGGAAGTATTTTAGTTTAAAAGAAAATTAAAGACTTTGGCTCAGATCCTGAAAATATTTATAATTGGGAATTACCCCAGTCAGTAGAACTTGTAATTTATAGAAAGCTTGTATATAAATGTCCATGGGGCACGTCTCTTTGTATGTCAGCTACAATGGGCTGTTTGTAAGTGTTTTGGCCTGTACTGAAGTTGTTTTCTCTGTTTGTTGGCAGATGTTGATGAATTAACAACTATAAAGCAAGAACTGAATTACAGAATTTCTATTCAATCAGCAAAGTTGCTTCGTCTTCTGAAGCAGAAAGACAGGCTTGTACAAAAAGTCCAGAAGAATTGCGACATTGTTACAGCTTGTTTGCAGGCGGTTTCCCAGAAACGGTGTAAGTACTTTCTGTGTGCTAGTGTAAGTAGTTTATTTCATTAACATGGGCAGTATTTCATTCAAGCCTTCACACTTCATTTAAAGTCAGGAGGCCAGGCTGTGCTATTTCTTGGATATGACTGGCTCTTAGTGATGTCAGTGGCACCTGGAAACAGTCAAAGTTCAACTACCTCGGCTGGGTAAGCTGCCATAGCCTCAGCTGTGTGTAGTGCTGTGGCACCCTCACTGTAGGTTGTCTGCCAGGTTTTTTCAGCTTTAATTAAACAGACAACCTGAGCTGAATTTGTTTGGTGTGCTTGCTGTGTGGAGCTGTCTGCTTTCATATGTTATAAGGGAGATGCTAGAAATAGAAATTATTCTCACTGGCAGCTATAGACAGCATATGGAATTGTCTTCCCAGAGCATTGTTAATAGCGTGTAACTCATTTCTGTCAAGTTGATCAAAGACAAGGAGTATTAATAAAAACAAGCCTATTTCCCTCAAACCCCTTTATCAGTACCAGTGTTTTGGGAGGTTCTGCGAGAGTGCATGGGAAAGAGGAGAGAAGTTACTCTTTAATTGTTTAGCCTTTTTTTCCAGAACAGTGAAACCTTTTTATTTGACTTGGCAAAGTTGTCATCTTAAGATAGGCTGAAGTGCTTTCGATAGTTCCGCTAAAGTAAAACTGCATGTAATGTCATATGTAAAAATAAATAGGAATTATGCCTTTAGAAAGGACATGTGAAAATAACCTAATATTCCCTGTCTTATTTTTTTATTAACATGCAGCGTGACAGGTACAGAAATATTCAGGTACAGTAAATAAAGCATGGTCTTTTCATAAAAATGTCTGCAGAAGCTTTGAGATGCATGTAAAAATTTCGTTAAAAGAATTTTACTGTAGTGGCATGTGCTAATGTAGTTTAGTTAAGGGCTTGTCTGTTAATGTGAAACTTCACTTTTAAGCATTTAAAAGAGTTCTTTTGTTTTACTTAAACCTGGCACGCAAGTTCTTGCCTATCTTGTGCTGTGTAGTCATATTTCTTCTTCTCGAAAACTTTTTTTTATTAACATCAGCTTGATAACCAAGTCCTCAGTGCCATTAGCATGTAAGCATATACTGTAGTCTCCTGTTAAATGAGACTTCTTGAATTTTGTGTATGTTTCAAGTATTTAGAGGGTTTGACTGTAAGTTCTGGGGGTCTGAGCCTCATTTGTTAGGTAAAAAGATGTTACTGAAAGGGATGTGGATTTCATACTAAATATGAATGTGATTTTGCAAGTTTCAGGTACCATTTTACACTGAAATTAATGGGGCATTATGTTTATGGTGTGCTGGTAACGACTGAGATAGCTGAAGTAATGTATTTTATTGCCTAATATCCCTGCATATGCATGCAGGTTTTTTAAGACTGTGTAGATTTGCGTATTACATCTCTTTGAGTGATATATTTTAATTATTAAAATGGACATTTATATTAAAATATTTACCTAGTGGTTATTTTCAGCTTATATTTCTCAAAAACTGGATGCATGTGTTCCATGGCACCAAAAACTTAGTTTTTTCTTGCCTTAATGTCTAATTCAAAGCCACTGGGATGTGGTGAACAACTTCTGATAACTGCAGTTGCTTTGGAATAGATCAAGACTGTGTTTTTATTGCTCAGTGTAGATGTGCTAACATTCCTGCATTGTCTGTATAATAAGCTTTTGCTGTAGGATGTATAACTTGAAATTTCCTGGTAATCCTGCCTTTGAGGCAATGTTTGATAACAGCTGTCAAAAGGCCAGCACAACTGATCTTCTTCCCTCCAACTGTTTATTCTTGTCTTTGTACTATTTCCTGTGTAGCAGTAGGAACCCCTGTATTGGAATATAATGAGTCAAATTGGAGAGGTGATTGGGTAAACTAATTTCTTTTCTGTAGCAGTTCCCTGTTTCCAATTTCTTCAGGGTGTGGTGGAAGTGGCTGTACGGGAGAAGCGATTGCTTAGAGTAGCTTGAATATGTAATTACGTTCTAAAGTTTCTGCAAAACTTACGCTAACAGTGGAAAGATCTATTTTCTCATCTCTTAACCATAAAAAACCCCCCGAACATTTAATGTGATGGAACATTAAAAATTGCATACCTCCCCCTCTGCCTCAAAATGTAATTTTTCTCTTCACTAAAGCCCATGGAAACTAAATATTCTATAGACTGCCCTCTCACTTTTAAAAATTCAAAGCATTATTAATTTCCTGAAGTTTTCATTGTTCTAGGTTTTTCTGATGAAGGTAAATACTTGCAGCATAATGTTATGTGCTATAAAGTTTTATAATGTGCTTTCATGTTGAGCATTAACGGTATGACATTCTGTAGAAGTGACAAAATTTCTTGAAGTTGCATTATCATTAATTCTAATGTTTCAAAATACAAGTGATTCTTCACCTGATTTATATAGAGTTTCATGGTATGTTTATACTATTGTCACACTGGGAATTTTTTTCCCCCACATAGTGAAATCACTGTGTAGAGCTAGAACTCTAGTTTTCAATTAACCTTAAGTTCACATCCTTATGTTTGAGTGCTACCTTTAAGCAATCTGTACAGACCCATTGCAAACAATACTTTTTCATGAAGTTATGTCAGACCCTTTTTGAATACTGCTTGACAAATTAACTCTTAAGAGTAACTTCAGTTAGTTTGGAAATTACAGGGCTGATAAATTTGATTATTTTCTGATGAAATATCTATTGTGCTTTAGTCTGCTTTTACAGAGAGAAAAAAACCAGGTACTGTTTAAAAAACTGTATGCTTAAAACGGTGTTCAGTGTCCGAAAGTTCAGGGTCTGTGAGTTTTACAGCCCACAAAGGAAGGCATCCACTGCTCAGTCTTTGACCTCTGCTGGCTCTTGGTCTCTGCTGAGTGCACAGGAGAGGCCTGCCCCCATCCTCCCCCTGGCAGCTTTGGGAGCCCATATCTGACTTGCTTGTCCTTCAGACCCACCAATACCCAGCACAGGGCCTGCAGCATTTCAACCCCTGAGTGGATAGAGTAAATGTGGAGGAACAAGCAGTTGCCAGGAACAACTTCATAACTTATTGTGTTTCTCATTATGCTGTTGACCCTTGTCCCTGGTAGGTGATGTGCATTTTGCATACAAATAGGTATTACCACAGAAGATAAAATTCACTGCAGAGTGAAATGCATTTTGGTCAGATGCATGAATGGCTACGGCTCTGTTGAGGGAAGATAAATTGTTCTGCTGGATATGTGATAAAATCAGTACACTGTGCTGTATTTCTAGTTTGCAAGATATATGACTCACCAGTTCCATTTCAATAATAACTTTTTACCCAAATTTAAATAAAATACTCCAATGAAGAAAATCAGTAAGAGAGAAATCACAGTCATGGCCTCATGACAAACATGGCACATGTTTCTCTTACTCTTGTGATTTTGACTTATTTGGAGTAAGAAGATATAAGTTTGTTCTGGAGCATTGTGAACTATTTCAAGTCTGCCTTAAAAACTAAGCAGAGTGCTCTATGTACTTAATTATATCATTTGAGAAAAGCAGAATTCAGTAAAAAAATAAATTCAGGTTTTGCAGTTGCCATCTAAAGAATATGCAAAAGGCATCTCTGTCTTTTATCTCCCTGTATTTTATATAGTGCCAACTTGCCTACATTACTAAATATATTTTGACTGATTGAATTGCAAACCAGAAGTTCCTTGAATCACAAAATTTCCTTGCCTGTCATTTTAATTAAAACAAACAAACAAACAAACCCCAACAACCCAAACTAAAAACATGTATTATCTATAAATTATTCAGAATTAAAATAATCCAACTCAATTGTAACTCAGTCTGGCTGGAGGCAAGCAGGAATGCTTAAATATGATTCAATATAAAATAAACTGAAGCTATAGTAACAGAAAGTTAATTAATATTCTCTTGTATTTTTAATGAAGAAATAATTTTAGTAGAAGATTTCCAAAATATATCATTCATCATGTCATGAATTTGGTGCTGTATAGCTATGGTGCTATGTACCTATAATAACTTTAAATGGATTTCATGCCATGTTCAGAAAGACTCCTAGTATTGTCTGTTGTAATACTTGTTTAGAAACTATGATTAAAGTATTATTCTTCTGCTATTTCAGCATAGCGTCCTGTATAGATTTCTCTAAGATAACAATAAGCATTAGCTTTCTAGTTTTTCTTTTCCTCCTCCTGATTTGATTTAATGCAGAGCCAGTAGAGGGAGACAGAATATTTTATTTTGTGCAGGAATAGAGGTGTATCTCTGGTTTTCATAGGTTGATGGCTTTCATATCCTTTCCTTAAACATGAAGAGAAGTGCTTTACAAATGTAGTCAGGCAAGAATTGAATGAAAAGATTTAGCATCTGGCTGTCAAATAAATGTTATTCACAAAGGAAGTATTAGGTTCCGTATATGAAGTGGTTGAAAAACGGTGACAAATGGATTTTTAATTATAACTGAGGTCATTCATTCCCACGTGGTTGTGAATGTTATTTAGAAGCTCCTGTTTGAGTGAGCTGAATATTTTGGAGTCCATCTACAGAAATTTAGAAGGTTATGTTTATACTTATTAGCCCTGTTAGTGGTCTCTTTGAGTGCATCTTAATTGCATAGAAAACCAGCATGAACTGCACCATCTGGGCACAGATTGGTACCCTGCATGTCCTCGAGGGGTGGACAGTTTCCTGGTAGAAGATTGGACTATGAAGCCTCCTCAACTTCTGAGAATGAATTACTGTCTCTGTAGCATCAACTTTTCTCACAGGCTATGGAACTCAGAGGAAACTGGGAAAGCATTGCCTGCTGTTGTTTGGTTAGGAGAGAACTGTGCAAGGTCACCGTGATCACATGTCTCTGGAAAAGTGTAATTTAGATATGTTAAAGTACTCACATATCTAGATTAAACTTCTGTTTTCTATCTCATTCCCTTCCTCCATTTAGCTGCAGTCCTGCCACATCTGTGTCTTGTCCTATGTTTTTTTTCCCTTCCAAACTCTTTATTAGCTTTTCTTACTTGACTCAGTCTTTAAATATTGGACTTCTTGGCCCTGTTCCATTTTTTCCCATCCCTGTGTCTTGTCTACCCTGCAGTGCCTACCCAGATGACTCCCCAGTCTTGAATTTTCTTCACATTATTCCTTGGTTGTCTTCATGTGTTCTTCCTTGTCTTTTTTCTGCATGCACTAATTATCTACTCACACATTTTCTCCATCCCTCCTCTTCCCTCGGCATTTGTTACAAAACTAAGGCAGAAATTCACAAATTTTAGTTCGTAGGGTAAAAGTTTGGTTAAAGGTGTGAAAGCAACTTTAACACAATATACTGTGGGCACAGCTAATACTGATTTGATTGAATATGAACTTCACAAGGTTCTTGGAGGAGAGGAGAGTTTTTCACAATGAAAACAATCAGCCATTGAAATAACCTCCCCAGGGAAGTGTTGGATTCCTCAAAAAGGGATACTTTTAAGATTCGGCTGGACAAGATGCTGGGCCATCTTGTCTAGACCATGATTTTGCTGAGAAAGGTTGGACCAGATGATCCTTGAGGTCTCTTTCAACCTGGTATTCTGTGATTGATTTCGCTCTGGATCAGATGCCTCTTAACATGGGACAAGCACTTGTGTATATGTGTAGTGGGTTTCTGTGGCTGGGTTTTGGTTTTATTTATGTGTAATAATTCATGCAGATCAAATTTTGCCTGTGGCTTATCTGTCTTTTCTCACTCGTTTCCCAGTAATTTGATGTACTTTCACAGTTGTATAAATATGCTTTAACCTGGAACACCTCAATTTCTCTGGTTTAATTTTTTAATTTCTTTATGAGGAGTTGCATTACTCAATGAATGTTGCTACTATGGCAGTTTTGACCTACCCTTCTTCCCCTGAATCTCCACTGTTATAAATTAGGGGGCTATTTTTTAGCTCATATTTGCTTTTCATGTTCTTCACTTTAACATCTGAAATATATATTAAAGAGGAGGATGTTCTCTATTAAAAAATAAAAATATTAATGTCTGTGTGATTTCCAGTGTTGCATTTGCAATTAAAAGAGAGACTATCATACATGTGCTGTGCTGATCTCCAACTCTAATTTAGATTTCCAAGTGGCTGTGAAACAGGTCATTCATTTAGAAAATCATTTGTCATTTTCAAGGTGTTGATATAATAGATTTTAAATCTTACTCAGTAGCTCTGATGTTTGAAGGCAGATGAATCTGCTTCAGTAACTTTTTACAGCAAGAGCCATTTAATTGATCTATCAAAAGTGCATTCCTCTTTTGATGCAGTTAACATAGGAGGTTTAGTTCTTATGGAGTCTGATTTCACGTGAGTCATTCTCAAATGACTTAGTTGGCTGCATGTTTCAGTTCAGTAGCTTTCCTATTACCTCATGTGTATTCGTGTGCTTGGCTACATTACTAGCCTACCCTTTGTGGGTGCTAATGAATTTGATCCTTTAAATTGATGCTGTGGCTTTCTGAAATGCATGCTTAAGAAATGTTGTTTGTGGCTACTTCTTTTTTTTTCCTAATGAATTGTTGTTAATTTAGTTCTACCTGATCTTTTGTCCTTTGGAGTCTTCTGGTGGCGAAAGGGAAATGGAATGAAACATAATCATGAGCTTGAAAATGTCATAGTCATCTTGTTTGTTTAAACTGTGTCCAAAGATAGGCTGAATTTTCTTTATGGTCACTTGCCTACTTGTAGCAATACATGTGGAAATAAATAGAATATTGCTATTCATTTTTAGTTATTGCTGTTTTCATCAAACTATTAGTTGTGCTGCAGAGAGCAAAGGCTTTCTCTATTTCTTATGACTCCAGATGTGGAAGTGGTCTGAGCACTGGTTAGCAAGGATTTTCTGATCTGTTTTGTGTCCTGTGCTGGTTTGCAAAGAGTGAAGTTATGGACCAGTTAGAAAAGGAGAGAACCTGTATTCAGGAATGCTGAAGCTTGGCTCAGCGGGGATGGTAGCTATGTGCTTGGTCCATAAGATGCATTGGGCCACTGGGCAGGAGTTCTTTTGATCTGGGTGGTGAAGTTCACCTGCTGGTCCCTTGGAATGGGCTGTGCACAAGGACAAATGGCTCTAGAAGATTTTTTTTTTCCTGGAAAGAAAGGCTGGCTTGCTATCTAATTTGGTCATATCTCAACTGAAAAGTTTTTGTGGTCTGTGCCACTGTAGAATATCAGATTAAAAAGATGTCAAGAACTAAGTGATTAGACCCTTACAGAACCTGGAATCCTTACTCTGAGGGAAATTTTGCTTTAAGGATACAACAACTAAAATATCTTATTCCAGCATGAAATAAAACACCCACTCACAAAAGTCAATTGCTTATGAAGCAAAATTCTGAAAGCTTATATTTAGAACCAACATGCTTTGTTCAGATGCCTTTTTCATTTCATGTTAGGTAATGAGCCATTTTCAACTTAGGTGATAAAATGTTTAATCCTAAAAAGAGTCAAAATTATGCTTTTAGCATTTGAAAATATGTTTTAATCAAAGATGACAATTTGCTGAAAAGGACTTAGCTTTCCACAAGCTGTTATTTTATGGCAGAGCTTTCCATTAAAGTGGTTCCAACCAACTTTGTTACAGAGATCTTCCTGGGATTGTGCAGCCAGCCATCTCTGCAGCTCACTCCCTGACTGCTCAGCACTGGGATTGCCAGGCTGATTATGGAGCTGAGGACCCCACATGCATTCCTAAGCCATATATTTTCCTTCTGAGTCTTTAGGGATTATATGAATCCTTACTTTTTTGTGTCATGTACTTTCCTAACTTCTTTGTTCCTAACTCTCACCACTGAAATGTTTTACCTTCATGAAAAATACCTCCTGGCTCCCCCAGAACAAGTGTCATATTCCATCATTGACTAAAATTTGAACGGTTCTTGAAAATGGTTTTTATTATGGGCTCCTTTGGCTACATTCTTCAGGATTTAACTAAGCTAACTGTCCTGGTGGCTGCTTCAGCTGGTGTCAGGAGCCAGAGATAGGATTGCCTTTGCTACAAACCCTGGGAGTCTGTTCAGGATCTAGGTGCTTACAGTATCAGCATGGGGGGTATAAGACTATACCTGACTGACGCTTTTTTTCTTCTAAGTATCATTCCACTGCTGCCATTAATAGGAAATTGTCTGCATTGGAGTTGGGGTCACTGCTGCTGGTAAATTCCTGGAGACAGTGTGGAGCCTGCTGACTAAGAGACCATTATGTCCTTGAGGAATGTGCTGCCTCCTGGCTCACTGCTGCTGTTCCTTTTCCAGTCCAGTAAGCCACTGTGTCTGGAGAGGTGAGATTTTCATGGGAAAGGTGTTTGGGACTAGTTGGAAGCTGAGCAAATGAGCATCTGACCTCAGGCACTTGCCTCTGACAGGAGAGAGCTTTCAGTTACCTGTTCACTTCTGCCCATTGAGCATCAAACTTGGCCCCAAACGTGCCTCACACAGAAGCAAGTGGATGTTGATTGCAGTGACTTACTGTTTGGGACATACCAGCCCTTCACCCAAAGGAGCCTGGTGAGATCTGGGAGACACTGGTCAAACAGCTGTGGTGTCCCACTTCTGTATAAGCTTGTGGGCCCTGTGAAATGGAGAGCTATAACCCTGCATCCTTCCATCTCGCCCCACGTTGAATGCTTGTCCTGGGAAATGGCAGACATCTGGGGTGAGGGCGAAGTGGGGCTAAATTGACCCATCTGAAGTGTGTTGTGTAGGTGTGTTCTATAGCTGGCCCCAGCTGCTAGGGTGAAGGGGCACCCTGTGACAGTCACCTGAGGTGGTGAGAGAATCAATCACTGCTTACCTAACTACAACTAGTTTTATTTCTTCCCTCCCTCCCTAATAAATAGTTCAGCAGTATTTTTTAATAATGTAGAAACTTGATGGAATAGTAATAGCTGAATGTGGTTACAATATAAAAAATTATTCTTGCAGAACAAATATTTCATTGTGTGCAGAACAAATATTTCATTGCTTATCATGGAACCAAACAGTAAATTCAGTAAATCGTGCTGTAAGCACTAGGCTGGCTGCTGAATCTAGGCCTAGTTTGCAGCATAAAATGCAGATTCTTCAATATAAGGATGTATAGATTGCAGAGTCACTATTAAATTCTTGTTCTGCAACATTTGGTATAGGATGTTGCAACTACTCTTGGTCAGTGTGCTAGCAGCTGTGACAACAGTGAAATTGGTTGAGTTAGTGCTACACCCGAGATTGTGTTTGTTTTGGGTATGCATACAACTTGGACATTGACTGCTTAACTTCTTTTCTGTATTCTTCTGTGTGACAGTAATCCTGTCACTGTTGCAAAGTCATAGCTAACTTTACAGGATTAGTTTTGTAATTAATGAAGAGTTTTGAGTTCACTGAATTACGCTTCTCACAACAGCTGTGCCATGAGAAGTTGATGTATTGGGACAGTACTTGTTACATAAAATGCTCCCTTAGTATTAGAAACAGGAATTAATGTGATAGATTATTGTGCGTGGGGCTTTTTGTATTACTTATCAAGTACTATTTGTAGTACTTATATACTAATATGCCTGTATTAGTAGTTCTCAAAGTAGTTCTCAAAACAGTGATGTCTTATTTCTGTAGTACTGCGGTAACTTTGGAAGGTGGGATTTGATTAGCTCAAACTGAAGAGGCATGCAGTCATCTGGAGCGAGGATGCTGCTGTTTGCTGACAACAGCCAGAACAGCCTGTTCTCTGTCTACAGTCCCTGTCAGTCAGTCATGACATCAGAATTAACTGTCAGGCACTGCTGTGGATATCTGATCAGTGGTAAAGTTTGGTTAGTCTTTTATAAAAGACTTTTTATATAGTCACCCAGGGATTATTATGGTTAAATGAGAGGAGGTGCCAATTTCCACATAGGTTCAGGAACAGTGTGAAACAGCTCACCATCCTGCAGCCCAGCATGTCTGTCTGGGCAGGGTGAGTGTTGGCTATGGAGGGAGGAGTGGGGTGCAGGGCCCCCACTGAGCAAAGGGCTCAGCCTGAAAAGTGCTTGTGTGCTTTGCTGGGAGGCGTTGTCAGCATCCACAGTATAACCTAGGAGTTCATTTTGTTAACTGGGAATTTGTGAGGAAGCTGGCTGCACAACCAGTGGTGCCAAAGGCCACGTGGGACGGAGAGTTGCGCGAGAAGTGCGCCCGAGTGTATTCATATTTCACAGATCTTCAGACACTTTTGAACTGACGTAGATCCTGCTCCAGTTCCTACAGGTAGTGAAAAGCCATGGCATCTGTGGCAAATGTTGGACAATCAGGATGTTAAGATTGCTCTTGTGTATAAGCTCGCAGCAAGGGTTGCTGTGTGAGCTCCATAACTACAATACCATGTCATTGCAGTCTTTAATCTCCCTCTGACAAACATTTGGATGTAGAAACAGCCTGAGAGAAAAAGTTGTGTGATTAGATTGTATGCATAGTCTTTGACACTTGCCTAGCTTAGCACTACTTCCTCTTTTATTCTACTGGGCATTACACTTCAGTACAAGTAACTGCACTGTTCTTTTTCCCACTGAAACAACCTTTTTTCTGTTTTTTTTTTCTCTTAAACCATTGTGAACTTGTAGGAGGGTTAATGGGGCTTCACTGAAAATACCCAACAGGGTACATGGCCTTTAAGTAACACAGATGCATTTCATCTCCAAGTGGCACATGCTAAACATTCTTTGGTGAGTTAGTCTTTGAAGAGAAGATTTCCTGAGTACTAAAGATCAAATGGAGGATAACAGCTGCCTGGAATAATTAGTGCTAGGAACAGACTGATTTATGGAGCATCAGGCAGTACCAGCAGCTATGTTTCTGCAGCTTTGTGAGATAAGCTTGACATTTAAAAACAAGGTGCTAGAAAAATGGACTGTGAACTTGGTCTATTTGGATCAATAGTCCTGCTTATAGTTAAGTGCTGGAGCATCTCTGGAGGAAGAGTTAAATGAGAACCTCAGATTTTAAAATGCTTTTCTGCTTGAAGCTGTTAATAACCTGAATGTGACTTACTGAGCAGTAAATGAGTGCTCTTCATATATCCTTGGAATTTGCCAAGGAAGTCAAGTCTATGTTCCATCTCCATGTTACATCATCTTACTTACAAACCTATAATTTGTATCTTATTTCTTAGTAAAAATTGGAAACTTCTTGCTATGTTTTGCCAACAGTGAGACGGCCTCTAAATTTATTTCTCTATAAATTACCTTCCTAAAATCACAGCAACCTGGTACTGATCAGTGTTTTCCCTGCCATCCATACAATACATATGGCCAAACTACAGAGCATGAACAGTTTTTGGTTCTTGGGTTGGATTGATAGCTAGCTAACTTTTTAATGTGGTCTGGGTTTTTTTGTGTATGGTTTTGGTTGTTTGGTTTTTTTATGTTGTCCTCCCCTCCCCCCCCATGTGCTGGTTTAAAGGTAAACTGGCAGGGGAAATGAACCCAACTCAAAAGAGATTATAAGTCAGAATAACAATTTAATAAAAATAATACAATAAATACAATTACACAGACAAACAATTGGTTTTAACCCACAAAACCCATATGTATAACCCAGCACCCTGGGGGATGAACAGAGTGGTGTTTGTTGGGCCCCCCTTCCCGTGCTGAGCCCCACGTGGTCCCCCTGAGTCCAAAAGTAAAAGGAGAGGGAAAACCTGTTGGTGAGAGTGGTGATTGCAGTCTGGTCGGGAGTCGTGACTGCAGTCCGGATGGGAGTGGGAGTCGCAGTCCAGTCAAGATGGTCTCAGTGTGGTTGAGAGTGGTGGTCGCAGTCCAGTCCAAGTTCCAGTCCTTCTTTGGATCCCACAGGTGGTACAGAAGTCCCAAGACTCCAAGATTATATATCCTCAGCTTCAGGCAGGAATGCCCAGTACCTCCCTCAGAGCGGGGAGTTCCACAATGAGTGTGAGGACAGGAACATCCTCCTGTCTCACAGGCCTCTTAACACCCAGCTTATAGCCTGAGGGGTCAGGTGTGCTCTGGGCAGCTGCTGTAAGTGGTCTATTGATAACAGTTCTGGGAAATGGCATGGAAGGGTGTAGAATACACAGTTTTGGGTTACACCTACTCAGTGATGAGCTGGTCCCAGCTGTTCTAACTAGGACACCCCAGTATGTTACTGCCAAGTTCTTGTCTTGTCCAGCATTCATTGGCAGTAATAGGTACTGGGCCTTAGGTCCTGAAGGAAAAATAATTATACAGTGGCGCTAAAGGAAGTGAGAGTGGGGGAGTAATCAATGTACATAGCTGATATATTTTTAAAACATATACTAATATGAATAATTGAATATTACTAACATTTATAGTAATGTCTAGAGAGGTCCAGTGAGGTCAGGAACCTGTTGAGCTGGACAAACTGGACATCATTGGGCAAACACATGGTACAAGGCTCTTTGAAAAACATAACAGGACAAGACCACTTGAAGGCTGGTAGGAGAAGCACATAGTCAGAGAAGTGAAGCGAGTCTTCCAAAGATACGCAGTAGTAAATAAACGAACAGAGCTTTGCTGTTAGCAAACTCGTGCTTGTATGGTGTTGTACATGCTCAAAATCAATTTTAATGGCTCAAGGCTTCAGTACTAAATGAGCCTTTGATTAATCCTAAATACATATCCAGTTCCATAAACTTGTCTTGTAAGAGTGGGTTATGAACTGAAATGTTGTCATTTAACTGTTGAGTATAAAAGCTTGGAGTAGTAATGTTCTTGGAACTGATAACTATTTTTGCCTCTTCATCTCACAAATTTCAGCAAAAAAACCATCTGTGTCAAACTTGCTTAAATGACCAATGTATGTACTTTTTTCAGGAAGAAGAGGTGGTAGTTTGAAGTTCTTTTTCTTTGTTAGTTGCTTCTGTTTCCAAGATATGGAAACAGAGACCTCTCTAGACATTACTATAAATATTAGCAATATTCATTAATAATTTTTCTGACTTTTGCAATTACTCTTTAATCTAAAATCTTTCAAAGTGTTCAGTCTCTGAACAAATCTTGTCTTGGGGACATAGGATTGTTTTGTTTTCTTTCATTATGTTGGGGGGATTAGAATCTTGCTGTTTCTGAAATAGCAGTTCAGATCAATGAAGCTGGCAATTCACACTGTAAAATTCATTTGCTATACTAGGTGCTAAGCAAATAATCAGATTCTAATAAAGGAAGAGCAGTTCAGTTTTAGAGCTGGGAACCTGCAATGACCTTCATTTTTCTGCAACTATTATCTTAACATAACTACAAATCAAACCTGTCAGAATTCTTTTTTCATGTATTGGGTTAGATTTTCTGCTGACTTGGTGATTTATTTTTTTGCATTACAATATAGCATTTAAGCTAGATTCTGGGGTGTGAATACTGGCCAGGATATGCATTTACTTCATATTGTTTAACAAGGCTAAGGAACAGTTCTTAATTTTTATAATCATACTTTTCAATTTTTTTTTTATATAAGCCTATTCAACAATTTTTTTTCTTACTATTTTGGTAAGGAACATATTATTTTTAATTCTCTGCTTTGGTAGAGTCAAATAATTTCTCTGACAAAAAGAAGGTAATTTGCTCTTTGAGACTTCAAATCATTGCTTTGTATTTAATTTAAAAAGTGTTTTCTCTATATTTTATCGATCGTGTAAGTATTGCTGCGACTTTTGTTCCAGTTGGTAACTCTAGACTTTATGCTACTGGTTACTGCAGCAGTTAAAATACATTGTTACTTTTACCTTGTTCATGAGATGCAACTATCAGCTTAATGTAGCTGCATATGATCTGCTTTACTGTTATAGCTGGCACATGAAGGCAGTAAGTAAAATAAGTTGATTCTCTCCCTCCTTTTACTTTCTTTATCAGAACAATACAGAACACTGCTCCTCAAGTGGAAATTATAACTTTAGAGTTTATTTATGCATTTGAAGCAAAGTGGAAAAAGATTGTAAGAAAACTAAATGCTGTTGTTGAATTGCACACACACCCAATTTCACCACGTGGAAAGATCTATCCACTTACTTGTCTATAATTTTTCTCTGATTAAGAGCTTATTGGGAGCATTTGGGACATAGAAAGCTTCTGAAGTTCTTTTTTGTTAGGTGTCCTTTTGTCCTTTTGGAAGACAACATACAAAGAATTAAACACAGAGGTGAACTTCAGTGTTTGATTAATCACAGGTGTTCACGAGTGCTTGTGACTATGCTTTCTTTATTATCATTTTAGATCTATTCTATGTCTTCCTCTCATTGCTTTAATATCCAGAACTCTTCACAACCTACTTTTCTCTCTTGTCCCATCCTTATAATTTCTTACTTAGTATTCAAGGTTAGCTTGTGCCTCCTACCTCCACCCCACATGTTTTAAAACAAGTACCTTCTCAATTTCCCCCCATGTTGGCATTTTCTTATAGATGTTTAACCATGTTAAACATGCTAATGATTAAAACCTAATCTCTCAGCCTTCTTATTGACCTTATGCCTTCACGGTGTCCCCTGGTACTCAACTTTGCCATAAGTCTACAGAAACAATTGCGGCTCTTTTGTTAAGACTATTGCCCACCATGTTTTTCAATATCATCTGGCTGTCTAACTGTGCTCCTCTATAAGCTAATGTGTTTTCTTTTCGCTTATTTACTTTCTTTTAAAGCAGGCGGTCCGCTTTTCTGCTGCGCTTTTCTGATGTGCGTTGCAATACTGCTGCAGCCCAAAATTAGGATTCATGGGCACTGCAGTGAGCACAGATAGCTTTTATGGAATATCAGGCATACTCAATTGTATAAGTTTGTTGTCCTCTATTATTTGCATAATAAAGTGAACTTACTTCTGTCTTGTGATCAAGCAAAATTATATTTAATCCCCTTTTTGTTTCCCTCATGGATAGTTCTGCGTTAAATCTCTGCCTTGTCCTTTCCATGCAGCTGTTGAACCTTACATTAAGGTAAAGATTTCCACATCACATCTGTTTTGTAATGTCAGTAGGGGGTTTTCTGGTTGTTGTTTTTCCCTGAAATATTTGAGGTGCCTGTGCTCTGTGGTGCACGATGTTTAAAAAACATGAGTCAGTTTCTACTTTTCAGAAAGTTTTTCAATTCTTTCCTTTTAAGCTCTGGGAACAGCCAATTCTCAGTGATGGGCCTAGAGTGAAATAGGCCACCCTTTCTTATTACCCAGCACATTGACACGGTTTGCTGTTACTTGTGTGCTCATGCTTACTGAATTATCAGCAATTTTAATTCTTCTATCCTTAGAACCAGTTTGACATAGGAACTCCAGATACTACAGAATACTAGCTGATTAGTTGTGTGGCGATGAGAGTTGGTGGCATAGGAGAGTTAATAATTTGTGATGTAAAGCATTTGAATATTAACATATTCAGTGTTAGGTTGATGTGATTATCTTGTAGACAGGTTTAAGACAAGCTTCTGTCTTACTGCTGAGTGATTTTCTAAAGAACTCAGGAAAATAGGGGCTTTGTGCTCTACTGGATTTAGCATAGGTCTGGGAGATGGGTTCATGCAGTTCTGCTGTTGCTGCCCTTAGACCTGGTACTGTAACAGATGTCAAGTCTTTCTGCACCTCCTTCATTAATTTAAATAGTTATATAACTGCAAATGGAGAGGGGTTATGGGCAGGTTCACGGGGTTACAGGTATGTGTGTACTTCTCTTTTGGCAACCTGCAGTGCTTTTGAGGGCTTTCATATTTTCACCTACGTGATCCAATTGCATAAGCATCTTGTGCAACTGTGAACAACCAGTGGATCAAGGGACTGCAGATGGCCTTACCTGCACTGATTTACTGCCTACAAATGTGGTGCCTCCCTAGACTGGAAACTGGTCATCACAGGTCCACCCCATTGTGCTGTAAACTGCCAGAAACTGCTTTCACAACTGATTAATGGATGTATTATATTTTCAAATGTTTTCACTAATGCTGGAAAATTTTGACATACTTCTCAGGGCATATCTGCCAAAAATTTCAAGAAGGGATATGACTATGAACATTATTAAACTTGTAAATACACTTACTAGTTGTAACTGTCCATCACTCCCGAAGGATAAATTACAACGTGCACTTGTGGGCCAGTGATGCTGGGGTCAAGGAGACCTGGCTCTATGGAGGGGACTTTCTTTTCTCGTCAGTCCTGTCCTAGTGTATGCACGTGTGTAGTACAAAAGGCAGGAGTGGATAGTATGTATGGGAGGAAGGGCTGAGAATTAGAAAAAAACCAAATCAGACCACCGCAACCAAAGATCATAACAAAGAATCTTGAGTATGAAGTTGTCTTGGCTGAATCCTGATTAAGATAAGCTGAAGGATAGTGCATATACAGTAGTGAGCTTTTTACAGGAGTTACAGTCTTGTAGATTAATTTCCTGTTAAAAGATATATACTATAGTGAGCAGCACTATTGTAATGATGGTCTCTGGATCAGTCCTTAATAGATATGGCTAAACAACGTGCAAGCAATATTCTTTTTCAGATATCTTAGCTATAAACAAAGCCCCATGGCCAGAGATCACTCTGTAGTGAGAGAATTCCCTGGATCCTCTGTCTTACACTCTCCAAGAACAAGTGGGCTGTTTTAGGGCTTCCTTCAAAAGAAGGCTCTGTTAAAGAGTAATTATTGTGCCACAGTTTTTGAAGGGGGAAGTAAGTAAGGAGGTTATGTGCCTGAAGTCTAAAGGAAGAGGAAACATTTGACTAGCTGCACTCTTCCTGAGGCTAAATCATGTAAATTTTAGCTCTCTGTTTCTGGAAATCACAGATGCTATTTCCTGTCCATTGTGTAGCTTAAATTTGCACTGAATGTCTTTGTAGGCAAGGATTGGCTCTGCGCTTTTTGTCTCTGATATCTAGTATAGGACAAGTGAGGTCCTGACCTTTTTTGTGACATTTTATATACAAAGTGATACAAATGATGACTAACGCAATGGAAAAGTTTAAAATATTAATGCTGTGTTGATGAGACTGTAGCTTGCCAACAATTTGTACCATTTTCACGATTCCTACTTGTTGAAAGTGCATAGAATTAACCTTCTCTAGGCACAAGTACAGTAGCAAAACTTCATTTTTTTAATTGGTTCTGGAACCATCCTCTGTGCAGTAAAGACAACCCTGGATTACTTGTCTGACAGCAGTAACCAGATTGGTGGCAGAACAGAACCTGTTAGTCCAAAGTCCCATTTCTCCTTCTGTATAACACAAATCCGTCCAGTCTTACTGATGGGCTCCCTTGTCAGGTGCTCATGCTGTGGATATGCAAAACAGTGCTACAGACTCTGTGCTTGGCGGTTGACACAATAGCTACAGGCAGGTGATGGATCACAGCACCCACTCACCTGCACTGTCTAAGGTAGCATATGAGTACCACAGCCTGCAGACAAAGAAGTACTGGCAGTGCAGGAGGGCGTGCTCTGCTTGCAGGCTGAAGTGGGAGGTGTGCTGGGCTGTGCCACCTCACAGACTTTTGTGGTCAAGGGACACGTGCTGTAGCATCTCTGTAGTGCCTCTGCCCCTGCAGTGTCAAAAACCCAACAAGCCAGAGACCTCTTTTCAAGCTGTCAGAGGTGACTCCATCTTGTGCGTTGGAGGACTGTGAAACTCCAAATGGGTCGTACTTGTTTTTAGGCCTCTAGGATCAAGCAGAAGGAAGCAGGGCTGGTTTTGACAGAGGGGATATTTATTAATAGAAAACAGAATTGGGTAAGATAGGAATCTTGTGCTCCAGTGGTGAAGATGGTTTAATGGGCTAAATGTATTTAAAATAGTTTTGCCTCCTGGGAGAATCTTAAATTGCCTTACCCTTTCTTCCTTCCAACATGAACATATTTCATTCCACGTGTTTTCTCTTGTACATTACAATTTGCAAGTGAAATCCTTTTTTTCTTTTGAGCTCATGATGAACTACACTACACATCAGAAAATGTGTTGGCTGGATTTAAAATGTCTTTATTTGCTAACTCTGTAGAGCTATTTGAAACCCAGTGGTAATGGGGTCACATTTTCTGGGTACATTTTTTGGGCTCTTAAAGGTAGCGTATGAGGCTATGATTTGGTCAATATAACAGGTTTTCCCTTGTGGTTACAATACGTTTTCCCCCTTCATCCTATTGATAGATATTTCTTCCTGATATTTGCTGTATTGGCAGCTGCTGTAGTGATGCTGCCTAAGCGTAATTTCTAAAATGTGTTTGGACGAAACATATTACAATATTATCAGACCATATATTTACTATAATGTATTTTTTCATGGGTACATGTTGCTTTAAGCATTTTTGCCAACATACATGTCCAGAAGTGTGGCAAACAAGCTTTTTGTCCCCAGATTTTGACTGTTTTACTGGGATGTTGTGATGCAAATCAGAATTAAGGGAGATCTGTATGCTTTTTTGTGAAATGAAGGGGAGGATGTGGACTTAATGAAATACAGTCACCCAGCTAAAAAAAGGTCTTACCATTTTTAGTCTTGATTACAGTAGTCTTCTTAGCACACATCAGAAGAGAAGCAGTAAACTATGGCTTCCACTAATCCTGGGGTTGGTATTAAAGCTCCATGCAAACAGATATGTTCTTTAAAAGCAAGATTGATCTGTGGCCCCATTTCTGCTACTGTTCCTGTCACTGCCCCATCTGTTTGTGCTCATTCTCCCTTTCTAGCTGCCTCTGCTTTACCTTGTTGTCCCAGTGAAGACAGAAGAGGGCTGAGGAATGGAGAGGTTTAAAGTACATGGAGTTTGTAAAATCCTGGCAGTGATCATAGGACTGACCACCATAAGGTTGATTGTAAGAAAGGAACAAGTTATACATACGAACTAATATTTCTTAAGTTCTCTGGCTTTAAAATGGCATGGGTAGCAGATGGTGGTAAGACTGCAAAGAGGTACTAAATGAGGAGGTAAGGTTTTTCAGAAAGTGACTCTATTGTGTGGGAGGGAATACATGAACTACCGGGCGGGGGGAGAAACAAAGTCTTGGGTTGATTATTACGAAATACTGGAGCTGAAATATCTTGCTTAGCCAAATGCTTTGATATTTTTTTTTCCCCCTCAAAATCTTTTCTGAATGTCATCTGTCTTGTCAGTAACTGCAGGTGAGGACTTGTGGATGTGAGAAGACTTCTGTGCATTGGCGTATCAAACTAGATTCGTGATGGCAAACATGTCTTGCCAAAGGCAAATTAGAGGCTTTGACTGATCAGTGGTTAAAATCCAGTGCCATCCACTTTTCTAGAAACTAGGCTCTAGCCCTTAAGATATGTATATGTATGCTTAATGGAAGGGTTATCCCTGTCTCTAAAATCCATCTGTGCTAATGATCCAGTGAGTCATCAAACCCATTAGTATGGTTTGGCTTCTTCATTTTGTCTCCTGAAGTTCAATTTTGCATTTTTTTTCTTCAATGTTGTGTTTATTGGCTGGCATGCAGGAAAGCTCCTTAATGGTATGCTGGTAGACTTGGAAGTATCCATGTCCCGAGTCACAGAATGATTGTCCTGATTGTTTCCAGTATTCTTATAGCAACAAGATGACAAGTAGGAGAAATACCAGTAATGGGGATACCTAATTCTCATTTTGAGAGCTGATTATCCTTATTGGTTAAATATTGATGTCTTAGAGCTGATTGGTAATTGTTTAAAAATTGAAGGTAACGTATGATTATGTTCAGTTTAGTGTGATGACTGATTCTCACTGTATGGATAAGGAGTGGTTTCTGAAACTTTGGCTATGGCTCCTGAGACTTTGGGCCATGGCATGTGGTGTTGAGTTAGTCAGTCTTGAAATGATCCAAGAATGATATGGCGCTATTTGTGGATGGTGCTCAAGCAAGGGAAGAATAATATTAGAGACATAATATGGCTATTTCTGTATTTAAATGTTGCCGGTACAGTCCTGTTGGTCCATTCAGTACACCTAGGGAGACTAATTGATTTAAAATTTGATGCTTTAACTACTAAATCATCATCTCCAGCTGGCACTGAAAGAAAGTGATTTGCATATCTACATCAGCAGGGAAGTGTCACCTTTGATAAAAAAAGAACCACCGACACACAGACTTAATTATCTATTCAGAGTGCAAGCTAGCAGCTGAAATGTAGTGACTTTTCTCCAAAACTGAAACAGATATTTAAAGAGTCGTGATCAAAATCATGCTTCTCTGAAAACGTAACAGTGACTTCTAAAGATAGCTATAACTGATCTTAAAAAAGGCTTGGTTCTGTGTTTTATATTGTGTATCTTTTATGTAATTGGCTTCACTGCTTATCTGTTGCCAGTTTTCTCCTCTCTATAATGCGATTGAGTAAAACATCTTTTTAAGAAAGGAGCAAATTGTTTC
Source organism: Manacus vitellinus (assembly GCF_001715985.3). NCBI lineage: Eukaryota > Metazoa > Chordata > Aves > Passeriformes > Pipridae > Manacus > Manacus vitellinus. Next base: position 33,871,162 of record NW_021940682.1, on the reverse strand, counting down.
AAAGCTACAGTCATTGGAAGGTAGACTCATACTTCTGGTAGTTTGGTCTTTCAGCCTGACTAATGTGGTGTGATAAATCTGCTCTCCTTCCACAGAAACACTGCATGGTTTAGGTTGTAAAAGCTGTGATTATTTCAAATGTTCTTCCTTCTTGTCAATCGAACCACTAGTTTGAAATTCTGTATTAAACCCTTTTAAGATGCTGTTAGACCAAAATGCATCTAATAAAGTGCTGTTGAATAGCTTCTTTTAACTATTTAGTGCATGGCACATCATTGCTTGTAAGTGCAGTTGCAATTTAGATTCATAGAAAAGGCTGTTATTTTAGCTGAGAATGTCCAAAGGCTCTGTGCTGGAGAGTCAGAAACAGATACTGCACAGCCCACTTGCTTGTGCTGCTGCTGAGGCTGTCCATAAGCAGCTCTGGCTGCAGGACCTGATCCAGCTTGCCCTGGCATTGAGATGCTGTTATATTCTTCACTCTCCCCCCGTTCCATGGTCTGGTAGTGCTTGTGGTATTCCTTCCCAGGACAGCTTTTTGAAAGGGGCAGCAGGACTATCTATATGTGTCCAGCTGTAGCCCAGAGAACTACACGAGAAGACTCTTTGGTGGATATTTAGCTAATTTCAATCTCTGGAGAAATTTCAGCATTGCCGCCTGTTAACAAGCGTCAAGTGAGCTGTGTCCGTATTGCTGTCGAGTGTCTCCATGCAGCCTGGGGGGCTGTGCAGCTGTCCTGCAGCCCTTTGCCAGCGCTGAGCCCCACCACCGCCGCCGGGGCTCCCTTGATTTCTAACCAGAGCTCTGTTTCCCTTTGCCCGCTGCATCCCAGGTGGTGCTGGAGGAGGAGAGGCTGCTGCTTTACTCAGGCAGTGATGCTACGATTGTGGGCGGGAACAGCTTTTTTTTTTTTCTTTCCCCTTTTTTCCTTTCTCCTCTCCTTGTCCTCCCTCTTCTCTCCCGCACTTGGACTTCGCTGTCTGCAGTGCAGATCCTCGCCTGCCATGCCCCCGGCCCCGCCGGCCTAGGGCGAGCCCCCGGGCACCATGCGGCAGGACAGGCTGACGGGCTCGCTGCGGCGCGGGGGGCGATGCCTGAAGCGGCAGAGCTCGGGCGGCGGCGTGGGCACCATCCTCAGCAACGTGCTTCAAGAGAAGCGCAGCTGCATCTCCCGGAACCGCCGCGCGGCCTGCTTGTGCACCTTGGAGCCGTGTTACCCGCGCGGCCGGGCGCACGGCAGCGGCTGCCCCCCGCTAAGCGGCTTAGCGGGGCGGGAGAGCGGCCGGGGGCCGCCCGGAGGCGGCGTGGAGAGGAGGCGGCGGCCGGAGGGCGATGCGGGCTGCGAGGTAGGCGCGGCGGGGCGGGGGCCAGCGCCCGGGTGCAGCCCCGGCCGGGCAGGTTGCGGCGCGCCCCGGCGGGGCCGGCCGCGTGGGCGCCGCGGTCCCGCGGCCTGGGGCCGCGGGGTGCGCGGAGCGCGGACTCCGGGGCCTGGCGAGGGGTGGCCCGGGCTGGGAGCGGCGGAGCCACCGCGGCGGGTGCGGGAGGCCCGGCGGAGGGCCGGAGGCGGCCGGCCCTGCAGGGGGGGCCCAGCGCCGGGGGCTCATCCCGCCCGGCCGGCGGATCCTGGATCCGCTCTCCAGCTCTCCCATTCCTTTCCCTGCTCCTCCCGCCCGGCGTCGCCGCCTCGCAGCGCTTTTGTGTCGTTTCTCCCTGCTGCCTCCCTCCCTTCTCTTCTCCCCCGGGCTCGGTGCCGCAGCTTTCCGCCAGCCTCTCCCCGTGGTCCCCCTCAGTCTCCCCAGATAAACCTACTAACTCCTGACCTGCCGAAGAGCCCTCCTCCCACCCAGCCTTTGTCTACTGTAGGGTATTGTCTAAATTCGCAACCGTGCCTTTCCCAAGGGAAGGGCATCAGCTGTGCGGCTATTTTTCTGGATCTTGCTTCAGCACTAAAATCTTTTAAGAACCAGGTGGTCAGCCAACAAAGTATATTTGCTCCAGAGAGGTGGGCTCTCAACAGAAGCATTGATCGGTGATCATTACTGAATGCTAGATTCTAGTTGCCTGCCATAAAAATTTTGGATTTTCTTTTTTATGAAATATTAGAAATTTAAATTCAATTTACAGTGTTAGAGCTGTCACTTGTAGCTAAAATGTTGTTGATCTGTTGCCTAGTCACAAGCATTTACAAAGCATGCAAGCCAGAGATCCACTGAAACATAGAGCAATACATGGAAATATGTGAGGATCACTTTCCATTGTGCTACCTGTGTGTGCATCAAACACACAAAGCTGACTACTTCCGTGACTGAGATGAGTTTCGGAGGCTGTTATTAATTCTGGTACAGGTTATAATGACATTCTTTTATTTACACTTGCACAAAGACCAGGGGATGTGATCAGAGGCATAACCACAAACGCCATAGTCTTAAAAATCCCACTGACTGGGTTTTCCGTATGTAAGTAAAGACAGTAACATTCAGGATACATGCTTCCATAGAGTGATGGAGATGGGGCACCTGATGAGCCCTTAAAAAATATGCTGGATGAAGTTTCCTTCAGATTTACTTAGTGTCTGTATTGAGAAGTTTCTGTAGACTGGAAGTTTTAGATGTGCTTTGATACATCCCAGTGAGCTCTGGCTCCTGATGGAAGTGATTTCATGCAGAGTTACTCAGAATGTTACTTTTCTTTCTCTTTTTGCAGATGAAAACCTACATTTAGAGATAAATTGCAAGGCTAAGAATCTTCCTGAAATAACAGGCAACAGTATGGTGGTAGTTTACATGGTCACTTTTCTTTCCCCATGTATGGGCCCCCACTGCACACAAAGTTGCTTTAGGCCTTTTTCCTCATATATATTTTTATAAAATATTTATAGGCTTTCTGTGGGAGAGGTTTCAACAGCTGTGAAGTACAGCCAAGAACCTATAGTAGTGTACTTTGTAAGTTTAGTTTAAAGCTATGGCTTTATAGATCACATATGTGCATCAGAACAGATCATCTTCCTACACTTCTTCTGGTTTAAAATTTCTCAAAAAATCCCAGAGTTTGCCTCATCCTTTTGTTTAATGTTGCTGCGGGAGAACTGGGAATTTGATTCCTTCACCCAGGTGCTTTTCTCCCCTCTTGTGGTTCTGTGCTACATTTTGGTCGTGCAGTGGAAGACAGCTAGGGTTTGGGAATCCTAGGGGGATAATCTTCCCTCTTACAACCTTTTCTTGCCAGGAGTCACTGTATATTTTACATGGAAAAGCTAATAGGACTGGGTTTTGTGGGGTTTTATCTTTTTCTTGTTTTTTTTTTTTTTTCTTTTATTTTTTACATAACTTTTCTGCAGTGGTTTCTGGTGACCTGCTTGCAAGAGCAGCGAACAGGCCTTATTTTAACATACCCCTGCCTTTCAGAAATTTGGTGCCAAATTTACCTTTGTGTGTGCTTGTATTCGTGGAGCTAATAATTCAAATGTGTTCCCAGTCTATTCCTACTTACATGAGCTAATATGCTTCTCAGTATGAAGAATCAGTTGAAAGTGTATGAACTGGTGGTGATGTTTAATATGTCAAATGACAGTATAGCCTGGCTGGTTTGATGTAAAAGGGCTGAGTTGTACAGACAGCGCTTAGAGTAGGAACTATTGCTGCGTATGTGGTACATTTCTGCCAGGCTGTCCATGTAAAGGAGCTGGGAAGAAAAGTTTTCCTAAGGCCCTAAAGGGTCTTTTCTGCAAAAAGCATATGTTTAGATGATGGAGAGGAATGTGACCCAGAGATGGAGGATTGTCAGAAAGGGGAAAATCCAGTGAAAATGGGTGCAGACCTGAGCTAGGGTTCTGTGGATGTGAGGTGCTGAGGGGGAAGGAAGCTATTGGGGAATCTAAATTAGTTTGTGGAGAGAAGGCAACTGAATGCAGAATTAAAGGGAGTTGCTGGCGAAGATCCAGGCAAAAGTAGACAGGATGAAAATGATAAAACAGTGCAAAAAAAATGAAGTAGTATGTGCAGGGGTAGGATATTTGTTAGGAAAAGGGGAATGATGGAGAAAGGAGGTTTAGGAAACCAGGAGAGATTGGAATAGGGATAGGCTCTCATTTCCTTGAAGCTCTAAAGTCCAAGGACAAATTCCTTGAGAAGAGCGCAGGAACTGCATGTAGCGAGACGGTTCTTGTGCCAGAAGTAAGTGACAGACAATGAGATGCTGCCTGCAGTTTGCTGGTTGCTGTCCTGCAGATGCCCTGGGTGGGCATAGCCTTGCCTTGCTCTCTGTACTGTTTGTGTTCCAGCTTTTTTTACTTGCTTACTTGCTGTATTTTTTTTATTGAACAAGGTTGTAATTTTCTGGTTTTAGGAAATTTATGGGTGGGAATGAGGAACCGCTCCTGTATGGGCTGTGGCTCACTCCCCATGGCAATTCTCCTCTCCTGTCACAAAATTGTCCTATAATTTGATTTTGAGAATATTTCTAACAGGGAACAAATAAGGGAAAACAGATTCCATGGCTTCTGCAAGACATCACAGTGCATGGCCCGACTGAGATGTTCCTTGCCATACTGAAGACAGTGTGCTGTGTAGTTTAGTGTTACCATGTGATGTTATTCTCATTTATTGTAATTTTCACACCTGTCTTAATTGTCTGCCATAATTTAATAAACTTTTGTAGATGGAGGTTCAAGAATCTCATTTTAGTCTCATTTAATCAAGAGAGACAGCTACCTGGGCCCTGGTGTGAGCTCCCTGGTCATGATGTTCATGTAATTATAGATAGATTTTTCCTTACTCTGAGGTTTTGTCTTACTGTGCTTGATCTTTTGAAGACCTGGCAGTATCTGCTTGCATCTTTCTTAGGAAGCTTATAAGACAAAGAGAGAAGTTGTTACTGGGATCTTTAAGTCTTAGAAAACTGTGAAGGGATTAATATTTGGTTGCTGAGTTGGAAACAAATACATGGCTATTTTGGAAGGCTGTTAGTTCTTTGCTACAAGATAGTGTTAGATAATGTCAGCATATGTTTCCTTAACAAAAGGAGTTCCCTGCCATGGTATCTTTTTTTAATGTATTAGGGGCTTTTGCAGTACTTACATTTTTTTTTTTTGCATGGGAATGAGACTCACTTTTTCCGATTTCAGCAAACGTGATACAATTTACTTTTAGTGGGTTACTGGCATTGTTGCATTGCTTTGAATTACTTTGAAGAGATTTATCTTTTAGGAGTCCCTGCTGAGTGCCTTAGCGTTATGGGAAGGAATACTAATAAACAGTTACTTCCAGGATTAGCTGTTAATCCTTTAATGTTTTTCAAGACATATATATTATGGTTATAAGCCTTTATTTTTTTAGATCTAACAAGCATGTCTTTTAGATCTGAAGCAGGGAGATGAGAGCACCAATCCCCAGGTCTCAGTGATGCAATTCTAAAACACTAAAATTCTAAACAATATCAGGGTTCGTGTGATTTTTTTATTTTCTTCACTCGTGCCCAACAAAGAAAAAAAGAAAACCTTAAAGAAGGCAGCTTTGTCTTCAAATATATAATTATCAAACAGCAAGGCTTTAAAATTACTTACCATCACTTCAGTATGCAAATGCTGAAAGGCATTTTACATTCCATAATTAGCAAATGCCACTACAGTTTGGATTTCTGTCAGACTTGCAGGCTTAGTCCTCTAAAGCACTGAATATTACTGGTGAGTTGGTTAGCATGGATTTGATATACTTAAAACCTTGCAGGATTGTAGTTTGGTTTGCCTATATGTGTGTATATATATGTATATATGGGTATTTATATATTTAAAATGTTTGGCTTCATATTCTGCAAAGCTGAGAAGCTATGCATAATATGTTTTTAAATATGGAGCAATACATTTTATTAAATTATGGAGGGAAAATAAAACAAGGCTTTATTCTTTGTGCCAGCAGACTGGAGGGAGGGGATGCAGTGTAACACTGTGTTCAGCACCTGAGCTCTGGACAGCGGCATTTGAAGGACCAAAGAATTGTACATTCAGATTGTGGGATAGAAAGCAAATTAAACGTGTTATTCTTTGTGTTATGGCATACTCTGGTGCCATGTTGGGATCCACTTGAGATCCTGGTATTTTATGTAATATTTTATGAACTATTAGTAGACCTGCTTTATAACAATTACAATTATTTGTTCACGTGACAAAATAAAATCTAAGCTTAAATGAGAATACTGACAAAATGTGCTTTATGTTCTGAAGAACTATTAAAAAAATTACATCCTGAACAATAATTTTAGCATCCCAAACTTATAAATGAGTTTTGAGTGACTTAATGTCAAGAAGTTGACATAGATGAAACGAAACTGTCTCTGTACATGTATTTTTCTGTGGATGCATATAACAGATTGTAGAGTACTCATATAGTTTGTAGAATAGTGGACTACACAAATTTTATTGAAATGAGTTGTGCCAAACCATATCATTAAAGAGGATATTACTGCATTTTAAAAAACTTCATCCATGTACTTCTTAATATGTGCCTTGAATCCACTGTGAGGACAAAAATTCACAGAAACCAGTTGAAATGTAATTGTTGAAGCAGAATTTTGTTTTCTTGTTTCACCTGTGGGGTTTTTGTGTGTATTGGTTTTTTTCCCCTTTTGAGCTAAATGAAAATAATGACCTTTTTTTTTTCTATTTGTTTCTAGGGGTTGATACAAAATTGAAATTCACTCTTGAACCATCTTTAGGTCAGAATGGTTTTCAGCAGGTAATTTGATTCATTTTCCTCTTGAGTTTGTGAAGGACGGTGTTCTCTGCAGTCAAGGTGCTTGCCCTAGTTCAGAAGTGCACCTGTCATCATAATGTCAGCATATTATTTGCAATTGCATCAAAAACTATTCCATTCATATTCAGAAAATGCAATAGGCTTTCATTGTTTACTCGAGTATCTCATAAGTCTTTGAGTCCAAGAATGTAATACTTCTGTTACATCATTAAGAAATAAATCTATATTTTCCCTGTGAGTGGATTAAGCAGTTAAACTCTGAAATATGTGCAGTAAGATGAAAAGAATGTGCATGTCTGCAAGGTTGTAAATGTTGATATACTGTTGCATTAAATTAATGATGAATTTCCTACATCTTTGGATGCTTTTGCTTTTAGTGGCATGATGCGCTCAAAGCAGTGGCCAGACTGCCGACAGGCATCCCAAAGGAGTGGCGGAGAAGGGTAGGTACACCTGCATGCTTTGTGGGCCATATTGCCTGTAGGTTTCTCAGGACGGGTGAATGACATCAATATTATCTGTTGGGATATTTTTTAACAAATATTTGGACCTTTTAAGTTGTACTGAGGATTTTTCCTAGTTTACATTCTTCAGTGATAACCTTGCAGGACAGCTGGAGAAACGGAGGTGACAGTTAAAGATGGTGTTTTCAATGGTCAGGTTCTTTCTACTTGAGGCTTAGGTAACTTAATCTGGTGCAGATATTATTACTTCATTCTGTCAGTCTCAAGGAATCGCTCTGGTGAAACTGCCCCCACAGCTGAAGATAACTGAAAGGAGAACAAATCTGCAGTGTAGGCTGTCACACTTATGAAGGTGAAGTTGATAGATGCTAATGCTGGCAGAATGCTCATAGAAACATTTGATGGAGAAAATGAAGATTAGGGAAGTTCAGAGTCAGGAGTGATATAGAATGGCAGAGTGCACTATTAGTGGGAAATTACACTGAGTTAGTGTTGTAGGAAAGGGTCCATTGGGAATTTGCTAAACTTACTTTATTGCTTTCTTCAACAATGTTTGAAGTTCCCTAGCATAAAAAGAGACATGTCTATTCAACTTTTCTTTAAAACTGAGTCACACAGTCTCAGCTTTAAAAACACTATTTTAATAAATAGAATATTTTTTAAGCTTTATAAAATATATGTAGTTCCATACATCTTTGGTGCATCAGCCTAAATTCCTTTTTCGGTTTTCTTTTTGCTGTCTTTCCAACCTGAACTGCATCTCCTTACAAATCGAGGGAGAAGGAAGCAGAAGACTTAGTGGCATTGTTTTCCTCACACCACTATGAATTTATTTTTAACCTACACCTAAAGTGAATCGTTATATCCATCTAACAGCCTTTTTTCTTTCCTGAAATATTCTTTTCCCATGCTCTAGAAAGTGTCCAAGACACTTTACTGTGGTACATGAGTGGCACAGGTTGCAGAATCACAGAAGGACTGAGGTTGGAAGGGACCTTTGGAGATCATCTGGTCTAAGCCCTCTGCCCAGTCAGGGGCACCTAGTTGCACTCTGCCCAATCAGGGGCACCAAGGAAGGAGACTCCACAACCTCTCTGGGAAACCTGTGTCAGTGCTCTGTCACCCTGACAGTGAAAAAGTGTTTCTTGATGTTTGGAGAAAACCTCCTGTGTTTCAATTTGTGCTCATTTTCTCTGGTCCTGTCGTTGGGCACGGTTGAGAAGAGCCTGGCTTTGTCCTTCTTGCACCCTCCCTTCAGGTGCTTATCCAGGCTGTTAGGATCCCCCCTGAGCCGCCTTCAGTCTGAGTGATCCCAGCTCTCAGCCTTTCCTCTTGGAAGAGATGCTTTGCAACTGGGTGGTTCCCAGCATATACTGCTACCTGGGATTTTTTTCCCCAGATGCAAGACTCGTTGAACTTCTCCTCATTGAACTTCATGAGGCTCTTTTCAGACAATTTCTGCACCCTATTGAGGAGCCCTTGGGCTTAGTGTAATCAGCAGATTTGCTGAGGGTATGGTCTGCCACATCATCCAACTCGGATCTGTCTTTCCTTCTTGTTCTGCTTGCCCATCTCTGTGTTTGCTCACATGTGACCACACGATTCTACCCAAAGAAGTAGCCTTAAGAAAAGGAATGTGGTCTTTTCATTGCCATTCCCTGGTTTCCCAACAATTTTAAGATAGATACCAAAATAAAGGGAGGATTTTGTGTTGGCAGCATGCTGATTGCCTCCTTTGCTGTCAGCAGAAGGAGCAGGATGACATCTGCATTATTGCTGTGGCATGTGACATTCATTTTTTTGGAGCTGGCAGAGAGAAAGAATCCAGTCAAACAACACCATAGGATGTCAGCAGAGCTAAAGCTGCTGGGAGGCGGAACAACAGCATTCCTCTGCATGGTGGCTTTGCAAAAGTGTGGGAAGGGACATTTAAATGCAGAAAACATGAGATTCTGGGAGCTGTCTATAAATTCCTTCATCATGCAGCTAAGTGTTTAAATCTGTGGGAAGTGTCTAAATTGCTTTTCTCACTTGAGTGAATTAATGGCTGATATAAAACTTGATCAATTTGCTTTCATGATATCTTTCAGTTACCTGGAGAAAGATCCTTTGTTGTTACTTGTTGTCGTTGTATGATTTGTCATGTGTCTTTCATGTTTCAGGAATTTTTCAAATCTTTAATAACGGTCCAGCCTTTGTCATAGGTACACATGCATAAATCTGTTCTGGCAATTATTAGGCTTTCAAAATAGTCAAATTGTTTGTTTCAGAATTCCCTGTAGCACCAACAGGTTAGGAAGCCCTCTTGTAAGAGTAAGTTACTCTGATCCAAGTGATGCCTTTAGATCAATCCCCAATGGTTAATATTAGATACTGTTTCTTCTGCAAAGTTGATCGAAAGAGAATTCTGGTAAAGAGAAGCACTAGCACCTTTAGATTTCTTTTGTGGAGTTTCCAGGAGATGTATCCATGGTTGAGTTTGAGGAAAATCAGCAGCAGTGTTACCCTTTTGTAAAACTCCTTGTAGGTTATGAGGATAGAAAGGCTGAACTGAAAAAGAGGGTTCTTGCCTTGTGCTTCCATCATAGAGGGCCCCTGTGATTTCAGTGTCTGACAGTGGACTTACATCTTTGTAAGCAGTTCACAGATCTGGACACTTAATGCTGAACTTTTCCTTCCTTTCTGATTTAGGGATCAAGGTATTATTTTAATGGTGCAAAAATTGTTGTAGATATAGTCATCTTCTGTGTATTTCAAGGAGATCACATATGGGTGAAGCTGATGAGGTTAATCTAACAATATATATCAAAACTTTATATTTTAATCCAAGAAATAATTAATTTTGTTGACTTTCTTTGTGTATTTCTAGGTTTGGCTGACCCTAGCTGATCAGTACTTACACAGTATAGCAATTGACTGGGACAAAACCATGCGTTTCACATTCAATGAAAGAAGTAATCCTGATGATGACTCTATGGGCATCCAGATAGTAAAGGTAGCCAGTAATTAATTTGTTGTTGGTGGTTTTTTTTAGTGAAAAGTTGAAATTTGAATTTGGTTTTATTTTCTTCTCTGCAACTGCTTTGGCAAAAATTACATCTTAATTCCCTTTGGCCCACCAAAAAAAATTTTGTTTTTGGCTGCTTTGGGCCTTCTGCACTAGTCTTGTTAGTGTCAGCTGAGAAAAAAATGGCTATTAATGATCTTTTTTCCTCAATTTTTACTTTTTTTTAATTTTGAAAGAGGTACTGGAGTTTAATGGAGACAAAGAAACATAAATGGTTTTTTTCTTTCTTGCTAAATAAACACAAAAATTTGAGATTCAAAAGTATAGTATTTCATAATATAGCAATTGAATGTTTTTCAGTTATCTTACAGGAGTGAAACATGCTTGTCCGTATATATTTCTCAGCTAATGGATGTTTAATATTTAAAGCAGATGGCAGTTTTAGGGAAGAGCTTAAGAGACTTTTATTGCTGCAGTGATTTAAATATTAGTCTGTTTACCTATTTAGGGAGTATTACTCTGTTTGGGAGAGATTGTGTTCTACAGTCGCCCTAATTAGAGTACATGAAGCAAGATACTTTTTGTTCCTGATTATTACAGTTGTTGTCTGTACTTGGTAGTTTAAACTTATAGATAATACTTACTAAATATTAAACATTGTAGGAGGTGTTTTGCCTTTCACTTATAAATCGCTTAAATCTCAAGGACACGATTTCTGATTTTTGTTTTGAAAACTTAGTTACCCAGTACTTCTTTTATACTTTGATAAAAACAGCTGCTCTTTTTTGTTCAATTAAGCAGCTGTTATGTCTTGCCTCTTTGAAACCCAGAGATCTGTTAATATCTTCTGTGACAACTTTGCATGAACATCTTTTAGGTAACTTGTTTACTTCAGAGCTTGCTGAAACTATTTCTCTTGGCTAAAGGTTTACAGATTAAACAAGAAGCATTGCCATCAACTTTGAGAGTAGGTATTGGGAGGGCAGAGGTGGAAGGAAAACTGGGATAAGCAGGAGAACTAAAGGAATACACATCTTGTCTGTCCTTGTTTGGTTTGTTTGTTTTTTCTTTAAAGGACCTTCACCGAACTGGTTGCAGTTCTTACTGCGGCCAGGAGGCAGAGCAAGATCGAGTGGTATTAAAGCGTGTTTTGCTGGCTTATGCCAGGTGGAACAAATCTGTTGGCTATTGTCAAGGATTTAACATACTAGCTGCACTTATTCTGGAAGTAATGGAGGGCAATGAAGGGGATGCCCTGAAAGTAAGTAAAATGTTTTTTTCAGTGTTGAAGATTGCTTTTAATTAGTGAACTTCAGAATAAGCCAGTAGATGAATTTTGTAGTCAGCCTAAAAGAGCAGCACTTGAAGGAGTTAACCAGTTTGTATCTGCAGGTTTTTTTTATCCTATTTGAAACGAACAGTTTGAATGTTATCACTGTTAATTTTTTTTCCAACAGAAACAAATGAGGGTTTGGCTGTAATAAAATAATAAAAATTAATTAAATAATAATTAATAAAAATAAATGGCAACACTGCTACTTGCTTCAAAATATCTTATTCCATACTCCCAGGTCTGCTTGCAGACATCATAGGTAGCTGAAACTTTAAAATTCTAATATCAACCTCTTGTGTGGCATGCGAGGCAGTTAATAAATCTGCTATATTTTAAAGCAAATCCTAGGAAAACATTACATATCTAAAAGGCAAGTAAATCACCTTGAAACTGATTTCTGGGCTATCTTAGTCATACAGTGGTTTATTTTCTTAGGCCATTTTTATTCTAATTAAAAGAAAACTTTATGAGATTTATAGTATGTCAGAAAATGGAAGTACAGTTTATTTTAAACTAGGAAGTGGTTTAAGGTTTGCCAAGGTTATGTGCAAATTTCCTGAAGTAAACTCGTGTGTGAGTTGGGGGTCAGATTAGTAAAAGATAACTATGAGTCTTGAGATACTGAGCTGTTTGCCTTAGGCAATGATTTAAATTTTATAAGTATTTAAATTCACTCAGAGCTCCTAAAATTTAAAGCTTGTGGTAGTAGAGTTCAGATAGCTGGTATTTGTTCCTGCATTCTAGAGAGCTGCCTGTAATAGGAAGAAAATACCATGATATACCTACTTTATATCAAAAACGCATTACGGTGATATAGGAAATAGGATCACCTGAGGTTTATGAAGTCCCAATTCATTATAAGAACTGTGTGCATCCTTATGTTATTGTATTGTCTTTTATTGTGAGTGGTATTGGGCTCCTTGTGGGAAGGAGACAATGGAATGGTGCCAGACTGCCCCAGGGATATAAAGCACTGAAGGCTGTTTGCACTGAAACAGGTCTTACCTGATAAAAACAAGAATGAAAAATAGTCGTTTCTTCTCCAAACTTAGTGTGTGGGCTTTGCAGGATTGGAATTTTCCCAGAAGAGAGAGGGAAAAAGGAGGAAGGAACTGGGGGTGCGGGGGGAGGAGTAGAAAATAATTGGGAGTTAGTATGTGACTGTTTTGGTGTAGTCACTGCCACCTAAACCAAGCAATGAGTGACTTCAGAACAGCTACAGATGCTGCTGCCTATAAAGGTGCCCTCAGGACTGGAGCTATGGAGTAACTATGTTTGAATTATTGTAGAGTCTAGGAGTTAAAGGAGTAAGGGCATTCTCAGGGCTTGCCAGTCAGGTCCCATTTCTGGGAAGGACATTACAAACAAAAGCTCTGTGGGAAGCGTCTTCCAGAGGCTGGGAAATGGCAGGTACTACTGACACCATGAGGCTTTAACAGCATAGGACCCAAGGTGGTAGCTTCAGTGAATGCTTGATGCTTGAGCCAGTGATGCTTGAGCCTTCACTAGTTAAGGTAAGCATGTTTAAGTTAAATCCCTGGAATTGCCTTAAAGTTAGCCTAGAGAAATTAGGGTAAGCAAGAAAATCACAACTTGCATGTGTAGAAGCTATCAAAGTGTGCATATGAGTCTCATAGATACTGAAACTTAAAAAATATTTTTTCTTGCACATTATTGTGGGGAAATATTACAGAGTCAAATAATAAAAATAAATATGTAGAGATGTGTAATGAAGAAAATATCTATTGCAAATATCTATTGCAAACATGAATCTGCTTTTTAAAAAAGCATTCTCAAAGCAATTTGCATGTTGATGAAACAGAATGAAGTTCTGTTGAAGTAAGTGTTGAAAAAAAGATTTCTGTTCTTTTCTATACTTTCATATGTCTGAGATCTGTTAGGTAATATGATTCAGTGGGAAGGGGGCAAAAGCCTTTATAAACTGGTTTCTTTATGGCTTATGTCATAAGTAGTCAATGAAAGCAGAAATAGCATAGTTGTAAGTTAATGTTGCTTTAATAAATTATTCTTCCATTGGTTGAAATATATCTGAACAAAATAAAGCATATTTTTACAAGTGCATGGTAACACATCACAGTAAAATATATGAAGAATCTCTTTTTAAAGAACAGTATCTTGCATTCTGGGGAGGGAAAAGAGGTGATTTGGACAATCAGTCTTTTAGCTGTGGCAGTTAACCAGAGAAGGGACCCTGAAACTGTCCCACAGTGTGGAGAATGTCATAAACACATCCAACATCAAAAGTGCTAAAAGTTGCCTTTGATTTAATTAATGCTGCCAATTTGGGCATAGCTTAGTGTGACACTGATTTCAGTCATTCACGGTTCATAAATTCTGGGCAGCCTTTAGAGGCCTTTGCATTTTGATTGCTTGTGAATACTTAGGAGTACTTGTAGATGCTTAAAATGATAATGTTTTCTCCCCATATAAATGGAGGTGCCAGAGGCATGTATTGTCACTGGCTCTGAGCTATTCTTTAGTGAAGAGAACTTGCAAATTCTCTGGTTTTATTTTTATGTTATTCCTAGAAAATAACTGGCTCTGTAAGTCTTACATGATGATCTTTCATTTTCCCACAGATCATGATTTACCTGATTGATAAGGTGCTTCCTGATAGCTACTTTGTCAATAATCTCCGTGCTCTCTCTGTGGATATGGCTGTTTTCCGAGATCTTTTACAAATGAAGCTTCCTGAACTGTCCCAGCACTTAGACACCTTGCAAAGAGCTGCTAACAGAGAAAGTGGAGGTATGTTCAACAGAAAATGCTATTAACTCTGTCTTGCTATTGTTTCATCTGAGCACTGGTTTAAAAGTACAGTTTGTTTACATGAGCTTATTGCTTAGAATATATTTTAAATTGTTAAGGTGAAACATGATGGTTTCAATTATTGATAACCTTAACATAAATAGGTGGTGCTTTCAGGAAAAAAAAAAGGGGAAATAATTTGGTCCCACCACTACATGCAAACAGAATTGTGTTGATAAGACTATATAATGCATGGAGTGACAACACTAACACATAGTTTAGTACAAGGGCTATGTTGAAAAGGTAATTTCTTGCCTTAGCTCAAAACACCTGTCCTACTATTGCTCCTTGTAGCTGCTGGCTTACATAGCTATTCTGGGAAGATTTACAGTGGGAGAGCCAGTGGGGGTAGGTTAGTATTTCTTCACCTAGATGCTTAGCAATACACAGCTGCAAAACTGAGAAGTATGTCTTGGGTTGCTACCTGGAAACTGGCTTTTCACTGTGATTTTTTTTTTTACTGGTGTAGCATTCCCTCCAGACTTTCAGTTTTTTTATTTGGGAGTGTTTTGGGAATCATGTTTTGGTTTCTTTGTTAATTGGTTGGGTTTCTTTTTCAGTCAGGAAGCTAAGTGCACCCTGAGTTACATCTTAGAAAAGATCTGCTACTATGTTCCATGTGGCTATGTCCAAACTATAAAAGACAAAGAAAGGGTATCAAGGAAGTATTTGCTGTTTGAAAGTGTTTTCACGGGCCAGCCTCTCTGGTTGTGGCCTTCAGCGCACCAGTTAATACTGGGATGCACAAAGGGTACTCTGAGCATAATAAGAAAGCAAAACTTCAGAGTTTCAGGCTGAAATACTGCATCTTGTTTGAAACTTAACAAGTGCATGAGGATATTAAAATTATGCATAAGACTTTACACAGACAGTCATCTTCACCATCATGTAGATAAAGACTTATGCTGTCAATTGCTGAAGAAATGCAGAAAATGTTTTTTTGATGCATTGATGGGGGGATTGGGGAATTGATGGGGGTTTTTTTTGTTGTTGTTGTTGTTTTGGGTTTCTTGTTTGGTTGGTTTTGTTTGTTTAGTTTTTAGTTTTCTTTTTAATAAATGTTTTTATTTCATATGGCTTCTGGGAAAGACAAGCAATCTTTCTGATACAAGGGAAAAAAAGTGTTGTAGCTTATTCCAGGGTTTACAGTCCAAACCCAGTGTTGCTGCTTAGTTTTTGCAGCAGCAGAATGAAAGGTGACTGTGTCATTTTTCCATTGCTTTTCTCAGCTTATCTTTGGACAGCTGCAGACTAAGTAAGTTTTGAGTAATGACAGAGGTACTAGAATGTCTGGTGGATTTGAGAGTGCAGTTTATACTTCTTGTAAAATAATAGTAAATTGTAGTATTTCAAGTTTTTTGTTTGGTTTTTTTTTTTTTTTTTAACTTCAGGAGGCTACGAACCCCCACTTACAAATGTTTTCACAATGCAGTGGTTTCTGACACTCTTTGCCACTTGTCTGCCTAACCATACAGTTCTGAAGATCTGGGATTCAGTATTCTTTGAAGGCTCTGAAATTATCCTGAGAGTAGCTTTGGCTATCTGGGCAAAGCTCGGAGAGTAAGTGGTCATTTTTATGTGATCTTTCTTTTTGGTATGAGCCGCGTGTAACTTTTATTTTCCCAAAGAGCCTGTTCTCAATTCTAAACAATATGGAATCTTTCAGGAGAATGATTTTGTTTTGAAAAAGCTGCACAAAGGACCTCTATGGTTTCCCAAAAACACATTATTCTGACATCATATCAGAATGGGCATGATAACCAACCTTTGCTGCAGGAAATGTCTCCAGTTGTTTGAGTTGTCTGTGTATAATGTCTTCATGCTGTGCTAAAAGGTTAGTTGGACTTTCCAGAACATAAACTTCTGAAGGAACTGGTAAATACTCTCTGGAAAAACACACACAGAGACTTGAGGGTGACTAACTAACTTTGTTGGGTACCTGGAGATGTTAATTCTCTTTTTTTCACTTAAGGAGACATAGGGATTTGAACCCATTTGCTACGCCCAATAAAACAGTTCAGTGTTACTAAGGGAATGACTTAGTGGGACACAGGTCTTTTCTGTTAAGGACTGAAAACAAATTTTCCTGAAATTCCCTGCTTTTAAGCACGTTTGAGCCAAGTTTCTGTCATAGTCCTTTAAGGTCTTGGAAACTCACCACATGGCCAAAACACAAGAGATGGTTAGTTCTTCTAAACTTCTCTGTTGTCACAGCAAATATTTGCATTCCAGAGAGTTTACAGTGCTCCCAGAGAAATGAGTTTTGTCGCTGGCTTCAGTGGGAGGTGTGAGCTCTGACAGGTCAAGCAGATGTTAGTTCAGCTGGAAACATTTTTCAGCTGGCATCAGCAGCTGCCTCAAATTTTCCTTATGATGCCTTTTAACACTCACCTTCCTTTTTTCCCTGAGACCGAAACACTGGGATTTATGTTCGGCTCTGTTCTTGGAGGTTTTGCTTCATTTTTCTTACTGAATAAATTAGCACTGCAAGCCAGTAGCATTGTAAGAGGCTTTGCTTAGTACATTTAATTTTTAATCTGAAGAATAATAATTGTAATAATAATTTCCTGAGAGCATTTTTAATGAGTTCATAAATGAAACTTGCACAAATCATTTGCTTTAGGATTAAGCTGTATGTAGTCACATAGGGCTTTAGACAAAAGGTCCTATTGCAGTGAGTCTCTGTGCACTTAAAAGCTGTAACTGTGAGTGTTACAACCCATGATAAAAAAGGAAGTTACTGCTTTGAAGATTTTACTGTAAAGCTTGAAGAAAAATTTAAGATGTTTTAAAAAATGGAAATAAAAACAATCAAGAAATCTATAAGAATATGTCCAAAAGACTAAGCTGATCAGACTGCACATTTTGTAACTGTTGTTTATGGTGAATGGGAGAAGGTCTGGTGAAAAACTGGGCATTATGTTTTTGCTCGGAGAAGATTGTGGGTTTTTTGTTTCTCTTTGTCCACCATTGGAAATAGAACAGGGGAGATTTAAAGAAGTGGGGCCTGAAATAATGATTGTTGACTCATGATGTTCATAGTTTTCAAGACTGGTTCTAGAAATGAAAATGTAGTGAGAAGTGCATTTTAAAGATGTTGGTGGCTCAGTTGTACTTCTGTTTTGAGGGAGGCTGAAAGAACAGGGAAGTTAAAAATAGATGCAGGGGAATAGGTGCAGTATGTGGAGGTCATGAGAGAGAGAAGGTATCGGGGAAGGTAAGCAGTAAGTTTGTGATAATTGGCTACATACCATATTAATTTTTTAATTTTTTTTTTAGCTACGTAATCATTATTTTAACTAAAATATGTTAAGATTTCAGTAGGAGTTTCACAGTTCAATGGTTGTTCTGAACAGAGGCTGAGGATCAAGGAAGCGTCCTCTTCTAAAGCTCAAGAAAAATGGCACTGTATTTTTGTCATCATTCCAGTAGCTGTATTTGAGAGGAGCAGCTACGGTATGTAGCCATCAATGCAGTTCTTTGGGATAGAAGTAAAACAAATTTTTCGCTTGACAGGAGAGATTTTTAGCGGCTGACCCTTAACATATGTAGAACACCAACTCATGAAAGCATATTACTCATATTTCTCTTCCTCTAGCAGACACTGTGGGTGATTCTGTGTTTTTAGAGATTTAAAGAAGACTTTGGGGGAAAAACCTCAACCAATTGACTCCTCTCCCTGTCAAGAAAAACCCCCAAGACGAATAAAAACACACTAGAAAGCAGACAAACAAAAAGGCAAAACAAAAAACTTGGCATCTTTAATTTAGAAATAGGATTTGCAAATATGATGAGGGAATTTTCCTTCATTCTGCATTAGTTCTTTTTGAACACAATGACATGTATATATACACCTATACTTAATTTATTCCACAGGAATGGTTTCTGGCCAGAGAATATGTTCCTGTCTGACAAAAAGAGAGTTCAACCAGTGAATTTGCCATCTGGTGCATGGTGAAGAATGGGTGATGAGGCAGTCAAGAAATCCTTATGCTCCCTTTTTGGGCCGATGAGAGAATGCCCTTGTGCTAATAGGAGACAGGATTTACTGATTCTTGTGTTGTAGAAGTGAAAGGGACAGAAGAATAGCCTGTCTGGACATACATAAATACCTTATCATGAGCAGTCAGGACAGTAAGGTGTACTCAGTACGTCCTTTTTTTTTACTGCACCAGCTTTTCCAATGTCATGTGTGCAATTTTATTATATGGAAGTCTAAGCAGGATTGCAAATAAACTTAAAAGTTAGGCTGACTAATGGAAATGTGTATTTTATAATGATAAAAAGCAGGTTTGGTTTACATATAATCATATGTAAAAGTAAAATAAAAACCAACATGTATTCTGATGTAGGCAAATAGAGTGTTGTGAAACTGCAGATGAGTTTTACAGTACCATGGGCAAGCTGACCCAGGAGATGCTTGAAGACAGTCTGATTGACAGCAATGAACTTATGCAGGTGAGTAATTGTGATATAATTATAGTTTGTGGGTTTTGTGTCATCCTTCAGATGTTGACTCCCAACAAATTACATTTTTGTTCAGATACTGCAGAAACCTAAACTCTCCCGAGAATAAAAGTTTCAGATAACTGGTTTGAGCTGGCACACTAATGAAACAAATAGATGACCTGCAGTTAAAGCTCTTATTTTATGCATTAAATATAGAGAACCACTAGACTTCATTTGATAAAAATTGGTTCTATGTTTACATCTGAAAGTTTGTTGTGCTATAATGCCCAATTATAAAAATCCAATAAAGTACAATAAAATTTGATTTACAAAAGTGAGATATAGAATCTTTTAGTAGTCATCATTTTTAGGGTGTTCTTTTGTCTTATTTTGATGTTTTGGTCAGTTGTTTATTACACTGTGTGCTTTTCATTCTGCAGACACTGTGGGAAGCAAGAGTTTATGCAGTGAAAAGGGAATAAAAAATCCTTCATGATTTAAAAAAAAGTGAAAGGCCATGAACAGTCATTAGTGAACTATAAACAAAGACATTTGTAGATAATTGCAGTCCCTGAGTTTTCATAGCATACATCATTGTATGAGAACGAAGATCCACATTGTTCTGGAAAAATAAAGAGCCTTTAATATCGCAGATAAAATTTATTTATTCATGGTTACACTTATTCTTGTGATATCTTTAAGGTGTTGTTTACTTAGATGTTTTATGAAGATTTCATGCTACACTCCTAGAACTTTCCTTTTGATGAGTTAGAGCATTGTGATTTAATGGGTGCAAGTACAGAGCAAATAATAAACCTGAAATTTTGTACCTACCTTGAGGAAGGAAAAATGTTGGCCTATGAAGTTGCATGAGTTTAATAACAGTAGTTAGCAGGTGACTTCTGTTACCTGTTATTGGAAGCAAAACTTACTGTCTGGGATAATACACTTCCCTAGTCTGGTAAAGTACTACCCCGAAGTGTAAAGGATTATTTTCAGATTTATTATTTTGGTTATTGTTCTTTTGTCTGATGAGAAAGCTCTAGGAATGGGAGAGGTGGGCGTTGTGGCTTTGTTTTGCTTCAAAAATGGAAATGCAGCTGGTCAGAGCTACTCACATGCTTTTTAAAAGGAGTGTTCAGGTTCCTCTCAAGGCGGTTCAGATATTGAGGATCTGTGAGAAGAGCAGTACAAGCTGAAGCCTTCTCATATTCATTGTGTTTCAGTTCCTGGTCTCCAGTGTGGTACAAAATCAAGATGTGATATTTGTGACAAAGAATATTCTTGGGAAAAGTGGACTTCAGTGGCTCAGTGTGGATTTCTTTCTTTGCAGTTGTGTGTAGTAGAAAATAGGGCATAGTGAACTTACTAGTTGTTGGGACGGAAGGATCGTTTTTGTTTTTTAACTGTTGCAATTACAGGTACACTAAATTAGCAGTCTTTTTGTGCTTCAGCAAAAAATGAGTACTTGGTGCAAAGTATGTGTGTATTCATAGCATATGTGTATATTTTGTGACACCGACAGGAATGCTAAGGTAGGAAGGCATTGCCATTGATATGGAGGGTGTGGCAGGTTGAAGTTTTGTCCATAGAGAAGAAATGTGTTTGGGTTTTGTGTGTCCTCTTAGTTGAGGAGACCACAATATAATTTGATAACATTCTTCAAGTCAAAGGCAGACATTGGCAGTGTAACCATCTCTGAGGTCTTCACTCTAGGCCCTCTTTACCATAAGTGGAGAGAAATAGGCACTACAAGAGTTTACTATCTACCCATCAGGATAGATGAATGCTACCACATATTTATCTGGTTAGAGAAGAAAATTAAGAAATATGAATCACTGCATTAATGAAAACACCTAGGCTGCTTGAACACACTGCTTTTTAAATTTCTTTAAACTTTTTCAGCAGAATCAGACAGAGACGAATGTTTGGACTGCTTTATTTTCAGTTTTTTTTCTTTTCCTCTAATAAAAATCAGAATGATGAATTTACATCTAATACTTTTTACAAGATGGCTCAAGGATTAGTAGCCTTGCAGGAAAGGACTAATATCCTGCTCTGCCTTCACTTTGTGTTTCAGGAAAGCTTGCTAGTGGCAATCATCTCGCTTTTCTTTAGACTTGCATAATACTTACATTTGCATCTGAACTACTTGTCCAGGCTCACTTAAGCCAGTGAAGACTAACAGGCACTTCTCAACCACTGGGAAACAAATTGTGCTTTAAAAGGCTTGTTTCCTTTGGGAGTTAGAGGAGGGAGGGATAACTGATCCTTCAAGGGAAGTGTTGACAGAGCAGATGTCTAAAGCAGGTCAGAGGACTCTTGTCCTCATTCTCTCCACCAGCATATATAGTTGCTGTAAGTTTATCCCTCCTATGCAAGCAGTACATGTACCTTGGATTGAGGGCTTAAAGCTTTTGCAGATTTGGCCGTTGTGTTGCAAGGGTTATTAAAATGTTTTACTGAGTAGAGTGTGGAGGGATTGGAGGAGGAGACAAGCCTACAGCTTCTTCTTTTTTCAGATTGAACAGTTTGGGTAAATAAAAGGTGAATGCTATACATCAGATTCTAGACAGCGTATTTATTCAAGAGTAGGAGTTAAATACAGTATTCAGTAATGTAATTTTATTGGCCTGTTTGTAATGGAGACAGAAGGCTGTACACCAGGTGTCTGCAGATATTCTAAACAGCCTGTGCTAGACTGAATCCATGATTTCATGCCTTCTCAGAAAGCAAGCATTTTTATAAGCAGCTAAACTAACTCAGTTTGTACACCCAGAAACATTGAAGTGTAGAGGAGATGAGAAGCCAACAGGAGAAAGAGAAGCATCCCTGTGTATTTACTGGGATGGAGGGGAACAGGAATTAATCCTTCTATGGTACTCTAGCATTTTAGACTATCTCCCTAGATAGTTACCCTGATTTGGTGGTATTCACTGTTAACTTCCTACTTGAATAGCACTTTTTGTGTTATCTTTTGGGCTTATTTTTACATTTGCTTTTTGTTTTGTTTTTTTCATGAAAGTGAAAAGAGAGAAGAGCCTTAAACCAGCATTGGTCAGCTCTTGAGATGAGTGTGTTTGAGCTCTTGAGATGAGTGTGTTTGAGATGAGTGTGTTTGAGCTGCAAAACAGCTTACTCTCTTTTGGAAGCTGCAGCCTACTGTATGGTGTGCTGCTGAGGGTGTAGATGCCTTTGAATTTTTAGAGTAAGGCAGAGAATTGTAAAATGATTCAAGGTGAAAATAGAGGTTTTTTTCCTTGTCTCTTTTCTTATTCCCAGAATCTGTCCCCTGTCACCATAAATAAGATACTAAGCTTGGCTGCATCATGCTTTGTGTATATAGGCCAATTCCCTCTGACGCAGTTTTCCCCAGAATTAACCGAGTGGCTTCCAAGGCTGTGTACAAACTAGAAACAGAATACTTTGACACTGAAATGTTGCTGGGAGGATATCACAGGTGTTGATTGACAATATTTTTTTAATTTCCAGTGGAACTTGCATCAGCATAAAATTTGTTTTGTGGATCTCTTAGTCAGGTGGCAAGCAAGGCCTACAGTTATAATCTGATAACAAATAATTAAGCTAAAAATGTGTATGCTAAATGAAAGAAATTGTAGAGGATCTAGAAGATACACTGAGTGGAGACAAGCAAAAGCTAAAACATAGTCTAAAACAGTAGGTACAAGGAGTAAGTGGAGGACTCGGAGTCAATAGTTTCACTATCCTCTGTAAAGGTTACCTGAAAAGGCATAAAGAGTAGAAATAAATTCCATACAAACTTCCTTCTCTATGAAGGGAGAGAGTTGAGACTTATGGAAAAAAAAAACAAACAGGAAAGTATGGTGGAGATCAAATGAACAGGCAGAAGTGTTGGGCCAGAGGTAGGTCTTTCTCCGGATCATAAAATGCCTTTGTCTGTTAGACTGGCAGGCTATCACTGTTCAGGCCCTAGAGAATATTTTTCTTTCACAGTAGCACTGTAGTTTAATGGAGTGGCAAAACTTCAGTTCATGCTCTGGGTTTTTTCTAGTGAGTGAGTCTTGCAGGAAGTACTGACTGAATCATAAAACCCGACCGGTTTTCTTAAGCACGTGAATGTGCAAGAATGTGCATCCTTTAATCCTGCAAGACTCTGAAAGTCTTTTCATGGAGAAATCTTTTGTGGGACTGTTTGTTAAATCAACAATTTTAAAAGCTGCTTTTCCCCCCCCCAGACTGTTTATACCATGGCTCAGTTTCCCTTCCCACAACTGGCAGAATTAAGGGAGAAATACACGTACAACATTACTCCTTTTCCTGCAGCAGTAAAATCAACTTCATTTTCAGGGTAAGTTTGAAATGTACTGCTTATGTCATATAGGGTTATTGTTTATGTAGAATTGAAAAGGCACGTGGCACCCTCCCTTGTATGCTCTTAAAGAAGATAAAGATGTTTGGCAATGTTCATATTTAAGAATGTCTCTTTCTTAACTTCTCTTATGTTCTCATTTGACAGAAGGTTAGGCAGAACCAGAGACAGTGATGAAGAGAATGACTTAGATGATGAAGACTCAATTGCAAATGCAATTGGCTGTCTTGGACCATTAAGTGGGTTTTTGGCACCAGAGCTGCAAAAATACCAAAAACAGATGAAAGGTAAAAGTGATTTTGTTAATTTTGGAAAATGTGGTTAAATCTGCATGGCCTTGCAGAAATTGTCTGTACCTTCTTCTGTGAAAGCTGCTATGGAAAATGTGTTTTATATGCACATAGAGGTTACAGCAGGTACCAAATGACATGCTCTGCAGTCATTGAGGATGTCCTCAAAGTCGAGTTGGAAGGCTGTAGGTATACAGTAAATGACAGCGTGAATTAAGGATTTGGCTACAGTAATGGTTAACAAAACAACCCCATAATGTTGCCCACCGACAGAAAACCAAAGCATGGAAAACAGTCCACCCTAAATCCATGCATATTTCCAAGACAGCAGTCAAGTAGTCAGCATTTTCTGAAGAATGTACATATAATAAATGATCTTGACCTTTTTTCATATATGCATGGCTAATACTGGAACCTCAGTATTAGTATTAGTATTCACAGTGAGTGAATTCTGCAGGTCATTTCACTGCCCTTTTGTCCAACCTTTAGATTGTTTTGGTTTTTTGATATATTCACATTTTTTAAAAAAAATTGGTATGGTTTAGGATGTTCTGACAAAATGCCACTACTTTTCCAATCCCTCCACATTGAAATAAAGTTTCTTGACAGAATTGTATGTATACCTGTGCATACCTCCTCTACAAGGAGAACAAAGTTCTGATCCATACAAGAAAAGCAAAGATGATTTGTTAACTTGTAGCAACCTTTCTGAAATGGTACTGGATTAACAGTGATTTCACAATATCCTGGGGGAGGCCATTGTTACTTATCCTCAACTCACCTCCACCTTAACACCAAAAAAAGCCCAGACTGATGTAGCAGTTGCTGTTTTCTGATTACACTTCCTTGTTCCTGTGTCTTCGTTTTGCTGAGACCTGTGAGCTGCAATTTTCCTCTTGATTGCTGTGGTTTTTTGTTTTTCCCTTCCGGAGGGACTGTAAGACTCTACCTGCTGTTTCAAGCTAGCACTTAGTCAGAACATCAAACTACTGTTGCAAACTAAACCAAAGACAAATAAACATCCCTTGAAAAGAATTATCCCCCTGACCCTGGAGTGCCAGGTTGGTGGTGCATCAGAAACAGCTGTGAAAATAAATTGCCCTGCTGCTGCTGCTCTGCAGCTGTTGATTAGAGACACTCTGAAGTTGTCTGACCCTCAGCTGCTCTGCACCTATCCCTTTTGTCACTACTAGCAGCTTTCACCCTGTGGTGGTGTAACTGTTTCTTGATGCTTTTTGATGGTATCACTAGGTCAGTTGTTTAAGCTCATGCCTGCTTGACTGTAAGGTATTTTATAACTTGCATTGTTGGCCTCTTCTTTGACCAGCTGAGTGTCTTTAATAATCAGTTACTGAATTACTTCAGTGATGGTTTGATGTACTTTTGGATATTTGAAGAACTGTGCTTATAACTTGGCATTGCCATGTTAATCAACTTTTGTACTCTTTAACCTCCCCTCAAACCCTTGCTATTCTTAACCAGTAGTAATACTACTTATTGTAAATAGCACGGCTTAGTTAAATGTACGTATTATAATAAATTTTTAATTTAGGAATACAGTAAATAAGATGATAGGAATCAGATACAGAATTCCCCTGTAAATAATCTGGAACTCTCGAGTAGGCCAATTTACTCTTCACCTCCCCTTTATTCCCACCTTGTGCAGATCAGAATGAAGAACAAAGTCTCGGTTCCAGTAACATTGCAGAGTTAAGTCCAGGAGCAATAGACTCTTGCCGAAGCGACTATCATGCTGCTTTTAACAGCATGATGATGGAGCGTATGACCACTGATATTAATGCACTGAAAAAGCAATATTCCAGGATAAAGAAGAAGCAACAACAGCAGGTTCACCATGTATATATCAGAGCAGGTAACATAATCGAAATATGCCTCATTTACTGATTTATTGCTGGCTAGCTTCATCAGTGGAGACAAGGCAAATGATAGTTTTTTACATTTAACCAAATAGACAAAACAAGAAAGACTGATGGAATATATAGCACATTAGTAGTAAAGTGGGTATGACTTCATACAGACAGAAAATGAGAAGGTGATGTTTTTTCTTCTTTTGTCAGGATCTGAAGATGATGACCCTGGGATTTTTTTAGGTCCCAGGGACCAACTGAACAATGGTATTTAGAAGTGTCTTTACTATCTGGGTGCATTGTGTTGATCTCTCTGATTAAAAACTTTAAATCTTGGGCACTCTTGGAATTGACATACTGAAGCACTGAAAAAAAGTAAATGGAGAGATGAGGATGCTTCAGACCATGTGGTCTGTATTATCTGAACTCTGAATTTATCTGGGCCTGGCAAATTATGCAGCTCAAGGAACAGGCTTAGGTGTTCCATTGTGGCTGGCAGTTTACCTAGCTATAATGATACTGTTCTGAGGGCTGAGCTGGATGTCAACCTGGACTTAGCAAGCCAGGTTGCAGACTCTGTTTCCCTTATTGGCAGACTCAACAGTGCAGAGGTTGGCATGAACAGCACAGCTGATGGTTTTAGTGGGCCTGCAAGCTGAACACAGCCCACTCCACTCATTCTACCCCACTTGGGTGTCATCTTTCTAAATCAGCATTCAACCATGCAAATAGGTCACTGTGGAGAACTTTTATTTCTATTCTGGATTGTCTAAACCTGTGCTAGTAGAAGCGTTGCAATACATGAAGCTACAATTTTTCATTAACATAATTTGTAAGGAATTTTTTTAAAATATTAATGAAGTATTTGCTTTGAACAAAGGCTATATCCAACAGAAACAGTGCAAACAGTAAAATGTTGATTCCCAAGGATTGCCAACCCTTACCTTCCAAATACAAACCTTTCTAATCTTACTGATCATGATGCAGGGCTGGGCTTCTAGTTTAATCAAACTTTCATCTAATTTCTAATTCTGAGCTAATTTCTAATTCTGAGTCTACTCCTCTGGTTTAATAAGATATGGTTTATCCATTAAAAGTACTTTGATTCATTCTCTAGTCACACAAGCGTCGTGGAGAGGCTTATTTTATTGACCTTGTATGGAGACTGAATTGCCTCTTAAAGTTGGAAGAAGTGCAATTCCAAAAATCAAGAAGCTAATTTTTTTATGATTTATTTTTATGGTCTTTCTGGCTCAGGACTTACCCATAGGTGCAAAGCAGGGAGGGAGAACAGAAAATCTTTATCATAGAAGGTACAGCTTTGTGTTCAACTCCAAGACATTAGTGAAATTCAGTGATGATTTTTAAGTTTGGGTTTGTTTTTTTTAAGTAAGCACTTAGTCCTACAAACCTTTGCTATATCTCAAGAAAGGCTTAAAATTTCGTGGTTAATCCTTAGAACACTAATTTGTTTTGTTCTTTAACAATACTGTGCTTCTTTTAATTGCTTTCTTTCAGACAAGGGGCCAGTTACCAGCCTCCTCCCTTCTCAGGTAAACCATTCCCCGGTGATAAACCACCTCCTTTTAGGAAAGAAGATGAAACTGAATAACAGGTCTCTCAAAAATGCTGTTATTCACATCCCAAGTCATGCTACAGGGAAGATGTCTCCCATTCCCCAAGAAGATCTTAAAACAAAACTGAACTCTCCATGGCGCACTCACATAAGAGTTCATCGGAAGAATATTGCTAGGGCCAAAGGCCAGCTGGGCTATGGGGATACCGTAGGACTGATAGATGAGCAGAGTGAGAGCTGTAAAACAAATAGTCCTGGTGCAAAGGAGGAGAATTCCGAACATTCTGACTTTGGAGAAAGAGAAGGAAGTGCTTTGGATAACAGGACTACTCAGAAAGCTGATCAGCAGTTGTCTGAGCAGCTCTCTGTGGACAGCAGTACAAACATGGCAGTGATTCAGCTAAAACTGGAAGCACTTGAACTCACCTCAGATAGCAAAACCGATGCTGAGTCAACACCCCGTCAGTCCAGCCAACCACCTTTATCAGAGTCCTCCACTTCATCCAGAGACAGTGGAAACCTGGCTAAATTGCCCCAACCTGGGAACCCAAAGCCACAAGTCTTCAATCCTTTTCCCAGTGTCAAGCCTCTTCGAAAGTCAGCTACAGCCAGGAATTTAGGGCTGTATGGCCCCACTGAAAGAACGCCAACTGTACACTTCCCACAAATGAGCAGAAGTTTCAATAAGTCTACCAGTGGAAACAGTGGGACCAGGAAACGATGAATACAAAAACTACAAAAAAATTGTATTACCTTTTTTTTTAATGTATGCATGTGTATGTGTATCCCAGAGTGTTTCTAATCTTTAAGTAATGGAGACAAAAGTGGTTACCAGATGCATAAATAGGTGTCTTTGAAAATTGTGTTCCTGTGTTGTTATGGGATGGATTAGTGAAAATGTGCTCTGGCACCCTATTGTCAATTCTGATGGTCCTGTGTAAAATAAACATTAATTTGCAGTGCAAAGCATGCTGTTTCTTTAAATCTAACTCAGATATTAAATCACCAGCTGCCTTTAGCCCTTCAGCCCCCCATGGCTGCCTCCTGTCTTTCTGAGCTGGAAGGACAAATTGTCCAGTGCAGCAGACGGGTGTAACAGTTTTCGTGACTGTTACGCAGCTTCCCCATTAGACCTCATCCTCATGCTCCATGAGAGCCAAAGAAGCCATGACTTAACAGAAGCACAAGCAGTCCTAGCAATCAAAAGTATCACTTCATGACATCTGGCTTCAGATGTTCTTTAAGCAGCATTTTGTGCTTCTCTTCCCACAGCAATTCTCTGCTGATACTGTTTTTAATATAAATGTAGTCAGTGAGCATGAGAATAGCAGACATAAGTCCATCCACAACACTGATTTACTCCTTTTCTGTTACATGTATACATACATAAATTTCTGTTACTTACTGCTGGAGAGTTGCAGCACTGTAAAATTAGGAATTAGGTACAACTATATGTGTAGTTGTATGATTATTATTATGGCACATCTTGGCTTCAGTGGATTTAAAAGCTATTATCTAGATTAGATTTGTAGTTAAATAATAATTGCCAGCTTACCAGTAGGTAAAATATATGAATGTTCCAAAGTAGTTTAGGGTTTTAAAATCTTTAAATAGAGTGATTAGATACTTAGAGTGCCGCTTCCCATTAGAAGCCAACACATCAGCCAGAATGTTAATGGGATGGACCCACGGGCTTCCATGGCTTGGTTCCTTTTTGGTGTGAAAGAGAAATGGCAAAGTGATAAACTGAATGTTTACTTCCAAATTAAAAAGTGCAAAGCTGGTGAATATCATAAGACAAGTACTATGTATGTGTATATATACATATATATATGTGTGTGTGTGTATGTATATATATTACAGAGGCAGGCAGAGAAACTAAATGTGGATAATTCAACTTCAGGGTTGCAAAATCAAGCACTCAAATTCCAAGAAATTCAGATTACTCTTAAAATGTTGTAGCTCTGCTAAATTGTGTGTACTGACTGTGATTCATTACCTTACTTCCAAGTTTTCTGTAGCATGGAAGGGCCATAATTTGAAACTGGAGTAAAAGCTGTAATGATGAATCAACCCCATTGTATGTAATATCTTACTTCCTTTTTTAAAGTCTTTGTTAAATTTGAAAATTAATTTATTATTGTGTATTTATTAATGTATCCCATAACCTGTAGGATGTGATATCAATTTTACTGTATACCATAACTTATAAGCTGTACAATATACCCTGTTCATTGTTGTGGGGACAACAATTTTGCTGTTTTATGCAAGCGTGTGCATATAAAACAATATTCAAGAATGAACACTATAAATATAAAACAGATGTAGATCAGATCTTGCCCCTGCCTTATTTCCGGGTTATAGTAGTGTTGTCACTAATGATTACTTTTAGCGCTAAGTAAATTTAAAATAATGTAGAATTTAGTCCCTGATCATGAACTGTATGTGAATTGTTTCTGCATTGATTTAGAAGAAATGGACTTCTCAAAAATTTTACTGTGAATCATCCTCCCCGGTTTTTCTTAGCTTCAGTGTATCATGCAGCTGTATGCTGAACCAGTAAAAATAAAAAGACTGTCAATCTGCAAAAACCGCTGAAATGTTGCAAATACATACATGAATTTTCAACATGTTAAGTAGTGATTAAGCAGTGGAAAAGCAGCAAGTTTTGCATGGATATAGGCCTTGGGAAAGAAAGCCAACAGAACACATTTTAGTGATTCAGAACTATTTGATAATTGATGAGTGTGCACTCAGGGCCCTGTACTTGGAATGTTAGGATTGAGGCAAAGGAACCACAGCAACTCAGTGCATTAGTTTGATGATGCTTGCTGCAGGACATCTTCTTTAAGTACTGCTCGATGGGAAAATAGAATTTCATTTTAGCTACCTCAAAGATACATTTCATTACCTCAAAGAATGTTCACTCTCCCTCTGAAATCTGCCTGTTGAACATAAAACAAAGACAGCTTCATCACTTAGCACTGAGATGGAACATTAAGATGAGGTCTAGGGAACTCCAGAGAAGTTTCCCTTATTTTTCCCTTCAGCAAATGAGGTCTGATGGTGAACTGAGGATGTTGTGAAGCATGTTGGTGGGACTCTCCTCCACTGCTCCATAAATATTTTGTTCTCCTTAAGGCCTCCTTGTGCTAATGCTCTCTTCCATATGACTTTTTTTTTTTTTTGAGAAAGTATTAGGATCAGATTGACCTTCTGAGAATGTGTTTCACCATCATCACATGAATACTTTCAAGGAAGGAGCATTTGATTCTATTTTGAGGACACTTAACAGTCCTCCAAGTGGAAACAGGTCCAAAGCTATTCTGAGGTTATTTGAAATTGTCTGCACTTGGGTGGTAAAAATAGTATATGGTAGAAATCAGTTGTTCAGAATTACTGTCAGCAAACAGTTGAGAATACATCCTCAACTGCAGCTATAGCAAAAATTCGATTTTATGTGCTTAACAAAAATCCCACCTGAATCCATTCAAAAAATCCTAAATGATTGCTAGAAAAGCAACAAAACATTATTTCAAGCAAAAGTAAAATGCAGCCCTTTACACTGATATTTCCAATTCAGGTAGATGTTCATGTTCAAAATTCAAGACTTAAAAAACTGTTTCAAACCTCCACAGCATGTATTTTAAATGATGTGAAATTGTTAATACAGAAACAAGGTGAGTGGCTTCACCATACTGTGGTTTTCCTTGACATTCTTTGCAATGAGTTACCTTGTGCCCATCCATGGGCACCAGTTACATCAGGTTGAGTGGCAGGGAACCAATATCATCTTACACCAGCTCCACTGAAGCAGGAAGAGACAGAAACTCATCGTAATGCATCCCTACCCTTGTCAATTCTTTGCTCCAGTTTTACTCACTTTTGTTGGTGAAAGATTCATTCAAGGCAGGGGGTTGTTGTGGAGTCCTGCAAGTGATGTGAGACGTGCAGTCATCCCAGACTAGTGCCTTCAGCCCATGTGTCATCAGCCAGCAGACACTGGCCAGGTGGGTGGTTTCTCAGGCAGCCGGAAGCTGCTTGGACACCTTTGACCACCTCTGTGTTGTTAACAGCATCCTTGGGAAGGTGTACTCCTCTGGGAGGGTCATGTGTGGGAGGGGTGGATCCAGCACACGGCAGGAAAGTGCCTATGTGAAGAGTGTCTTCTGCACATCCTTCCCCATTGAAGAGCCTTCCTTCAGGGCTTGCACAAGCTGACTTGGCTGACACAAGATATTTAACATGGTTTAGGACATAGAAGTGGTTTGCAGTGTCAGACCATGTCCAGGCCCAGCCTCCCCTAGCCTGCAGAATGCTGCTTCAACTGTGCTTCATCCTACAAGCAGCACACAGCATTTAGTGGCTCACCACAGATTTAAAAAGAACCACAAATGTTTCCAAGTCTTCTTCTGATAAAACCTTATCAAACCACACTGTCTTACCACAAATAAGTGGACAGATGTGGTAGTGGCATGGGAAATGATGTATGTGGATGGAGAGGGTGGGAGGAGGGAAGGAGCGGCCTATCCAGGCAAAAGTGCAAGAAGTTTTGAGGGAAAGCAAACTCAGTGCCTGTACTGCTTTTTAGATTATTTGTAAACAACAGATCAAAAGATCAGGTCCATGATGTGCTGCTCCCTGCTCATCCTTCCTGTGTTCAAAGTGATCACGGACTTGTGTGATGACAGCAAGATGCCACACCCTGTAATGATGTCCACCCACTTGGTAGTCCAGTGGTGCTCCCAGCCTGCCCTGGCAGGAGGGAGATGCCCATGGAGAGCTCTCTGATGAGGTTTGCTGTGGCTCGCTTGACACAGTGAGCCACCGAAAAGGGAGCGAATGCTCAAATACTAGCTGGGGTAAAATGTGCGGTCATTGCTGGCACATCTGACTTCTTTTTGCCTGAGCCAGCTTTGTGGGGAGGATGTGGTTGTGACGACACTGCCCCAAAACTAGGCTAGTAAGTGTTGCTGACTGTCAGGTGTGCCAGGCCACTGCTGGATGGATGTGGCTGTGCAACCCCAGGCAAAACTCAGCGAGCTACTGCAGCTCCACATTGCAGAGCTGACTTGCTAGCTCAGCCCAAAGGCTCTGCAAACCTATGTGTGCTCAGAGCATGGCTTGCACCAGTTGGCAGGGGATCTGGTGTATATGTGCACTGCTGAAGCCCAGTAGCGCTGGGATGTAATTCTCTGTGTCTGGTGTCCCAGCAGCAACCCTGATGTCTGATGGAACGGGCTTCTACGTGGTATATTTTTTCTTCTCTCAAGGATGTGTATGCTGTTTCATTATCATTTGTTGATTTTCTGATGTTTTTATAATTGTAACATGGGGAATTTTTTGAGCAGTGCCTCATTTTTTGAATACTGGATCAGGAAAGACAGGTGCTTTCTGCATCACAGCACTAAATAGTTTTGCAACTATTCCTCTTGCTTGTGCCCTTTGTGAACACTGAAATGTTTCTTGCATTCATTGCCTGTGTTTGTGGTGAGAGTTTTCAGGAAGATAAGGATAGCCCTGCTGTTTGTCTTAGCCTAGCGTCTTTTCTCTGCCCAGTAATGGTTGGAAATGCCTAAGAAAGGAGTTCTGTAGGAATACAGTACATCCAGATACAGCCTTCTCTTGGGGCAGTCATCCGATTTGTCCTGGGTTGAGCATATCACACAGAGGTGAGATGGATGGCCGGGCCAGCAGCTTATCCACAGCAAACTAGTAGCATGCTGATCTGGGCAGCTGCATGCACAGCAGGGACCACAGAGGTTCATCAGCAAAATTTCCTCCTTCACATGAAAAGAATAATAGTAATGGAGATATGGCCAAGAATGAAAAGAATAATAAACACCAGAAAGCGTGAGCCTGAAGCAGCAGCTCTCTTGGTTCCTGCTGTGTGCCTGTTTGCCTCTGTGGGCACTGCTTGCACTTCCAGCCTCATAGTTATGTCTTCCTTCCAGGCTGACTGTCCTTCTCTGGCTGGGGAGATACTATGGGACTGGGCTGGAGGGATCCTCCAAAGGGGCAGGAGGTAGGAACAGGCCGGAAAGCCTCACAGGCCCTCAGAGGATCAGATGTGGCTGAAAGCCCAGATCCAATGCTTCACAGCCCATGCAGTGCTGAAGGACTCACAGCCAGTATTTCCTGACTGGTTTTTTAGCCCTGTTCAGACACACACAATGGTGTTGCTCTGCTCTTGCACTCACTCCCTGTGATGGCTCTTCCACCTTGCTTTCCCTTCCTAACAGCTCCAGGGGAATCTCCAAATGACACATGGGTACAAACATTGACCCAGACTGAAGGGCAGGTGCCAGTCAGTACAGACATACCACAAGGAGACTAGCGGAAGGAAGGGGTTTGACTAGCAAGAAGGAAGCAACTTTATTCTTAGGAAAAGTAGTTAAGGTCTCTGTCAACCACCTAGCATAGGCATAGAAGTCCAGTGTTAAGACTTTGAAAGGCCAGAGATTGTCAGCTTGGCAGCAACCAGTTACAGGGAGAGGAGAGCTGAGCGTAGCCTTACAGGGTGTGAACTTGTAGTTCCAGGCAACGAAAGTGGTGTCAGAACTTGTACAAGTTTTTCACAACTGGGACTTACAATTGCAGCTTCCCTTACTCTCTTAATGAAATCTTTTTGTTAAACTGGTTTTTTTGGAGGGTTGTTTGGTTGGTTTTGTTGTTGTTGTTTTTTGGTTTTCTGTTTAAAAACATATGTGGGTCTATTGCTCTGTTTTATCTGCACCCAAATACAGCTGTAAACCTGATCATTGTAAGCTTGTTCTCACACTGCCAGCCAGCTACGTTAGACATACATCATGCCCTTTTGAACTCCTGATTACTGCATATGATAATTTTTATACTGCTTCCCCTGGACTAGTAAACTTTTCACCCAGCTGCAACAATACTGCTCACTGTCTGGCCTCTGGTGCTCTTGGAGAAGAGGCTTCTCCAGAGGGAGCAGGATTATTGCCTACTTGGCAGAGTGCCAGGTGACTTGATATTGCTTGACACATTCTCTATCCCCACCAGCCAGCACTGAGTCACTGGTTTTCATACAGACTGGAAAGTGTTCCACTCATGCCCAAGAGACATTTCTGGCATGTGTGAGACACAGGTTGTCCCACATCGCTGCTGAACCTCCAGGGTGATGTGATGGACAGAGTTGGGGGGGATTTCACTACTGCAGTTTGCAAGACATGATAGCATCTTCTGTGAAAGTGCTACAACATCTGGCCACAAAGATGCAATACTGCTGATAGAGGTTAGACCAGGTTTGCAGCCATGACCACCAGCAGGTCAGTGCTGTGAACACTGTCTCAGTCCGCACCAGGTATTTCTGTGTTCGTATCCATTCGTGGTGATCTTCTAAATACGGCCGCTAGATGCCACTGGTGCTCCATGCAAACACAACCATTTAGCAATTCCCGTGAAAGGAAATCCAGCCGCAGCTTAGTGTTTCCAATTCTTATCCGTTTTCGATCAAATGTGAAGCAATTTCCAGGCCGTTCACTTTTGATTTCACATTGCAACCTCTGTTCTCTATTTTAGAAGTCTTAGTAAGGTTGCTAACCTTGCACAGTGATCCCAAAGCACAGAGACAGCCTAATGGTATGTCGTTGGAAACGGCCCATAGCAGGACTCTAAAATGCTCTAAAGGCTCTCAGTCAGTGGTATAATACATTTTCTCTCTGAAGGACAAGCTGGCAAACACAATTCCAGTGACAGGCAGGTGAAGGAAGCTTGCTGGATTCACGGGTGCCTTGTTGAAACTTCTTTTGTTTTATGAATGCATCAGCAATGACAAGATACTGCCAGTCATTAATCAGCTGAAGTATTTCTATCATAAATACTGGAGCTGAGCTGTTCCATGCTGAAGGCTGAAAGAAAAAAACCCACACCGTTTTGTCAAATTTGTTTTAAAATAAAAGACAACCAACAAAACATAGCTAAACTAATAAACTAATTACTACCTCCTCTCAGGTACTTGCCTGCTTTCTGCCCTGCCCTGGAGATCTTACTATTGAATCCCTGAATGTTTTAAGCTTCCAGAGCTTGAAGAAAAACCACCTTCATGTCTCCACATGTGGATCTTGTGGAACCTTGAAAAATTACTCGCCTCTGCTGAGAACTGGAATTTGAAGTCCACATGCCTGTCATCAGCAATCAGTACTGACTTGAGCAGTGGGCCTGTGGGAACCTCATAAGCTTTAACAAAGCCAAGAGCAGAGTCCTGCACCTGGATTAGGGCAGCCCTCAGTGTCAGTACACACTAGGGGATGAACAGATTGAGAGCAGGCAGCTCTGCAGAGACGAACTTGGGTGTCCAAGTGGATGAGAGGTTGGACATGAGCCAGCAATGTGCACTTGCAGCCCAGAAAGCCAACCATGTCCTGGGCTACATCAAAAACAGCGTGGCCAGCAGGACAAGGGAGATGATTGTGCTCTGCTCTGGTGAGAACCCACCTGGAATGCTGCCTCCAGCTCCAGGGTCCACAGCAGTGGAAATATGTGAATCCATTGGATTGAATCCAGAGAAGGGCCACAGAGGTGATCAGAGGGCTGATCAGATCATCAGAGGGCTCCTGTGAAGTCAGGCTGAGAGAGCTGGGGCTGTTCAGCTAGAGAAGGATGTGGGGTGACTTTATAGTAGCCTCCCAGTACCTAAAGGGGGCTTATAAGAAAGATGGGGACAAAATTTTTAGCAGGGTCTGTTGTGATAGGACAAGGGGGAATGGTTTTAAACTAAAAGAGGGTGATGCAGGTTGCCCAGAGAGGTAGCAGGTGCCCTCTCCCTGGAAACATTCAAGGTCAGGCTGGATGGGGCCCTGAGCAACCTGATTTAGCTGAAGCTGTCCCTGCTCATCGCAGGGGGGGTTGGACTAGACGGCCTTTAAAAGTCACTTCTAAGCCAAACTATTGTATAATTTCATGGTGACTTCTTAGGTACATGTGTGATAAAGACACAGCCATTGCCAGCATCCCAGCAAAACGAGATGAGACTTAGATTTACAGTTCAATTTTTCAGCAGTATACTCATCAAGTCATTTTGACTGGACACGTGCAGCAACACACAGGTTTGACATGGCCTGACTGAATGTGCACCAGACTGTCAAGAAAAAAGAACCAGTTGAATGTAGGTCACTTAAAAAACAAGTATCCTAGATACATTTAAGGACTAAGGCTCTTAAAATGGGAACAAGATCTTATTAAGTTCTGACCACTCATATGGATGAGGGAGACCTGGGCCCCACCACCTGTGTGTGGATAGATCTTTCATTCTACAATAATTATGGGGAAAAAAAGATTGACCCCTGTGCAGGGAATTGTCTCAGCCAGAGGCTTATTTCTTTGGATTAATGGAAAAAGATTGAAAGATACCAATGACATAATTTAAATATACATTCTATATTAAAGATAACCCATAATAAATCTCCTGTGTCATTTTCCAGCTTGCTTTTATGTTTCTATTTTCCAGTGAGTACAGAAATGAGACCTGAGCACTTTTGGCTAAGGTACTGACTGTATATTGAGCTGAAGTGGGTCTGTTTTTTGAATATACAAATTTTGCATACCCTTTTCCTTCAAGGACACAAAGTGCATCAAGCTTTTAGCTGTTATATTTGTTACGTTACAGGTATAACCAGTCGGTATGGTGAACACTGACTGCTGTTTGAATTAAAGTAATGATAAGCTTTCCCTAATCATTCCCCTCTCAGTGTATGAAGTGACAACACCTCAAACAGCAGCCAGGAGAGAAGGTGTTGGTCTCTGATCTCTGAAGCCATGTGTAGCCTCGATGATACGTTAGAGGGACCAGAACACTACAAACACTTGAAATGCTGGTATTTGCTGGAGTTCAGCATCAGGAAAAAAGTGGTTTGGAAGTGTATCTACCATAACGAAGCTGTAACTACACAGTTTGTACAGGCAGGTGACTGACTTTTTGCCACGCTCATCTGTTAGCAGGTTACCATGCAGTGTCGTTGGTGCTGATACTGGCTGTTGATCCCACAGGGTACTGCTCTCTCCAGGAAAGGACTTACCCCATAAACAAGGGTTTGGCTGGGTTTGGCTTATGCCCTCCTGCAGCGTCTCCGTGGCAAACAGGTTGGTGCCACCACTGTTAAATCTGACAGACTGAAAAATTTCTACTCCTCTTTCCTTCCTTCCTTCCCTCCATTCTTCCTCTCTTCCCTCCTGCCTGCCTGCCTGATCTTTTCTCCCTTCTTGCCTGCCTTTTTCCCCTCCTCCTTTCATTCCCAAACAGACCAAGAGCATTTTCTACAGCTGGTATTAAAATAAAAACCAATGAACCAACCAACCGAAACAACAAAAAAGCAGCACAGTGGTACCTAACCAGCCTGTGATGTTTCATTTATCCACCTTTCCATTTCACATCCATTTCTTCTTACACAAGACCTGTGATGTGCCTCCAGGCTTCCAGGAGAAATTATGGAGAGAACTGAATGGTTTATCTCTGTTTCAGTACACTGCAGGGACTTGAGTGCACCACCTGGTGATCAACAAGGCCACTTATGATACCTCCACTCCTGCTGCGAACCAGCTACAAGTTTCTTTTTTTTTTCCTTCATGTCTACTTTTCTCCTCATCAAATTTGGTTGTGTTTTTTTCTTTCTCCTGTGTTGCAAGCTTTCCCAGTTAGATACTCACTCTGGGGGGGGTTTCTCTGTTATTTTTTCTTTTGAAAGCTTGGCTTCTAATATTACAGTATCTCAAAAAAATCACCAAACAAACCAACCCCAAAAAACACCCAAAACACCACTCCAGGCCCCTCCTTCAGTTTCCTTTGCAAAACTGAAAGAACACTGTGTTTCTAGGTCTCTTAGGTCTGAGAAGCTTTTTGTCAAAAGTTTTAACATCAGAAGCAAATAAGTTACCCAAAGCTGTTATTCCTATTTTGATTCTGAATGCTTTTGGAGGCTTATTGTGTGATTTCATAGCATTTTGACATGAGAAATGTTGCTGTTCTTCAAAAGTGAGAGAGTAGTAGTTATTCAAGTTGACAACAACAAATAAATTACCTGCCTCATGAAGGCAACTTTTCTCAGAGTATGATGAATCAGAAACTACAGAAGCTTAACAGAAGTTGGGAGCAAGGCTCCAGCTTGGAAAGGATTGGAGTGGGCATGGCTTTCCTCTTCCCTTCCTTTCCTGTACAGTGATCTACACTCTGCCTCTCTTTCTTAGAAAACAAGTAAAGTAGATATCTGAGACTATATTTTGCCACTCAATGGAATCACTACAGTAAAAGACAAGCCATATGAGGGTATTACTACACATCTGACGCTACTGCAGAACTAGTTGAAGGTTAAAATTGCTCACTGTCAGTGTATTTCACTGCTGTTCAGAGAAGATGGAGGCACTGGGAATTTGCTGCAGTCAAAACTGACTGTGAATAGTGAATGAGTGAAATACTGTTATTTTTCTTTCAGAGGTATGTTCTTCTCTGAGGTCCCATGGGAGAGTATAGAAAGCTTTAATGAAGGTACTTTGATGATGATGAAAAGAGCCATCACATATGTGTAGAAAAAAAAGGAACTTCTTTTATCTTCTTCTTTTCTCACACAGTGGACTGACTAATTGGAAGTGGGATTGATAAATTGCATCTTGATTATTCACTAACTTTTAAAATCCATTCAGGATGGCTGAACAGAAAACAGGTCCAACTTTCTTTTCTGTCAGGTAGAACATGCCCACATGATTTTCAAGCTCTGCCATTCACATATGCAGATCATTACAGACGAAATGTATTCTTCATGTTGTTTTGCTCACTATTCCTATGCAGAGGACTGAAGTGGAGAATGCCTTGAATGCACTAACCCTGAAGTTATTACTCTCAGAATAAGTGTTGTAATATGACTGTTTTCTGGGAAGTATTGCCAGGCTCTCTTTTTGGCTCTTGAAATTGTATGCAACGTTGCTGTGACGAAGACTTTAAGTTTGCTTGTACTATGGGCTCTTGTTTGAAGTTAAGGTCACCTCAGGATGGGAGGACAATGTCAGCTCAGGTCCTCAGCTGCCTTCAAATGGTGGTCTCAGCTGAAGAAAGATGGATTCCATCTTCCCTTAGTGCTTGGAAGATCCTTGAAGGAAGGATCCTATTGAAGGAAGCTGAGACATGACAGCAAGGTGCCCTTTGCCCATCCTCCCTGTGCATAGTGTCTCTCTAAATCAAGTTGTTTCCAGCTTGAACTGCAGGTTCTGTGTAGCTCTTCGCCTATGACAACTTGTCTGTGGGATGCCTCCGTCTACATCATTGCTGTTTTCTTTAGAGGAGATGGGGAGCTGCTCTTGAGGCTGGGAATGCTACCCTAGCAGGCAAGCACCTCCTTCTCCTGCATTTTCTGTATGTTCTCATAAGAGAGCATAATTTTAAGGCTGAACTACAGGAAATCTGCCCCCTAGGCTTTAGCCTTTCAACACCTTGTAGTGGCTTAGACCCGTCACCCAGACAGTACAGGCTGTAAGAGGTTGAACTGGACAACAGGGAAAAGAAGAGGATCTGTGAGGAAGGAGCATCCCATTGGCATCACGCCAGCCAGGAGCTGCCACCATCAATAACAAAGCCTGCTGAGTTGTCATCCCAAAACTGGCATCGAGCCCCCATGACAGCTACCCTGGGGCCACTCTGATTTATGTTTTAGTTTGAGACCAGAGTGCTGAACAGCAGAAAGTCGAGAAGAAGCTGGACTATTGTTTGCTGCTGTTCAGAGCTAAATGGAAAAGCAGAACCAAGCTGATGAGCTTTATCTGGAAGTCACAGAACTCTCTGAATGGGAAGTTGTACGTGGGGGAAGGTCTCCGTAGGGCTGCATAGAGCTTTAATACTTGTAAAAAAGAAGGGTAACTAGCAGTATGATTTTGAGCACCTCCTACTGCTACATTACTCACCAACAGATTATATGTGTATGAAAGTGTAACACTGAATGAAAAGAGTCTGATTTGATCCCAAAGAGTGGAGTATAGAGCTGACAGGAAAAGTGCACTTACATTTCGCAAGGAAGGGGGTTGAAACATTCTGAGTAGATTTTGCTAGATTTAGTTAAAGTGAAACTAAGCAAAAAAACTACCAAACAACACCTCACAGTGTTAACAACACCTCATACTCACGTTTTTAATGAAACATTGTAATTCCCAGTTTCTATTTTTACAATGTTTACATTATGTGATTTAACTCAAATCATATGTCCTATATAATTGAAAAAGCCCTCCTCAACTGACTTAGAACACCGCAATCCTCTGGCATTTTACTTTTGAGAGAAGTATGGGGGTGATTTTTTCTCCCTAAACTGAACTGTTAAAGAAGGGAGGGGGAGTTTGTCCTTCCCTCCTTTTGGCACACAGTATGTGAGTGCCTTTATGTAAAGATCAGGTTTCTCTGAGCACTAAGCTACCCACAGAATGCACAGGCTCCTGGCATTTGCTAACTGGAGGATAAAGGCTCAGTGGAACAAAAACTTGTTGCCTGCAGAATACCCACTCAGATTCACCTGAAACCTAAGGCAGATGATGGTCTTTCTCAGGAAATACTAGTGCTTTTCTGATATTTGTTGTTGTTTCTAACAAAGAATTGAAACTATCTCCTGAGTCAGGATGCTCTGAGACGTGTGAGATGCAACTACAATGCACAGATTAGGTATATAAGGAAGTCATTAAGGGAAAGAGACGGCCTGAAGAAATGGAGTGGCTTTTTGTTTGAGGAAGAACAGGTGTATACCTCTCATTTTGCATTAGGTTTTACCCCTCCTTTCTGCAATAAGCCCAGTGACTTTAGTAAAAAACAATCTCTCTGGTTTTTTTTTTTGTCACTCACAGGCATCTTGGGTTCAGCAGAAAGCTTTCTGACTTTGATCCAGCTATTTGATCAGTTTAGCAGAAGTTTCTGATGTTATTCAGCATGCCACAATGGTACCAACAGGAAATTTATCAGTACAGGGATTCTACCTAATTAATAGGTTGTCAGGAACATCCCTGGGACAGGAGAAGAGAAAGGCCACAGCAAGGCTGGCTGGAATGTGAGTAGGGGAGGTGAAGAAAGATTACGCCAGGGGAAGATGTGTGGCAGCAGAAGAAATGTAAAGGAAAGAAAATAAATCTGAAGATTAATAGAAAAAAAAAGGAAAACCAAAATAAATTATTCAGTTTTTTCACACATTCCTCTGCTTTGCTTGCCTGTTGAGCCCTGTTAGCTACCTTGCCTCAGAGCTGGTTAAACCAGAGTGTCTTTGTTATTTAAATATGTCCTTCTCCCCTCCCTCCACCCCCCCGGGGTTCTTTGGCAGGGACATATATCTGAAGATGCTCCGAGGACAAATATCCTCCATTACCATTTTCAGGACAGTTGTACAGTTGTAGCTCCCTACTGCATGGAGCCTTAGAACTTCTGAAAAGCTTCTCTGTCTCCCCTCTCTGGAAGGAGTGCCTGTCTCCTAAGCACCCCAAAATAACAAATGACAAGACCTTCTCCAGAAAGCATTCTTAAATCCTCACTTGGTTCAGATAACATGTTCTGAGAATGAACTGCAAGGCACCTCTATAAGAAACTACACCAGAAGTTCCTATTCTGTGGTCCAAGAAAAACTGGCAGATCACACAGTAAGCAGCAAGGCTTGTCTTATGCTGCTTTGAGTTGCCTCTAAAAGGCCTTTGCATTGCATCACATTGTATATATCTTCGGGTGTCAAGCCACAGCTGGAAGAGAAACCAGCTTCTCCTCATGTCTCCTGGCAGGGGTGGAGCTATCATTCTTGGCTGAACCCCTAAAGGTATCTGTTGCCTTTGCAACAAACTCCACTTTCTCTGGAGCTCTCCCTTGCATATTTTTTACCCATGAGCTTTTCTCCCAGTTCTATGTTTCTAACTCTTGTGTTCCATGTCCATCTTGGCTCCTCTGACACTTTCTGTCACTCCTTACATTATCATTTTTGGTAGCTGTGGATAGAAACCTATCATTAAATACTTAATTAAATATTGCATAATGAGTGTATAACAGAACAACAGATAGGACAAAAACACTGACAAAAATAGCTCCTCCCGAACAGAGGAAGGTCACTCATGCTGATAGTAAATGATAATCAAAGAATTTGCAGTACAGTCTGAAGGTTGCACTGATGTTTATTGTTTAAGAGACACAGGCTGAGTGAAGTTATTTGCTCAGTACAGCACAGCGAGCCAAAGCCAACAAAAAGTTGAACCCAGTCACCATCATCTCCAGGCTCACATACAACCATGAAAATTGCTTCTTTTCTTCAAAAACAACCAATTCAAAACAACAAAACCAAAAAAGATTCCTCTTGGGAATAGTAACCTCTAGTGTCCATAAATGGTGCTGTCTTTTAGAGACTTTTATAATAACTGTGGAATTTTGTTCCTTCCAGTGTCTGATTAAGTACATTTTGTTGCTTGGGTACTAAAGCTGAAACTGTCAATTATATATATATCTTTATTTACTTTTGAAAAACACATCATTATTTTATGTTAATATGTACCCTATTGGTAAGAGTTCTGCATTCAGTCATGCTTCTGGCACATTAGTTATAATCTTCTGCCATTTCACAATATCTGAATGGTCCGATATCTTATGTGAATAAACTTACTTCTCCTGAGCACATCTCAGCACAAATCTACTGTTCTAATCCCTGACCTTTGACATGTGCCTTTTGTGCAATTGTCTAAAAATGGAGTGTTTCAGGTTTATTTCTCTCCCAGCTTTGACCAATTTCCCTCAGTGTGTCAGTTTCTCACCCCCATCGTGCTTTTCTTTGTAACCTCTCCACTTTTTCCTTAAAATTCAGTTGAAAGTTCTTCACTGGAAGAAATGAAGATCCTTCCTTGTCATAAAACTGCTGCAGACATAGAAACCCAAGATATTTGACTTAAGGGCAGGATCTGTTTTCTGCTAGCCTGTCTAGGTCAGTTTTAATTACAGTACCTTCTGGAAAGTGGAGTATGCATCCCACACTGGCAGGGAAAGCACAAATGGATCTGCAGAGCCCTAGTGGCTCTCCTGGTATCACATGAAGCTGGGCAAGAAATGGTGTGAGCAGACACTTGCCAAGGGCTTAGTTTTCTTTCAAAAGGGTGCTGGCTGAACTCAGATGAGTCTTTTGAAGGCAGAAAAGTTATGTGAAGGCTGCACGAGTAGGGCAAGGAGTTAGCCTTGTGTTTGGCTTTCCTGTCAGCAACTTATGGCATGAGACTGAGGTAGAAAGTGGAAAAGTACCAAGCATGACTGGTTAAGTGTAGAAAGGGAAAACAGACAAGAAAAGATATGGGAAGAATAAAGTCTAGATATGGGAGGATTTAATTCTTCAAGCTCAAAAGTGTTTATGAAAGGGTTGGGAAACAATTCCTCTCTGTGGACTCTCTTCCCAAATAAAAAAGAAATCACAGTCCTCTACAGCAGCAACACCACCACTCCCTTTCAGTAATAAACCAGCAGTATGGTTAGGCTTCTTTGTTTTGGTCTATTAAGGAAAGTCCTTTTTTTTTATTCTTAGACATGCCAGCCACAAAATTCTACCTGTGTATATTTGTTTCTCTTACTATCTTTTTATTCCTAATCCATATTAATTGTTATCAGTGAATTCTTTCATTCATGTCTTCTTTCTTTTTTTTAATACTTTTAGCTTATTTTGCGCTCTTTCTAAGTCACATTATTTTGTAACCAGCACAGCCTTCTTTCCCAGTTGTGGTAATGTGGCTTTCCTAGCATCTACTGAAATATTCTTAAATATCTCCTAATTAACATTTTTCTTTTTAGAGTCATCTTCTAACTGACTTCAGTCAATTGTTTTCAGCTTGGTAGAAAGCTGGCACTTTTCAAGTCTCAAGGATGTGTATAGCTTGCTGGTTTGGACTCTGTTCTAGGTACACAGAACAAAGGTAATGAAATCATTATCACTGGGTCCTAAGCTACCTCCTACTTCTGTTAACAGCCTCTGTGTAAATAGGAGTCTACATTTAAATCCTTCCCATGTTGGATGCAATGCTCGAATTCAATGATGCCTATGATTCTCAGAAATTAAGGAAAAAATCATATTTGCAGGATGAGATCCTTGAAACGCTTGAAGTTGACCAGGAGGCAGCAATGTGCCCTTGTGGCCAAGAAGGCCAACAGCGTCCTGAGATGCATCAGGCAGACCCTGTCAGCTGGTCTAGAGGTGATCCTTCCCCTCTGCTCAGCCTGGTGGGACACACTTGGAGTGCTGGGTCTAGTCCTGAGCTACCCAGTGGAAGAGACACGTGGACTTCACTGCAGTAGGTTCGGTGAAGGGCCATGAAGATGTTTGGAGCATCTCTCCTATGA
Organism: Manacus vitellinus; assembly: GCF_001715985.3. Classification (NCBI taxonomy): domain Eukaryota; kingdom Metazoa; phylum Chordata; class Aves; order Passeriformes; family Pipridae; genus Manacus; species Manacus vitellinus. The sequence continues at coordinate 33,826,925 of NW_021940682.1, read as the reverse complement.
GGAAAGGCTGAGAGAGCTCAGTCTATTTAACTGTATTGGGTGTGGCTTGGATGGAGTTAATTTTCTTCATAGCAGCCCATATGGTGCTGTGTTTTGGATTTGGGATTAAATCAGTGTTGATAACACAGCAGTGTTTTGGCTACTGCTGTGCAGTGCTTGGCAGTATCAGGGCTTTCTTTTTTTCTGACTCTGCATCCACGACCAGGAGACAGGGGATGGGCAAGACATTGGGAGAGGACTGGGATGGGACACCAAGGACAGATTCCCCAGATCCCTGGCCACAGGAATATTCTCTACAATATAATATCATGCTTAGCAATAAGAGGTCAAGGAAAGGAGGAGGAAGCAGGGGCAGGCATGGTTATGTTGTTTGTCTTCCCAAGTAACCATTACACATACTGAGGCCCTGCTTACTGGGAGAAGGTGGATGGAACATAATGGAATGCATATTTTGCTCTGCTGGCATGTGCAGCTGTTATGTCTCGGTGAGCAAGAGAGCACTAAAGAATTGATGCACAACTAATACCAGTATTTGGGTTCCACCTACAGCACCTCGCCTTGGCTGCGCTCAAGTGCATTTTACCTATTATAGTTTCCACACAGGTATGCCTGATTGCTCCTGCTGCAAACACTCCACTGCTTTGTGGGATCCTGCTTTATTAAACCAAACTCTGTTTATTCTGTGTTGTTATTATTTCATTCTGAATTTTTACTATTTTGCCTTTTACAGAACATCAAAGGATATGGTCCCCTCTTTTTACAGTTACTTGTACATCTCCATGTTTTCAGTCATGGGAACTAGAGAACTTGCTGAAGGACTTCCTTTTCTAGGAATTTCTTTGTTTACAGCAAGACAATTTCTGAACTGTCAACTAAATGTCACTAGCGCATATAGCTTTTCAATTTAAAACCAGAGTCCTACAGAATAGGAGGTACTTTAAAGTGGCAAGGGGCTTTTTTTTTTTTAAATTCAGTCTGCTGCTGAGGTATGTTTGGGAGCTCTAGTGAAAGTCTATCTGGATTTATAACATGATTTCTGAAGAGGAAGGTATCTGTTTTCTAGGAATGTGTGGGCTTAAAACAGTCTTACAGGGTTTCTGAAATTGAAATTATTACTTCCTGGGCTAAGAAACACTGCTCTGCACACGAAGGTTATTGTAGGCTTCAGTTATGATAGAAACGTATGTACTTATGTTTCTCCTGGAGACACAAAAGAATTTTTTTACTTTGCTTTGCTTTGTGAACTCTTCCAAAATGTGGTCTCCACTTCAGAAACACTGTTGTAATGAAATATTTTCTGATACTCCATGCAAATATCAGCCTTTATAATCTGAGGCCAAAGTAAATGCGGACTAAAGACTACATTTATGCTTTCCTCAGAAGCAGGCTGAAGGCCTGTATTTCAGGACCCTGTTCTGCTGACCACACTGCCATGATACTTCTGTGTTCTGTGGTGCCTCTTGGAGCCCAGGATTGGATTCAGCATCAGTTATGTACCACCAGCAGCAAGCACTGTGGTAGGTCTTGTAGGCACTTGCTAAACGGATGCAGACCCTATGTGTTTCTGGCCATAATCTAGAGTATATATCAGCCTGGGTTATCTCTAAGAGATGCAGGTAGTGAATGGAGGGCCAGTGTCTCACATCCAGGCAGAATGAAAGAGGGGCAAATTTTAGGGCAAATGCAGGCCCATAGTTAAAATTCAGCATAGAAGTACCTAATATCTATCTTAGCTTTGGAGTGTCTCAACAGCTAGATAAAAAGACAAACACACCTGAAAATCCCTTTGCCATCCTTTGGCAGTACATCAGGAACAGCCAATTCCCCTTCTACCCAAGACTTCTGTGAACCGTCATGCTCATTCCCCAAAACAAGAAATGCACACCTGGAATACAATCCCAGTAGTTTCTGTAATGAAGCATCCTTGTTTCCCAGGGGTGCATCTTTCTGAATGCAATGTTTAAGACAAAATTTGAGATATTCAGTTCACCTGAAGGATAGAGTAGAAACAATTTCTGAATGTGTTAAATATGTTGCATTAAATGTCCCTTTGCCAATCCTGTATTGAAAGCCTGTGGAGAGGAGGAGCACAGTGTTCCTTCCTGATATGTAAATGTTGTTGGATGTTTGTTTGAAGTACATGACTCCCTGTAATTGTAGTTTTGACTTCAGGAATAAAGATGTATATTTATTTACTTTAGATTTCTAATCTGTCATGGATTTGCACATATTATTCCAATCATTGCAGGGAAATCCTACATGGTAAATTCCTTACTTTACGCTTACCATGTAGCCAGACCAGTTTCTCTGAAATCAAAGTCTTGGAACTTATTTTATTTATTTTGTTTCTTTTAAATAAAGAGACTTTCCAAACAAAAAGCCAAACGAATTTTCTGCTTCAGTTAAAGAAAGATGTAGGACAAGTCAAAGTGTGTTATAGAACAATGGAAAAACAGGGATTAATACACTTCTTTTTTCTTTTTTATTTTTCTTTTTTTTTTTCCTGTGTAGAAGAATTTCCTAAACAAAAGCAGCAACCTTTCAGGGTTCAAATCTGGGTGTCCTTGAAATATGTGTCTGATCTCACCTTTCTGAACAATGAGCCTGCTTACAAAGAAAGTGCCAACTGTTTGCTGAGTGTTCGTTTGAACTTCCTCCAGCTCCAGAAGAAAGGGAAACAAGAAATTCCACTTAGGATGCCAGCAGGTCTAGTTCGTGTGGCTGGCAACTCTGAGGGATTCCAGATGGCTTAAGCCCTTCTTTTGAACATATCTTTTGATCTCATTTAAATTTCTTCCTGATTTCACCTGCTCTGTGTTTACTGACTGGAGGATATACAGGTGGACATATTAACTTCACCATAGGGTACAAATGGATTTAAGAGAATTTGTGTGCAGGAGGGAGGTTGTGTAGTACAACTAATGCAGCTTCAGCTCCTCTCCATGATTTATGATTCAGAAACCACATTATAATTTTAACAGACAGAACAAACAGATGGAAAACCTTCTCCATCCCCAATGTGTGCTTTCTAAATATTACAACATCTACCCTTCAATCTAGAGGTCACCTAGGAAGTCAAGCAAGAAATGTTTTTAGAATTAACTTTTGTAATCACATATTTTATCCCATTCTTTGTTTACATATTTATAGTTCTCTTTATTCACAAACAAGTTGTTTGTCAAACTTGCAAGCTATGTTTAGCTGTCAGACTTTTTCTATAACAAGTAGCAACAAATAACTTGTGCTAACAGAGGCATCAGTCTTACTATATTAACATTTTACTTGAACCTGCATGTTGTGGGAAGGGGGAGAGCCATGAGGATCACACACCAGTGCAGCGTAGACACAAGAAGACATCAGAATGCAGCAGAAAAATTAGACCGAGAGACTGGGTTTTCATGGAGGAGGACTTGGAGTGGGTCAGTCTGCAGAGACACAGGTTGTATGTCAAACTTTGCTGGTTGGATTAGCATGTGCCTTCATCTGAGGAAGGATCTTCTTGGTCCATTGAAACTGATGAGTGTTGATCATTTCTTAACTTCAGTTTAGGGTACCCCATCTGCATGTTGGCTGTGTCAAGTTGAGACTCAGGTGTAAAATTTTCTCCATAGTGTGGTTTCTGTGGGGTGTGTGAGTTGGAAGAAATCTGTTTCACATTTTTCCAGGTTTATGGTGTGCTGCCATGGACTTCAGACATCAATTTTTTTGATTATGTGTTTGCACATACTTAACACAGTCTCAGCCAGGGCACTACAGGTATTTTAATCATCAGCCTACAAAGGTATCCTTGGATGGGCTCAGATTCTCGTCTGTCAAGACTGCACAGGATTCAGATACAAGTACACTAATATGAATGGCAGGATCAGAGTGATATTTCAGTCTAACCTCATTATCTGCTTAGCAGTGTCTGGTTGCACTTGATAGACACAGACTTTTATTGATACTAGTGGAAATTCATTAGATTAAGAATATCCAGTCAGTGCACATGTTTATATACATTTGGTTATCACTTACTCTTTAAAAAGTACTTGTAACTGAGAGGATAAGAGTTGGAGTTTTCCTACTGGGAATAGGAAAATCTCAAGGTTTAGTGTCATCGAAAAAACCATTAGAAAGCAACACCACAGCTGACATTATTCAGAGAAAATAGATCTGAAAAACCTCTACAGTTGAGTTTTGCATCTCCTGTGTCCATGGTAGATTTCTCTGTGATGCAATGTTAGTGCTGAGAGAAATTTAATTCCCTGAGAAACAACTCTGGATGTGTCCTGGGTTTGCCTTCTAAAAAGATTCAGCTTTAGTGAACGCTGTCACTCTACATTCATACTGCTCTGGGTGAGGTTCTCTCTAGAAGGCAGGAATGGCTGGGAACAAGTGGAAGCCCCCTGCCCCAGGGTACTCTGCCTTCTTAGCTAGCACATATACCAGCAGCTCCCAGGCCTGGCTTTCCATCAGTCTCTTTGCCAGAATTTTGCACCTCCTCCACTACTTGTGCCATTCAGTGTCTCCATGTATTGGGTCTGCATGGCAAGACTCTGTTAGCTGCAGGGCTACCGGCTTAGCTTCTATGAGAAGCTGCCAGAAGGTTCCTTTGTGTCCAACAGAGCCAATGTCAAACATCTCTGAGGCAGACCTGCCACCGGTCAAGGCTGAACCCATCAGTGACAGTGGAAGCATCTCTGGTATAACGTATTTAAGAAGAGGGAAAAGTTTCTGCACAGGAGTATTTGCAGCCAGAGAAGAGAGGAGTGAGAATATGTGAGAGCAACAACTCTGCAGACACCAAGGTCAGTGGAAAAGAAGGGGGAGGAGGTGATCCAGGTGCCAGAGCTGAGACTCCCCTGCAGCCTGCGGTGCAGACAATGGTGAGGCAGCTGTGCCCTTGCAGCCCATGGAGGTCCACAACAGAGCAGAGATCCACCTGCAGCCCATGCCGGAGCAGGAGGATGCCTAAAGGAGGCTGTGACCCCATGGGAAGCCCATGCTGAAGCAGGGTCCCAGCAGTATCTGTAGACCCTTAGAGACAGGAGCCCCTGCAGGAGCTGGTTTGCTGGCAGGAATTGTGACCCTGCAGGGGACTTACACCAGAACAATCTGTTCCCGAAGGACTGCACTCTGTGGAGGGGATCCATGCTGGAGCAGTTCATGAGGAGCTGCAACCTGTGGGAAGGACTCACACTGAAGAAATTCATGGAGGACTATCTCCCATGGGAGGGACCCCATGCTGGAGGAGGGGAAGAGTGTCGGAAGCCCTTCCCCTGAGGAAGAAGGAGCAGCAGGGACAAAGTGTGGTGAACTGACTGCAGCTCCCATTCTCTGACTCCCTCTGCTGCTGGCAGGGAGGAGGTAGAGAATTCAGGAGTGAAGTCAAGATCAGGAAGAAGGGAAGGGTGGGGGGGAAGGTGTTTTTAAGATTTTTGTTTGATTCTTCATTATCCTACTCTGATCTGATTGGTAATAAATTAAACTGATTTCCCCAAGTCGAGTCTGTGTTGCCTGTGACAGCAATGGGTGAGTGATCCCTCCCTTTCCTTATCTTGACACACCAGCCTTTACTCAAATTTTCTCTTCCTTGTCCAGCTGAGGAAGATGAGTGATAGAGTGGCTTTGGGGGGCACCTGGCATCCAACCAGCATCAGTCTACCTCACGCCATTACAAAACAGGACTATTGGGGTAATGGTATAATACACACCACTGACGATGCAGACCAGAGAATAAGCACTCCTTAGTGACTTGTCTGTTAAGTAAAACCATGTTGTTTCCCAGAAATATTTAAGCCCTCCCCAGTTCCATGATTCATACCTGATAGAAAAGTCTGCTTGGATTCTTAACCAAGTCACTCAAATGCTCTGAGCTTGCCCTTCCTGACCACTTGCTTCAAAAGGATCTCATCTGCTCAGTGCAAATGTTTGTCACTGAGAGAGTGTTCTAGACACTGTCTCTAACCAAAGGAAACAGGCCCTTCCACAACATGATTCTCTCCATCCTAAACAAACAGATGAACAGCAAACAAACAAACAGAGCGGTCTTTCCAACTATGGGCTCCACTGATGAGAGAGGGAACACGTGGTAGCTAGCAGAAATTTAAGTCACTGCCTAACATGAAGTGAGATGAGACCTCTTGATAGCAGTCATGCTTGTTCTTTTCCTTCCCCCAGGGAAAAGTCACTAGAGATGCTGTTATTTTCTTATTTTCAGTGTGATGCCCAAACCAGCCTGCCACAGGACATCAAGCTGCAGAGAGCCCTGCCCGCAGCCGTTGCTTTGGTTGAAAGTTGGAAGAGTGTCCCCTGACTGTGGTGTCTACTCATCCATTCACATCACTTTTGAGTAACACGAGGCATCTTCTCCTCCCTCAAGGGTTGATTTTCCTATGATCCCAGCTCCTACAGATGCTGAAGGGCTGCTGCAAGTTTCTCTTCTGCACAGTGGAAGACACACAGTGTCTTAATCCTAATGCAGCCAGAAAACATTCCAGTGAAATCAGGAATAGTCAATGAATGGATTAAGTAATATTTGCAAAGGACAATGTCCCTACAGTTTGGTTGTATTTTGTTTATTTGCTTTTTTTAAATTTAAAGACACCACTATTACACCCAGCTCTAGGTTCTCAACCTAATTGTGGGAAGGAAAAGCCCTACTTGGGCTTTGCTTTATTGTCCAGGTTTCAGTGGAGCTTGTCAATTTATTTATAGTTTTTGAACCTACCATCACCATCATAGAAGGTGACGTGAACATTTGCTAATATGGACATTTAAACCTTTGGTCTTCAAATACACAACTCAGTGACAATGTCCTTCCTGTGCATGTCCTGGCTGGTCACTTGCTGGCAATCAGTGTCAATTTTCAGCCTAGATAGACAGGTCTGGAAGAAATGTTTCCACTGTAGACAATATTCCAAAGGTTACAGACAATTTGGAATGGTTTGAAGAATAGCCTTTTGAAACACAGACATGAAAATGAAACTCTGTTTACCTATGCTGTGTGGCAGATGTCTCTCTCAGCTTTGGGGTAGATTGCTGGTAGTAAAACCACATTCACTTCCACACAATGTCCCTGGAAAAAGCTCACACATTGACTTTATGTGCATGTAGATTGAACACAGCATGGAGACACTTTTCTTCCTCAGTATTCAAAACATTTTGTTAGAAGAAAAGTAGGAAAACAAATGTCTGAGAAGAATAAGCAGATGTTTGCTGTTGAAGATCAGCATGTTATACAATCAAGTTTACAATAACTGCTTTTAAATATAAACTAACTTCTGACCAGTGTTTTTCAATGTGCTGTGAAATCTGCATGTCATTCCTTTTGTCATTTGCAAGTAAACACCCAGTGGACCGTTTTATAGTTTGTAAAATGTGAAAAGGGCTTTGTTCATGAGAGACTTCTTTGATTTACCCCAAGATGAAAACCTATGTGCCAGAAGCTTTTTGGTACTCTTAATCAGAACTGAACAAGCTTTTCTTCCTCTTGACCGCTCTGATCTCATTGCCTAAACATACTAGCAAATAGCTAACAATTGTGGTGGCTTTTTTTTGTTTTCTTTAGCATAGCTTTCCTTCCCTCTGGACAGGGCAGATATTGGAGACTGGCTTCAGCAGCCAGGAAAGGCCTCTTTTTCTCCTGACAGGCCTACAGTACTTGAACCCACAAGAACAACAATAATGAGGAAGCTTTCAAAAATAAACAGACAGTCTTCTTTTTCCCAGTGCCTCTGCACCAGACACTAATGCTTAGCTACTGTGCTGAGTCAGCAGTTGCAGCTATAAAAGGTAGTGTTAGATTTGCTAAGGTGTACAAAAAACCCCTCAGAATTGTTGACAAAAAGGTCAAACAAGTGTGAAGGACAGGTATCCCCCCAAGGAAGAACTCGTAAATTCACGAAGCAAATGGACCAACACAGAGGGAGGTATCCAGTATCTGAGGGAATTAAGAATGTTGAAGGTGATCTATAACAACCTACATGACAACCAGCATCCAAAGACCAGATGAAATCCAGTGCATGTGGTCCATGTGGTGAAAGTTGTACAAAGTGTGCCAGTGTCATACACCCACATTCTGGTAATAACAAGCTGGACAGACACAGTGGCACCAACTACAGACGAGATGGCCAGATGACTTTGAGAGTATGAAGATTATCTCACTTCCCAGGTGGGCCTGTGTCTTAGGTGTGGAGAGACTGTCGGAAAAAATGTCTGACCAAGCTGAGGAGGGTAGGTTGTCCTCTCACACTCCTACCAAGGCCTCAGCTGTGAAGAGTCAGCCTTGTTCTGTTCAAGAGAAAGGATACTGATGGCCCACGCCACATATGACTGTGGTTCTTCCTCTTTGACCAGGGGAAGGACATGAGGAAGTGGGGTAATGAACCTACTTGGAGACTAGAAACTTGGGTACAGGAACTGCAAGGAAAAATAACAGTCCAAAAGCATCCATCCAGGAAAATTACTGCTCCAGTGTCTGTTGAGTAGAGTAGGAGGGTTGATTGTACTTTTGGCTATGACAAAATGGTTTCTGTTTTGCAGTTACAAATATTGGGTAATGAAGACTCCGACCAGGAAGAGAGGGGCCTTGCCTTTGGCCAGGTGAAGGTGAGAGACAACCAAATTTAGTGGTCTATGTGGATCAGATGGCCTGGCTCATCAGCCCCACAGGAGTATAAAGCTCCAGTGGACACCAGCACACAGTGTAACCTAAAGCCACCAGATTACAAAGGGGCAGAATCCATTTCTTGAGTGACATGCATTTCTTGAGTGACAGGAGGATCCCAAGAACTGTCTGTGTTGTAGTCTGAGGTAAACTTAACTGGGAATGAGTAGCAAAAGCATCCTATTGTGACGGGTCTGGTGGCCCTGTGCATCCTTGGCATAGACTACCTCAGGATAAAGTATTTCAAAGACCCAAGAGGCTACCCAAGAGAGTACTGCTGGGTGCTTGGCCTTGAGTACAGAGAAGATTAAACAGTTCTCTAGCTTGCCTGGTCTCTCAGAGATGAGGTTGCTGTGGTTTAAAGAAGAGCAGGTGCCAGTTGTTACCATGACAATGCACCAGTGACCATATCACACCGATGGAGACCCCCTGGTTTCCATCCATATGTTAATCTGGTGACTGGAGAGTCAAGTAGTGATCAGCAGGACCCCCTCACCCTTTTACAGCCCCCTATGGCCAATGCAAAAATCTAACAGAGAGTGGAGCTTAACAATGGACTATCATGGCCTGAATGAAGTCACAGCTTGGCTGAGTGCTGCTGTACTGGACATGCTGGAACTCCAGTATGAACTGGAGTCAAAGGCTGCCAAATGGTACACAACCACTGATATTGCCAGTGAGTTTCTTCTTGATCCCTCTGACAGCAGCAGGGTAGTTTGCTTTCACTTGTAGGGGTATCGAATACACTTGGAATTGATTGCCCTGGGGTGATATATTTCATCTGGCTGGGCTGGAGTTCATTTTCCCATTAATAGCCCTCACAGTGCTGTGCTTTGCATTGGTAGCTAGAAGGGTGTTGATAACACACCAGTGTTTTGGCTACTGCTCAGCACAGCATTAGCACTGTAACATTCCTCCCTCAATCGAGGGCAAGATCGTGGGAGGGGAGACAAGTAGACCAAAGCTGACCCAAACTGACCAAAGGGATATTCCAGACCATATGACGTCAGCTCAGATATCAAAGCTCAGGCAAGGAGCAGGGAGGCAGGTATTCATTGTCTCCAATGTCTGCCTGCTGAGGAACTGTCACGTGTGCTGAAGCCCTGCTTCACACAGGCCAACCATCGCTGCTGATGGGAAGTAGAGAATAAACGGTGCTATCTTTTGCTTGGCTTTTGCACAGGCAAACATTTGCTTTGCTTCTGCTCTAATAAAGTGCCTTATCCCAACCCACAAGTTGTTTTCCATCTTACTCTCTCTCCCCTTGTCCGGCTAGGAAGGGGAGTGATAGAGCGGCTGGGTGGGCACTTGGCATCCAGCCAAGGTCAACCCACCACATCTACCACAGGTAGAAACACAGCCCTACCATTTGTAGCCAGATCTGTTGTTGGGCAAAGCAGCAATGAACAATTTTCCTCAAGCTGCTGGAACTCCTTTGGTTGGTTATTAGTTGTCCAATAGCCACAGCTGTGCCAGGTGGCTCTTTGCAAGTCAGTTGTCAGGAAATAGCTGACAGGACCCAGGTCAAGTGGAAATTGAGAACAATCAAGTAAAAGTTTGGGTATTTTCTGGGACTGAATAATTGGTATAGATTGGAATGGGTGGGGGAGACATGGAATAAAAACACTGTGCAAAGCTTTCTTCTCCGCAGAGAGACTCTTTCAGCTTGTTTTTTTTAGCAAAGCTAAATGCATGATGTCCCACTGTACTTGAGTTTAAAAAGGGGAGATAAAAATAATCTTCTTTATGTTCTGTGGTAAGATCATTAAAAAAGAAAAGTTAAGCCCACTTTCCCAGCCATCCATGTGTTTATCATATGTACATATGACCAGAGGGACTTCTCACCCTAGAGGAAGAACTAAATTACAGGAGAAATTCCCAGGGACCTGGTGGAAATTTGGAGCTTCTGTTCTTTCTTTTCCAGAAGTATTATTCTCAGAAGTACCCAGATAGACACGAAAAGGGGTGGTAAAAGATCAATTATGTGCTGGAACAATAACTTTGCTTTAAAAGGAGTTTATGTGTGACTCAGTAGGACTTTGCATTAGTTCATTCCCCGAGAACCTGCTGGGTTTTACAGCCTGGCACCAGGCAGTTCTGGGTGTATGACTACAGCCATGAATAAAGTTAGACTTCGATCTAAACATCTAAGAAGATGTCCAGGACTCTCAGAAGAAGAGCTACAGTAGCTAGCATGCTGGTCAGGATGCTTAATGCAGCAAACATAAACATCCTCATTATTTAGGGTTTCAAGATGTAATTTCATTCCTATAGGTAAAAAGCCATTTCTTTCAGTTGAGATGTCAGATCTGCTTAACCCCATGGTTTCCAAACAAATGCTTGCTGCTGTCTTTCCTTACTATTATAAAATATCTGCTAAGCCAGGTCATGATACCAGCAATTTCATGAAAGATTGATGTAGCAAAAAAGTGTGTGGGCTGGTGACCTGGGCCTTCACTGAGAGGAGGCAGTCCCAGGGCTTGCTTACTTTCCTAATCCTGGTCCTGTATTTTATGTGAAACATTAATTGGATAGGAGTCTTTAGAAAAAGCACTGGAAATGGCATTCATAGGTGTCTGTGTTAGCCATAGAGCTGGATGCCAGCTGCCCCACAGAAAGCATGAACACCTAATACAACCTGCTGAACTCTGCAGCTGGGGTGTCTGCAAGCCTCAAAACTAGATGCAGACAGGCAAAGTCCATAAAAACAATGCAAGTGTTTTTTCAAAGACTTATGATTTACCTGGGGATCAGGGAAGCATCTCCCTTCATCTTTGTGATGTCCTGAGGTATTCAGTTTTAGGCTCAGGAAGGAATACATAAAGTTCCATGGATCCTACTCAGGAAAGTGCCAAGCGTTATATTCACTTCACAGATCATGTCCTAAATCTGTTATGCATTTAGCTTTTAACTTTGGCTGGATCTGAGTGCTCTGTGCAGCTGTGAAGCTGTAGCTGATGACAAAAGCTTGACTGCTTTGGCATTTCTAATGAGAGGGAATCTGAATGTTTCAGGAGATTTACAGGTGCAGGAATAAGGTGGCACACCAGCCTGAAACTGACAAAAACTGTTCATGCAGTCACCTAAAAATCCTACTTGAATAAGGCAGATGAACCTCAGGATTAAAGGGTGGGCTCAGTTCAGCGCACACTGTGTCTCACCTAAAAAATCCACTGCGCAGGCTCGAAGGGGAATGACCTTTCTCAAATCTTCGTTCATGAAGACTGGCCATATACATAATTTAAGAGCTAAAAATGAATGTTTCCGAGCACTTTCATAGCAGCAGAACAATTTCAATATCTTGTTAATTCCATATTTTTCAGAAACATTTGCTTTTGGCTCAGGAAAAGACCACAGAATGCAGTGATCATTATTGACGTTGCAGTCCTGCTGTCTTGGGTGCCTTACTTCAGGAGGGAGATGCTTGATAGTTTTCAGTCAAACCCTGACCTTCCAGCTACCTAGTGTCTTTATGAGTGCCTGCACACAGGATGTCTGAGGCTTTGAGGATTTGCTCTCTAAAGGGCTGAATGGACAAATCTAAGTCAATTGTTACCCTCATTTTACAGATGGAGATTTATTAATTTCCTTGCCCTCACTATCTAAGTTTTCATGACAGCAGAGAGCCCAACCCAGTGCTCTTCAGTTCAGAGCCATCCCCACAGTCATCCTGTTCTTATCAAACTTTCAGTGTGTTGCGAAGTTAACACTTTTAGAACAAGATTGCTTAATTTTGCTATATTAGACTCAGTTTAGTACATTAACTCCTATGGTGAATCTTCCTGAATCTTTCTTCATTAAGAGGAAAAAGTGAGCTTGAAGCCTATGCTGCTTTCTTTTTTTGGCAAGGTTTTTTAGGACAGCAAGGGAAGTGGGAGAATGTTTAAGTTATATAGGTGAGATCTATCTGGCAAAGTTCAATATATACACTTCTGTCTATGACAGATGCCTTAAAACTAGTTAATACAAGCAAAAGCTGTGCTTGTAAGGTATATGGTTTCTTTGATCTTGTAAATTCCACTTAAGTTTACATAAGGAAACTTTTGACTTCAATATTCCTGTTACTAAGGTGTTCATATTATTTCCTGTTTGTTGTTTTGGTTTGTTTGAGGGGTTTTTTTTTAAACAATTAATAGAAAAGGATGTTCTGAGTGAGGATTGAAATAGAAGTCTTCCTTAGTGCTCCAAAGCACTCAGAGGAGACAGATTATTGTGCAGTCAGACCTGCTCTGGGAGCTTGACTTGATGGATTTAATTTGAAAACCATAATGCACACAAATAAGAACCTGAACACAAAAACAAGAACCTGAACTCCTTCCCCTAGGGAAGGTTCTCTTGCTTGAAGAGACAATTCAAATTTTTCATCTCTCTTAAAACAAATTAGTCCCACATGCCAGCATGACTTAGTGATTATGTAGTAATTATCTTGAATATTCATGAAGGTTTTCAGTAGATAAGCTTAGGATGAGTCATCAGAAGGATTTTATGCTTCTGTGAAGTTTAGTCCCACCTTATGCTTAAAAATGCCATTTAGTTGTTACTGAAATGGCTTCTGCTCGGCTTGAATTTAACCAAGATTTTTGTGCTATCTGTATTATTTTTCTTACTGCAAATGAGAATTTTATGTGCATTTTAATAAATGTTTGAACAACTTGTCTAATTGCATGGGTTGAGGTTGTATTTTGTTTGAAAACCACAGAATTTATCTTTCTGTGTTTAAACGTGGATATTAAATTATAGAAATGAAACTTGAGTTAAATAACAGAGTAAATCAGAGCTAAAAAGTTAGGTGCTGCCTTTGCATCACTCTCCATGCCAAGACAAAAAGAGTTTATGTGCCTATTTTGCTCACTTCAGTATTTCTGATATCATCGCAATCTGTTTATTTTGTTGATTTTTTGTTTGTTTGTTTTTCTTAAAGCAAGACCACTTTCGTATCTTCTACATGCAATTTCTGGTGTCTCTTCATGTGAGTAAACTTTTGCAAATATTTTCAGATTACTTTGCTTTTTGTGCAATTAAATATCAGTTTTCCTTGTGCAGATCAGCTCTATTCTGATATATTAACCAAAGGTCTGGGATGACTTAATTTTGTAAGGGAACTTTCCTTACTTTGTAAGGAAATTTTTGTTTGGGCTTCTGACCCTTTCTTATAACTCTAAAGTGTGTAGAAAAGTTTATATCTGATTTTGTGCAGTGGAAAAGTTCTGTTCCTTTGATATTTTTTTCCACCTTGAACAGACTTTATCTGATACATACCTGTTAATCAAATGTGTATGTTTGGTTTGCTCTCTAGTGCTGCCACAGGGTACTGCTAAATTACTGACCCTGCATTTCTTTTTTCTTAAACAAAGTCCTTTTTCAGTTGGGTTTTTGTGGCAGAGCTTGCACACGAAGCATCTAGGACTAGGTGCCATGTGGCAAGCGTTGTCTCTTCTAGCTGTGCTGAGGAGAGCTCAGCACTTGAACCCATGCCTGTAGCAGTTTAATAAGAGAAATGGGGATTTCACCTTTGATTGTAGCACAGGAAGCCTAAACTGACTCCTTCCAAAAGCTGAAAGCATGTGCTCCAGCTCTTGCCCTAGTGAACTAGTCTGTGGCAAGTATTCAAGGAAACTATCTTTGGCTAGTCCTTCTATTTTATTTTTTTTCCTTGCCTACTTTGTTTTCCTTCTCAATGTCCTTCATTTTCTTTTTTTTTGCTTTTCCATGCTTGCTTTCTACGTCCTTATATTCCTTTAACCTCTCTTTTTTCTCTCTTTTCCTTGTCCCTTTCAATTATATTCTCTCTCCCCTCTCTCATTCTTCCTTTCCTGTTGTTCCTTGCCATCCCCCTAACGTGTCTTATTTTGGTCTTTGTACCCCTACACCTACTTCCTTCAGCATGCTCTGCTGCTGTAGTTGGCAGCTGATCTCTGTCAGCCAGCCCAGCAAAAATTGCAGCTAAAGATGCACATTTTCTTTCCCTTCCTTTCTTTTTCTTTCTTTCTTTCTTTCTTTCTTTCTTTCTTTCTTTCTTTCTTTCTTTCTTTCTTTCTTTCTTTCTTTCTTTCTTTCCTTTCTTTCTTTCTTTCTTTCTTTCTTTCTTTCTTTCTTTCTTTCTTTCTTTCCTTTCTTTCTTTTATTTCCTTTTCTTTCTTTCCTTTCTTTCTTTTCTTTCTTTTTTCTTTTTTTCTTTTCTTTCTTTTCTTTCTTTCTTTCTCTCTTTCTCTTTCTTTCTTTCTTTCTTTCTTTCTTTCTTTCTTTCTTTCTTTTCTTTCTTTCTTTCTTTCTTTCTTTTTCTTTCTTCTTTTAAACTAACCCAACTAGTAATAATTACAGTTTGTCGCATGCTCTCAGTTGGAAATGTTTTGTGAGTAAATCTCAGTCAGTCATAATCTGGCACTGGAATAAGGAACTTGTTTAGTCTAGGGGCACTGAATAAATTGGCCTTACATCTTTGCTTTCAAGCTGTATTTGAGCTCTGTTTTGTAATTGCCATTTGCATGCCAGAGGGATTGCGTAGGGGTGCTACTCAGATCAAAGTTGCATTCATCTGTGCTTGGGTGTATTAGCTGCAATTAGTAATGTAATTTTAGAAGACAATGACACATTTGTAGGATGAACTAAACCTACAGCAGCACTTTAGCAGAAAAGCAATGTTGATGCAGCCTGTTTCTCTCCCAGTAGCAGAGACTAATTGCAGTGGGAGGTATTTATATGATACATACAAAACCCCCTATGCTAGTATTTCCTAAGTAGCATGAAATACTAACTGAAACTTAGGTACTTTCGTGCTGTGGCTCTCACCAGGTAGAAAGGAGAGGATATTTGCTTTGTGTGCTATGTGGGGACATGAGAGGTAAGTGGCAACCAGTCAGAGGGAAAGGTAAGACGTCTTGGATTGGTATTTCAGGTTCCTGTCTGTCTGCTCATTAATTTGTTGCTGGTTTTGCCCTTCCAAGGACATTTTTTTGGTTTGTTTCGAGGAGAAAAAAAATGCCAACAAAAACCAAGTCAGCAACCTTTCATTTCACCAGTCCCCTTTTTAAACAAAATTTAAGTGTTACAGATCTTGGTAGGCAATTGTTTTTGCTCTACTTTCTCATCTTGTTCTTATCTTCATCCACTTTAATTCTTTCCGGCTCTGACCCAGTGAACAGCAGGGAAGATGGCAACAGACCCCAAAGGAACTACAAATCCAATGGTTACAACCTTTGCAAAGTATGGCTGTGTGTGAAACAGGCCATTAATGATGTCATTAAAGATGAGATTGTGACTATTGCAGAACATGGCAAATCACAGTCAAATTTTACCTTACAATACTGTTTATTAAGGTAACCAACAGAACATGTTTTTCATGCACATCCAAGGGACGACATTGTTTCAAATTCTAGACATCTTGGATATGGAAAAAACCATTTTGGTTTGAGCTCTATGGTCATGCTTGTGTATACCAAGAATTGAATTGAACTGTGATGTATCTTTAAATGAACAAAACACGTCTGAGGAAAGTGTTCCTGTCAGACTGGTCTGACAGAGACAGTTTTATCTGTTGTCTCAAACCTATCTCCACATGATATGTGGAACTAGCACATGAACAGTAGGTACAGTGCATACCTGTCCATGACCTTATTACAGATCCCAGACATATGTATCTGTGTGTCTTTAATCAGGGCCATTACAGAATCATAACTCAGGTTGCGAGTCACCCCAGAAGATCACCTGATCCAAACCACTGCTCAGAGCAGGGCCATCTGCAAACTGCATCAGGCTACAGAATGCTGTGTCTGGGCAAGTGTAAACACCTATAATGATAAAGACTCCATATCTTCCTTCAACATCTGATCCAGTGCTCAATTATACCCATTCCCTTTCCCCCCCCTTTTACTTTATTGGAATATCTCTTGTTGTGACTTACGCCTGCTGATACTTTCTGTGTTGCTGTGAACCTGCAGGAAGAGTCTGGTTCCATCTTCTCTATACCTTCCCTTTAGGTGCACCCATTGGAATGGCAGCCAAAAAAGAATAACAAAAGCGAGGAAGGGAAAAAGTGTTGCTTAAACCCAGTAATGGGACACACTGCTAAAGCAGAGACAGTATCAATGATTGTGTAAAGCCTTACAGAGGGGTTCAGATCATGCTGGATGGCTCCTTTCCTTCTAAAAGACCAGCATGAGAAGGCAATGGAAATGCAGTTGAAAGAGCTGTAACTGGGATTAGATAGGAAGAGGGAAGGGAAAGCTGCACTTGTTTAATGAGTTTTTAAAATGGGTATATTTAGTTAGTGCAAATGTGCTTGTGGACTGGGCTTTTGCTCTCCCTTGAATGCACTCAACGTAACATAAAGATGAAAATATATTGATGTTGTTCTCTGCATCTGGAATAAAATATGGAAAGAAGGAAAGGAATTGAGGAAAATGATTGTTATTAAAAATCAGCTTCCCTGAGTAGAAAATGTTACAATTTATTACCTTTTGTACACAGATGCATTACTTTTCTGGTATGAAAATAATTTAATTACAGTACTGTTTTAATCTACTTATTGTTTTGGGATTTATATTTCCATTTTATATATTTATATTTCCAGGTTTTCAATTAAAAAATCTGACACTTGGCTTTTAAAAAATGTATTGTATCTCATGATTGCCAATTACTACTCAATTATAAACATTTTTCCTTCTTCAAAGGCCCATTGGTGATAGAGGTATGTATGTAAGCCAGGCAATTTGGAACTAGTTCAGGGTCTGCAGTAAAATGCTCAGCCAAATAATGTTGATAGTAAATGGAAGGTTTCTTTCCCTCTTTTTTTTTTTAGTATATTCTTAAATGGGTAGATCACAATGGTGGCTGAGAAATCTTTTTTGTTCCCCTCTCTCCCATCAGCAGCACTCATATCCAGGCTGAATAAATCCTTCAACGGCATTCTTTGCTCATGGCCGTTTGATGTGGTTCCAACAGCTTCAAACACAGGAGGCATCCAAACTGCTAGAAGTTAAAAAGGCTGAAACTGCACCATTGTGAGAGTTATGAGTGATGGTGGGGCAGCTTGGCAATGCCTTGCAAGACCAAAGATGCACACCCAGAGAGTCCTTCTGCTCTCCTGCTCTCCAATGCACTTGAAGCATCTCTTCTAGGGGTGGGGACAGCTGGAGAGCCCAGTAAGGTGGTGGCAGGGTCAGTGAGCATTGGGAGCACAGTGGGACCGACTGTTTGTTTGTTGGAGGGTAGCTACCAGAACGAACAACAGCGATACATGTGCCCTGGATCTGCTGAACTGAATGTTTATGTGGAACTGAGATCCCTGTTGTGGGTTGAGGTGGCTGGGTTTTTTGGTAGCAGGGGTCTACATAGGGTGGCTTCGGTTGGAAGCTGCTAGAACTTTCCCCCCCAGCAAAGCCAATGATAGCTGGCTACAGGAGGGACTTCCTGCTGCTGGCCAAGGGAGAGCCAATAATAGTGCCTCTGTGATAACATATTTAAGAACAAGTTTTTTGCGCAGAAGATTTTTCCAGCTGAGGAGAGCTGACCAAAGCTCCCGGGCAGCCCTGCCACCTCCTCTGCCCAGGCCTCTCAGCACCTAGCTCAGAGCAGGCAGCGACGCCCCAGCCGAGCCTCCCATGCTGCTCTCAGCAGCGGTGGCCAAGGCGAGCAGTGGCCCCTGTGAAGGGGGCCGGGTTGTGCAGTCCCACAGAGAGTGGGCCCGCAGCCCCCAGGCCTGCCCTGCGAGCAGCCCATGCTGGAGCCCGTCCTGCCCGAGGAGCCGACACTGACCAGCGCCAAGCCCCTCGGTGAACTGCAAGAGGGCAGGTGCCCCACGGGCTAGGCCAGGGGCCAGCAGTCCCCTCCGGCATGCCTGCCCTTCCTTCCGCCCCGGGTCGAGTTGAGCTGCGACCTGGGCCAGGGCGGCCTGCCGTGCTGCAGCCGAGCCCGTGCTGGAGCAGATGGATGCATGGAAGAAGGCTGTTACCCCCGTGGAAGGCCCAGGATGGAGCCAAGTCAAGAGACTTGTGGCCTGTGGAGAGGAAAATCCATGCCAGAGCAGGTTATTCCCTGGTAGGACCCATGGCCCTGTGGAGGATCCACATCGGTACAGCTCACCCTATGAAGGACTCCATCCTATGAAGGACCATCGGGGTGCAGAGACCCCCCCCTGCACCCCACGGAGAAATGACCCTCGGGACAGTAGATATGGAAAAACTACTGCCTGAGGGGTGGACCCATATTGGAGAGGTCCATCAAGGACTGTAACTTGTGGGAGGGACCCCACGGAGCAGGGGAAGGACTCAGAGCTGTGGTCCCCCCTGTAACTGTGGTGAGGACCATGGTGAAGCAAGCTGTCCCCCTGCAGCCCATGGAAGAGTGACCTATGGGACAGCAGATTTGGAAGACCTATTGCCCAAGGGGTGGACTTGTCCCCCTGCACTGCTGCGGGGGGAGGAGGGAGAATATGGAAAGAAGGAGGGGTGGATGGAAAGTGTGTTTAAGACTGTTTTATTTCTCACTCTTTAGATCTTATCCTGTTAGTAATAAATTTTAGTATTAACCCCACGTTGAGTCTGTTTTGCCTGTGTGACTTCTCCCAGCTCAGAGCAATTTTAGTGGGTGCCTAGAATCTGGCCAAGGTCAACCCATGACAACTAATGAGTCCATCTGCAAGAAGAAGGTGGAGAAGGTGAAGGTGAAGGCAGAGACTTAGGGCCACTGGAGCAGGGTCATGTTGGCACTGTTGTGTCTGTGAGACTCTTTCCTCAGATGGTGTCTTGGGTTTTGTTGCAGTTTATGAGTTGGTTCCAATTGTTGCTAAGCCTAGAGGTTTGGTAGCCTGGTGACTGTGAACAGGCTCTGCCTACTCAGAAGCTGCGGACAAGAAATAAATGGATGTCTGGACAGAGAAAGGCCAGAGGAAGAGATAGGCAGCCTGGTGGGTGTGAGCACCTTTCCTGGACAGAAAGTGATACCTTTGCATAGCACTGGCCATTTGAGAGTGCAGTAACTCCTCCTGCAGCAGGAGGTCCTGAGGAGTTCAGCTTGACAGGCAAGTGGGTGGCTGGGTACTCCAGCCTCAATGCCATCACCTCTTTCCAAGCCCTAGGCTGGCTGTAGCATGCTGATGTCCCCTCAAAACAAGGCTTTCTCTCTGATGACTGTGCAAATGAAAAGCTGGGCTGAATTTGGGTGCAAAGCAGCTAGTGGATATAATAACTACTTCGTGTTTCAGCGTCAGGGTAAATCCATAAGCGCCTGTTGTCCCTCCTGCTAGCAGCAGCATCTGCTCTCAGCTCCCAGAATGGCTGTGACTAGTCTGCCTTTAACAGCTGTCTTCTGCTTCGCCAGAGCTCTTTTTCCTTCAGCCTCTGGTTTTCTCCTTGGCTTGGTCCCTTTGACTTCAGAATATGGCTTACATTTTTGAGTTTATACTAAGCCAAAATGACTGGATGCTGGATGAGTATAGTTCCTGAATAGAGTGACTTGGGAGTTTTTGATGAAATAGCTCTTGTAGAAAATTCTGATTTGTCAAACACAACTTTTTTTCCCCTGCAAGAATGCATTTATATTTCAATAAAACTGTCAAGAGGAAGCACTTCTTGAAACCCAGAAGAAAAAATCATAGACCCTCCCCAAGATATGAAAAATTCAAGGATGAGAGCAAAAAGTGTCCTTGTTTTTTTGCCGTTCATCCCAGATTGTCTTTCTTCACCATTTGTTCCTTCATGGTGAAATCAGGGGAAGTGTGCGAGATTTGCTACTGCCCCTGCTGTACTGTGGTGTGGACAGATTTTGTCTTCCCCAGCTAGCATTCTGTCAACTTACAAGAGAATAAAATTCATTTTAACAGCAAAATTCCCAAGAGAGAAACCTCAAATGATTAGAGAAAACCACCCCAGAGGTATACAATATCCAGTTGAAGATCTTGCTGAAAACCGAACAGATTATGCTTGTTATGTGTGGTTAAACTGGGCCATTAATGTTAAAACTGTTCAAAACACAAAATAAATTCTGATTTTCTTCTGTCAGAGCTTGTGGTTCAGTTTTCACACATTCTAGGCTCCAGTTAAATGATTTACTGTACAATTTAACGCCTTTCAGCTGTCACCCGCACAAAACGATCCCTTGAATGATCTGCCAGCAAATGAAGGCAACACTTGTCCAGGATGGAATTGGGCCAGGACTACAAAACCCAACGTGCCAAGATACACAGGAGCAATCACATAACCCCCTGTGACCCACACTTGGTACTCAGAAAAGTGAAGGCCACACAGCTGTGACTATATCTGTAAAAACATCATTTGAAATATACTGAGACATTCATTCTGCTGTGGGGCTTTTGCAAGTAGTTGCCTCTACAAAGACTTGCATCACAGGCATGCTGCTGTTCTGTGCCCTTCTTATGAACTCTTCTCTGTTTCTGTTCTTTAAATGGTGTGAATTTTTGAAGTGTTTCTCAAAACTTCACAATAGCTTTTTAAATTCCCAGTTCTCACATAGCAACAGCCTGAGGAGAAACAATTGCCATGGGACAGTGAAAAATGTACTTCATGAGCAATGAAGGAAATAAAAAGCTACTGCTCTTCTCAAATTATACATTTGACATGGCCTTGACTTCCTTGCTTTGTCACTAGCTAAAGTCATAGCATATGACCAAATAGCAGTGTATGAACAGCGCCTTGCTGTGACTTCAGTCATTAATCAGGTTCCTCCACTTCTGGAGTAAAACTGTAGAGGCACTCAGAAATGCAATACTTGCATTAGGATTTGGCCTTAGTTGTGAGGTTATTCAACATTTTATATGTTTAAGACCAGACCAAGCTATTAGGCCAAAGCTTAGGTGACTACAGTATGGTAGGAACCAAAACTTTGTCTTGCTATTTCTATATGAAATCTGTAACTTATTTTTTAGCTAATAATATATCTTTTAGAAGGTTCTACTTCTAAGACCAGATGATAAAGAATCTGCCACAGCCCCAGATAAAACCTAACAGTTACTTAACACAGTGTTAATAACATGTGCCCTGGATCCAGTCTGAAATTTCTCTAGATTCAATTTTTCAGCCCAGCAGGTGTTTGTGTAAAAGGGAGTTGGTTTTGCAAACAGCTGAAGACTGTGGTGGGATACCTTTTGAAGATCTCCACTCTTCTGCTGATCTACTGGAGAGCTGGTCAAGCTCACTTACCCAGCAGAAAAGTGCTTTTTTTTTTTTTTTTTTTTCTGGTGAGAATGGTGTGTGGGGTGAAGGAAAGACCACTCTTCTAGTGCCAGAGAGCATTTTGGGCAGCCCAGCCAGTCCTCCTGAAACATGTTTGAAGTCTCTCAATGTACCACACACTTTTCTAGGATCCTGAATAGCTCTTGCAACTGTCACCTCAATTCTCACAAATTTTCCAAGATCTATTTTCAAATAGGGATACTGAAAGCAGACTTTTTTTCCTGGAACTAGTGCTACGCCTTCTTAATAACAAGATCTTTAATTCTGACATGGATAATTACATCAACCTGACTGCAAGGTCCTCTTGCCCTTTCATGTGAGCAATGATTCACTGCTGTCAGAAAGGGAAGAAAGACACTATCAGCTTCTCATTACTGCTCCCCTCTGTACTTTGATGGGTAACTCAGGTGCTAAACTGGGAAAAGCTTGAGATAACTCTGAGCCTGGGACAGTCGTCAGGGCTTGGCTGACACAGCTGACCCAGAATGGCCTGAAAATCAAATAAACCTCCACACATTCAGAAGAATTTACTCCTAGGCTCCAAATACATCCTGTAAAAGAGCCAAGCTAAGTTTGTGTCATGTAGCTGCATTTTCAGATCCAAAGCAGTTGGGCAGCAGCTTTATAGCTGCACTCCAGTTTCACAGCAAAATCACTTGTCTTTAATAATGACTTCAGAGATATGAAATAGCAGTGTTGTATCACCATCTGCTGATAAGAGGAGAAAACCTGAGTGGAGTGTTACACAGTGGATAGGAAGGTGGTAGTAACAACAGATGAGATTATAATTGCTATTAATTGCTTGACAGGTTTTTAAAAGATCTTTCCCACCCAACACCAAGTTCAAAGGGACATTCATTGGCTTGTCTTTTCGGGACCTTACTTGTTGTGTTGGGTATGACATAAAGCATACTTCCCAATTAGCCACTTTTTCCCGTGTAATTATTCCCCCTCTATTTTTTGGAATGCAGAAGGGGACACATACAAAATGAATGGGTTTTGCTAGGAAAGGAAGCAGAAAGAAACATGGGATTTTGCATTCCTCTTCCCATTGAGCAGATCAGTAGGTCTTTTTCTTTTATCTTAAACTCTTCAGAACAACCTTTGTGATGGATATTAGAGTAGTGCAGTGTGGTCAGAGCTTTTGCATGAGGATATGTTGAATCCACTTCAAAAATGAACAGGAATCTAGATAACTGCCCTCATGGCACTTTACAGGTACCTTCTGTACTTAACAGCTCACTTTTTTTACATAAGTGTTCATGTCACTCCAGAGAAGACTGCCTTCTCTCAAGCAGAACAGACCTACCTGAGTAATCAATACTTATTTCAGTTGAAATACTAATCAACAATTTTCTTATTGTCCCCTATATCCCTGAGGAAACATCACAGCCAAGACATTCTGCTGGCCACATGGTAGCTGTTCCTCTTGCTTGTGGGTGGCCCACAAGGTGCTCAAAAATGTTGTAGTACTATTGTGGTGCCGGGGACAGGTACGGAGTTAAACTGTAGATTGAATGGCTCCTCCAAAAAGGCCAGAAGTGGCAAATTCTGAGCAAACGCAATTCTTGTGGATTTTCGGTTACTTGGGGTATATTTGACTATTTGTTTGTATGTTTATTTGACATTGCTGAGTTTTAACTCAAACCAAAAAAGAGAGCAGTAGTACAGAGGAAAAACCTAAATCAAATATTTGATGAAAGGCTGAGAGAGCTGGAGTTATTCAGTCTGGAGAAGAGAAGACTCCAAGGAGACCTTATTGAAGTCTTCCCATATATAAAGTAGGCTTATAAGAAAGATAGAAAATTTTTTACCAGGTCCTGCAATGACAGGACAAGGGGTAATGGTTTTAAAATCAAAGAGGGTAGATTTAGATTGAATATAAGGAAGAAATTCTTTATTGTGAGGAGGCGAGGTACTAGAGCGGGTTTTCCAGAGAAGGTGGAGGTTGAACCAGTACTAGTGAATCAGTCTTATATGTGATAAATACAATGAAAAATACAGTGAAGCAGTAGTCAATTCCAAGTTTCTGGTTCAGAAAATGCCCTCTTTATTGTGGTTGTAAAAAGGGAGAAATCTTTACTCCTTTACATAAAAAAGTGGTTTAAAAATTGGATTGTGCTGAACATTCACCAACTTTTTTTAAAGTGGTATCATCTGGGAGATGTATAGGCGTAGCAATTACACTCCAGATAGACCAAGAGGTCAGCGTGCTTGTAACAAACATGGGTAGAGCCCTCCCCAAATCTTCATTCGCGAAGCCTAGCCATGATGAGACCAAGAGGTGATACCCACAGTGGCCACCCCCTTGCTGAAGGATGGAATTGTGCATGCTGAAACTGAGCACTCTGACATTCAGCAGGATTAGCCTAATTTGAAGCAAGCCAGAGTTCAGCCCATAAGAAGCTCCCATAGTAGCCAAGTCTGTCCAAAGTCTGGCAATTAGTAGTAGGAGGACTGGGGAAAATGCCAGCCCAGGGTCATGGCGGGGTCTGTTTGGGCAAGGCTGCTGCAAGCTAGAGATGACGGGTAACACAGAAACACAATGCATGAGGTATAAACCCTGTGGGATGGCCTTTCCAAATACTGCCTGCTGGAGAATTTGTGGAGTTCCACTGGTCCTTGCCTAGGCGTGAGGCTCACAGGGATCTCTGGGCAGGTAGGATGCAGTACAACAGGACCGTGCTGATTAAGGAATGTATATGATTAAAGGATGTGTATTGGCTTAGGAACAGTGCATCAAGCACTTTGCATGTGATGAGCAAGTTTTGGACTTTTATTGGAACTGCTGGTAGGAAGAACTGTAATGAAATGGAATGGAAACTAGGAAACAGCAAGTGAAAGGAAGAAACTGGGTGTGCTGTTGTGGATTATAAATCAGCAATAATGAACAGTTGGGCACTCAACAATGTCCTTAATTTTTTTTCTAGACCCTTATCAGTTTAATGAGATGATTCTCATGAAACTGATGGGGAATATGGGAGGAGATAAAGATTATGTATTTGTTTGTCCCAGAGTAGTGGTGAACATGCCAGAGAAGGGAGTGTGGACAGAATGTGGAGGCTGCATGCAGAAGACCATGCAGAGGTCTGAGAAGCTACACTGTCATGGTGTGCACGGGCAGAAGCTGACAGCCTTGTCATGGGTCCTTGTATAGTAGGGACACCACTGGGGCACTCTATAGGATTTACAGAGCCAGTTGGCTCTGGCTGCTCTGCGTGTTTGACTTTAAAATGCAAATGATGTTCTTCCAGTGTGTAAAAAGTTGTAACCCAGGGCACAGAATTGGCAGGAGGATGGGTAGGAGCACCTCCCTTGCAGGCCAAAGATGCCACTCCAAAAGCGGGGGGTCTGCATGTGAAGAGTGGGCATGGTTAGAAGGAGTCTGGGGAAGAGTGGTGCCTGTGTGCAGTGACTTTGGACACTTTGCATCCTTAATCTTGCAGTTGCAATGGGTGGGGTGTACTAGAAAACACTCATTGAAGGAGTGCAGACGCTACAGGCTAATAGGATGCCACATTGGCCAGAGCAGGAGGAGGCAAAGACAGGGGTGTGACTCAAATTAAATACATCCTTTGCAATACCCAGTGGTACAAGAAACATGAGCCTGCATTTTTCAGTCAAGTAGACCTTCGGTACAAGCAGTCAGTCTGCTGCTCCCCCATAATGTCCATTATTTGTGGGATTTACATAAACAGGGTCCCAGAGGGAAGGGATCTGAAAACTCATCACTGTGCTGAGTGGGTTTAGGAGCTGGTGTACAAACTGAATCTGATGTTAGCATGACACACTGGTTTCCTGTTCTGCTTTTCAGGCACAGTGAGGTGTGTTGAATCAACAGGCAACATGAACAGTGCCACTGCAAGTTCAAGCAGTACCTTGTTCACCCAATAAAATCTGCTTGGACTTCAAATAGCTGAAATCTGCTTTGGAAGCACAGCTTCTCTTGAGCACAGACCTTTTTCCTTCTCTTGAGACATTTGGGTTTTTGATTGAGACACCCTGACAAATATTTAAATGGTCCTAAAGAAAAGCAAGCTTTTCACCACAAACACCAAGAGGTGTTTGTCTTCCATTTCTCTTTTTGGGTACTTTGGGGCCTCATTCACTGCCATCCGTGGGCAGCATCACCTACTCCTCTGCCCAGGCTGTCCCCAGGTAGCACCAGCAAGGCCAGACACTGAAGCCAGCACTACATTTGACAATTTCTCTGTTGTTTTGGGGCACATGTGCCCAGATGCATCTGGTCACCATGTGTGCCTGACATTTAAGCTTATCCCTGTAGACTATGTTGGAGGAGAGAGGTCCCTTTTCAAAATATGTGCTTAAAGCACAGACTGGCCTCTCCTCCCTCCCCAGCCATAAGATCCCTCAAGGATATACTAGGAACAAAAGTGTTAGAAAGGACCTGTGAAAATGTCCCTTGTAAGCACCTGAACTACTTATGACCTGTGGCTTGGCCAGAGAGGGTCTGTGTGTTAAATAGTCTGAAAAACTCACATTTCCATGGAAAGATTTGTGCAATGAGGCTGTTCCTCTCTTCTGAGGGGCTATGTGAAAAGAGATTAAAATGCAATTTCTGTAACTAATATGAATAATAGAATAAGTTGCTCTAAACCAAAAAATACAGTGGATTTTTTGTTTAACTTAAAATTGTGATGGTCCATTTAAATTAATATTGTCTGAATGTTGTGAACTTTAAAGACCCACAGATATAAGCAATAAGTCTTCTCGGATCTGCATGCATGCCTTTTCCAAACTTTGCTGTACTCCTGACTTGTTTGTTCTGTGCCCAGCTCAGCTTTGCACTGTTGCTAAGTGTGGGTGAACTTGCTTGGGCTGCTGCCTCCAGCCAACACCAAGGAGTGTGCAGTCAGCTGTGCCCCAGGAGGAGCACCATCAGGAGCTGAGTGACTGGTTTGTAGCTCCGCAGCCATCCCGTCAGAGAGCTGAAAGAAAAAATTAAAAACAACCGGGACTCATTTCACTTGAGATTTTTTTTAACTAGATGCTTTTTATAGCATCATGTGAGAAAATCTTGCAGGCTCATTTTAGGGCTGGAGATGGTGTCACTGATTTAATTATAATCTTAAGGCTTGGCTATGCTCTGGTTAATCATAGCACCTTGCCACCTCACTGAACATAAAGTCATATTCACACTGCAAGATCTGTGGGATTTAGTAGGATTAAATCCCTGTTATGCATGAGAGCTCTTTTGGCTGATGCAGTTTCTCTAGTCTTGAGATGAAATGACTGCAAGACTTGGAGCTGCCATGAAGCTGTGGCTATGAGGGATGCCTCAACCCCTCTCAAAACCACCCTGAGATTAGCTCAGTTGCTTAAAGCATGGTGCTAATAAAGCCAAGGTTGTGGATTTGATCCCTGTATGGGCTATTCACTTAAGAGTTGGACTTGATGATCCTCGTGGGTACCTTACAACTCAGATTATCCTGTGAACACATCCACCACCTCTCCCTGCCTCAATGCAGTGCTATGGGCAGTGCAGGCACCAGAAGAATCCTGACATAATTTCAGGCACCTCCCACTTTGCTGCTGCCAGATCCCCCTTTAGTATCTGCAAGCAGGAATGTTTTTCTGTAGTAGGCAATCTCAACAGAACAGGTGATGTAGAGAAGTGAAAGGAAGGGGAAGGTAACAAATCTGTCCAGTAGAAACAAAGCTGCCATTTCTGAATTAATAGCAGTAGGTCTGGCCAAATCTTTGAGCCTGGCGTTTGCAGTTTGAATCTTAAAGGCAGCAAGTCATCTGGAACAACTCCGATTTTTTTTATCATTTTTTCCCTTAATATTCCTTGAAATGCAGCTGAAGCTGGAAGAACAACAGCAGGAGCATGCATTCACACCACATGGGAAAAGAGTGCTGAGTCCTGGCATCCAGTGCTGCCTCCTGGTCAGAAAGACCCTGTGAGCTGCACCCAATGTGTGTGGTGGTGCTGTCCCTGCTACCCCCCTTCTACCTCTGCTTTGCAGGTTGTAACTGAGTCAGGTTGCTAATTTATGCATAGCACAAACAAAAAAAGGAAAAAATTCTCTCCAGCTCTGAAACAGTCAAGTGAAGAGGTACAGACAGAGCCAAGGGGATTATAACCTAAACTGCAAATTGCCAAAAAAAAAAAAAGCAGGTGCCTCACTAATGGCAGCAGTACAAAAAAAAGGCAGTTTGCCCTTAGGGTGTCTGCCTCTTATTTCTTTCTGTACCTTATGTATTTGTTCTTTGAACTGTTGTGCACACATGGACATAGCAGGATGCCAATATTAGATATCCAAATTATCGAGCACTATTAGAAGAACTTTGTAAAGCTGTAATTTTGTCAGTTGCTTAAATTGGGGTTTCTTGGGTAGTGCTATAGTAATTTAACACATTTGCTCATTTTGAGCACCTTATAGCTGCTGCTCACAAATGTAATGTTTGGCATCTCACTCTGGCTAACTACAAACTCTTCATATATTGTTGAAAAGGCAGTTTCTGTCTATTATAGCGGATTGGTAGTTTGACTTTTTTCGTTATTTTTCTTTGACTAATTTTCATCTCTGGTATATAGTTTGGGGTTTTTTTAATGTGTATGTTCTGTCCAGTGACAGAGTGTGATAAATTCTGTAGCTTATTTTCTAACGGCAAAATTGCTTCCAACTTTCTACTGGACTTTTTCTGGAGAATTAATGTTTTCCTTTAGCATTGTCAGATATCATGGGCTTTGACTTAAAACTTCTCTGACATCAAGGACTGCCTCTACACAGGAACCTTTGTGCTCACACTGGCAAAGCGGAGGAAATTTTGCATGTAGAAAGTTGGTGCTGTTTTAGAAACAGAGTTGTGTTATAGTGTTCACCTTCTGACACTACTCTTCTCATGATTGATGTTACTTACAAAAATCAGTGTTGAAACTGTGAAAACAAAACAGCAGCATTTAGTGTCTTTGGAACACTATTAAAAAAATTTACTTCATATAAAAAAATACACTTGCTATTTTTAAGGAAGTGCTTTCTAATAAATTTACAGGAGCAGAAAAAGTTCAGCCAAAATATCTGAGGAATTTTAATTAAGAAATTTCTGTGGTTTTTAGTGTAGTGTGTGACCAGTTACCTGAGTCAATCTTTGCAAAAGAAAGAGCAAAAAGATAGCAATGTGATATCTGTGTTTGTACACAACTTCTGGGGCCTCCCTGGAAATACAGAGAAGATACACATTTAATCTCAGCCTAATATTAATCTCCTTATTTCATCACTTTTAAAAAAAATATCAAAAATGTTTCCTTCATCAACACCTCCCCCCAGGTTTTCATCACCCAAGTGTTTTCTTCTGTGCCTTGTGCTGCCTGTTTTCTATCTGTTTTTGATCTGAAGAGAGTGCTTTTGGGACAGCACCAACTGTGGTCAGAGGCTGAGCACCTTTCCTGCCCACAGCTCCCCTTGCTGGCCCCAGTAACTGGAAAAGCCCCACTTTTCCCACCAGCAGCTGATATTTGCCACACAAAGGCCCCATGCCCCAGGCTCCTTACAGGCCCTTGGCTGGTCAGAGAGGTGCCAGGGGTCCCCTGGGAGACACAAACCTGAGAGCTGGGGACCGTCACTTTGGAGCCCACCAGCCACAGGTGTTACACATCCATGCTGAGCAAGCTCCTCCTTCAGCAAGCCTGAGCTCTTTTACTTTCATCATCCCAGAGAAGGGTATCAGGACAGGGAACAAACCACCTTGTTCAGGTTGTTTCTCATTACTGCCCTGGGTGTAGTGGGGATGGCCTGGCCCTGCTCCTCCTTCCCCAGTGGTGTTTCTCCTTACAACAGACCCGGAAGGCTGCAGACATGGGTGGTGATGGAGGTCTGTCTCCTGTCGGATCAGGATTGCTGGGCAGTATCCACAGTCCCACTGCACAAAGGACAACAAAAGAATGGGCTGTCCTCCCCTCTCTGGGCTAAGCAAGTCTTAGCTTAAGGGTCCATTGACTAAGAGACCAGGAAGGTCAGTTTAATACACTGGACTTCTTCCTTGTAACTCAAAACTTCTCACTCATTAATTTTATGCTTACAATTATGTGTTATTTATTTATTTATTTATTATAAGGTTGCCAGAACTGTAGTATAGCAAGGGTCTGAAATAATCTGTTGTACATTTATTGCTCTTCAGTGCAAACAGAAAGCATTTTTCTTGCTTCCAAGCCAGGTCACATTACAAACTGTATGGCCCTCGACTGTCGCAACACGCAGCACCCAAAACCTTCTACGGTCCGATCACAACACAACGTGGGAGCATCCCCCTTGAACAGGAAACACAGCCAGGGCTGGACTATTGCCCGCTTGGACAGAGGCTCTAAGAAGAATATCTCGAGTACCTGAGGCATCATGAACAGGGCACACCAGCTTGGCATGGCTGACTGGCAGTACCAAGATAAAAGGAGGATGTGGTGGATGGCAAGGACAGGGAGAGAAACACCCGGTCTTCAGTGCTATCCCCTCCTTGGCAAAGGCACAAGAAGAAGTTGCTCTTCTGAAATATTTTTAAGAGTTGTGGTGGTAAAAGCAGAGACAGGGAAACCAATCCCATTGTGCCATTGTTTGATGAGTGTGCTCTAGAAAAGCCATCGTCCCAACCCAGTGTTGATGAGACTGCAGTAGGCCACAGAGAGCAGTACTCGAAAAACTAAAGCAGCATTTTTATTTTATATATAACTGCCAGTATAAAAAGTTTATTACATAAAAGCTGTTTTCTTTACAATATATTATATTGCTTCAAGCTGATGCAGAAAGTTCATACATTACAGTTGTACTTTGTTTACAATATATTCTGTGGGTTAAATGGCACCACTACAGTGTATTTTTAATACACAGTATTTCACAAAACTGTAAGGCCAAAAATAACATTGAATTGAGTTATTCAGTTTTTAAATTAGGCAACTTATCTATTTATTTGTTTTTCTTTGGGAAAAGTCTAAATACACAATTTGTAAACATTTGTAACATGCACCTTTCTTTTCTTAAGTAAATTAAATCTGTAGCCATTGAAATTATTCAGGTTAGCATCTACAAATTTTTCTGCTTGAATATTGTTACTTAAATTTTGGAGAATATTTGCAGTTATATAATCAAAAAAGGAAGTTTAAATGTAACTGTAGTACAAAACACCATCCAAAGCACTGAAAGAAGGAGCCTATATAATCATGCTACAGAAGTATTTATAAAACTTAAAAGGAATAGTAAGTGTCAGCTCAGTGGTTTATAATGAAGCTAATAAAATTCCAGCCAGTAATCTTAACTGTAATGAACAGCATTTTAACATTCAATCCATGAGAGGTTAATGAAGGCTATGCACTTTGTGTAACACAAACCATTTCAGATGTTGGAGTTCACCAGATATAATTGGATTCGGGTGGAACATGCGTCTCCTCGGCCCTTTTCGGCGAAGGCATGTGCTGCCTGTGCTTGCTGCCTGCTGGCCTCAGGGCGCTCAAACCGCTGCCTCCGTACCCTGGAAAATTATCCAGTTCAAGAAAAAAGAATCCACAGAAGTGGGCTTGTGATCCACAGCTAATATTTCAAGTGGGAACAGTCTCCCACATTTGAACAAAGGGTTTTGCTATGCCTTACAGAAGCACTCACACCTCTGTTACCCCTTGGGATGAACGAGGTCCTGCCAGACAGAAAGATGCTCTCACCTGGCCAGGGAGCCCAGGAGACCATCAGCACACCCAGGCTGTCACTCAGCCCTGGGTTCACATGTGCACTGCCTGTGCAAGGTGGGTGACAGTCATGATGATCTGCCAGCAACAGGCTCCCTGGGGAAAATCTGCACCAGCTACCTGAGCTAGGCTTTGTTTTATGGTTGAATACAAAGAGAAAGAACAGCAGTGATCATAAACACCTAGGAGGAAAAAAAGCACTCTGAAACAGGCTTAGAGCTGCTTTTTTTCGGAAAATGAAAGTGAACAATAAAAATGGAATCCAAAGTATTATGTCGTAATTCTTTATAGGTTCATTTATCCATCTCATTACTTAAAGCTCATGGAAATGACTTTGAAAAACTGAGTCCCCCGTTTAATTTTTTAACCACTCCTTTTTAAGATAACAGCTTTACAGAGGAGCCATTAATTTGATGGAATATGAAACAAATCTCTCAAATTAACTATAAATATCCTTTCAAGATTGGGAGATATTTGTTTTCAGTTCAAAGGAGTGAATTGCAGTGCATGCACATGTATATGCAATTGAAGCCCTACACAGGCACTTAAATGGGGATGAATGTTACCTAAATGTCCTATTCACAGTTTCTTTGCTGAATACAAAGAGAGTTTTGGAGTACTAAACACAGCAGGACTGTATCCAAACTCCAAATAATGAAGGATGCAAAACCTTGGAGCTGACAATAATGTGTAACTATTTAGTTCTGATCACAAGGCAGGCATGAGCTTTGGTTTTGTTGTACAGGTGATTACTTCTTTGGGGATGGTCACTTAGAGAATGTGGTTTTTTTCACTTGCTATCTGAGTTCTTTATAAGAGGAGTAAGACAAGAAGAAAAAGTTCATACTGAACTTATGAATTGCAGTTAATTTCCATGTATCTTTTTTCTAGTCATAACTTACAGCATTTCTCCTTCAGAGAATAGCACGAATAATTAAAACACAAATCCACTAGCTAACAATAGAAAAGTGGACTCCCTAAACCTAATTTTCACAGCAAAATCCATTTTAGTTAGGTAATACTCAGTTTGAAATTAAAATACTATATTTATCACAATACATTTTGATATAATACAAATCACAGGCATCATCAGCTTTTAATAAAAACAAACATTTGGTTGATGTTGCAACGTAAAATTTTGCAAAATTTTTCAGATTTTTTATTATTGACACTTAAAACACTAAATGTGAATTGGTAGCTAACAGTGATAAACATTAATACCTCATGGGAGTATATGAAGGTTATATATTGAAGATCTGCTGTTGCAGCACTGTGGTACATGAAATATAAAATTAAATCTGAAGTTCTTACCGGATATATCCAATTGTATTTCAAATTATTTTATAGTACCATTTTAAACCCAGTAAAATGATCAATTGCTATAAGAGGTGGCAAATGGACCAATAAATACAATAGAAATTCATTTTAAGGGCTTTAACTTTGCTTGGGACAATATATTTTGTATGCTATGGATAAAATATTGGGACAATATTGGGACAATACATTTTGTATGCATGGGTGGGAAGAGGAGGACAAAATTCCGAAGTTGCTAAGAACAAATCTTGCATAAGTCTTCAAGTCTTCTCCAAAGTTTCTAAAGGACATTTCACTTTTTTCTGAGTTTTAATAATTTTTAAAACCTGACAGAGTTTTATTTCTGAAAATGCCTTCCCAACATTTTAAAGCTAGCTGATCACTGAGGAGTGCCGAAGGACTTGTATCCCTTTTATACTATGAGTGAAAGACAGACCAGGTCAACTAGAAATCTGATCGATACCAGATTCTGGAATTTCTAATACAAGGTTGATCTTGGCAAAATAGTTTCAAATGATTCTAAGTATTTTTTTAAGCAGTTAAAATGATGAAGTATTGAAAATCCTCGTTTTATTGTTCGGATTAAGGACTAGAAAAAAATGGAGTGTGGTATTATTAATAATGCTGGAAAGGCTCATCATCGGGTGTGTAAGACCTCAGATACGACTCTCAGGTTTGTTTCTCACTTACTTTTATTGCAATGTCTCCCATGCCAGCCTTCTTTGCACTGGCACTTGTTGGGTTCCACACAGGTGCCGTACAGGCCACAGCCAGGTTCACAGACAGCTGTAAAAAAGCAAGCACATATGCCTGACCTCTTGGCCTTTCATCCAGACTCAGTCACGCATTTGCTTTCCCTGCTGTTCCACATGATGGGTTGGTTCTGGCACAGGCTGGGGCTCTCATAATACATCTGTGCCTTTCCACAACAGAGTTGTTCCAGAGCATGCACCAGAACCAGCGGGAAGAGGGCAGCCCACAGCACTCCTCACACAAAATGTTCCTGTTGGATTTTAATGTGGTGAAGTATTGACATTTTATCAAACATTTCTCTATTACTAAACTACTATTGCTGAGCTGACATATTGATGGTTTTTAGAAACTCAGAGTACAGAAGAGACTGTGAGGAGACTTTAGTAAAAGAAAGTGTTTCTGGTTTCATAATTCCCTTAAGTCTGGTGTATGTTCTATGTCCAGAAAGTTAAATAACTCGAAATATTTGACAACAAACAATTAGTGCTGATGTTATATAAACAGACACTGCATAGCCGGATTGATGCTCCCACAACAAGGACTGATGGAGTGGCTTTGGTACTTACGCTTTGAACACAGGTCTCCCTGGTAGCCTTTGGAGCACTTGCATTTGTTCCTACCAGTACATTTGCCTCCATTTTGACAGGGCTGATGGCATTTACCTAGAAATTGAAAACACAGAGACAATGGTCTTAGTCCTCTGTGCCTACTCTCTCCCAGGAGCTCAGAGAAGAGACTAGAAAACTCTCCAGTCTAGTAAGGTCCTCTGATTACTATCCGCTATTGGTTGTTCAAACTGGCAGTGACAAAATAACAAGGAGAAGTCCGAGGGCAATCAAAAGAGATTTCAGGCCCTGGGATGATTAGTAGAGGGATCAGGAGCACAGTAATGATTTCTTTGATCCTTCTGGTAACAAGGAATAATATTGATAAAAATAGGTAGATCTATAAGGTCAATGAGTTGCTCCGAGGTTGGCGTACTCTGAAAAATTTGGGGCTTTTTGACCATGGGATGATCTACTCAACACCTGTCTACTGACACCTGACAGGATGCACGTGTCTCAGAGGGGAAAAGGAGTTTTAGTGCTGGAGGTAGTGGGGCTCATTGACAGAGCTTCAAGCTAGCTTGGAAAGGGGAAAGGGACAAAACCAGGCTGGTGATGAGAGATGGGGTGGTGTGCCAAAACTTGAGGAAAGGAGCACTTGAGGATTCTTCCATGGGATCCCTCAATCTGCTTCACAAGGTGTTGGCTACAATGTACCACTCCTGAAACCTGTGCACACCAACGTACATAGCACGAGGAACAAACAAGAGGAGTTTGAAGCTTTGGTCCACTCCCAGAGTTTTGATCATTGGCATAAGTGAAACCTGATGGGATGAGACCTGTGACTGGAGTGCCCTGTTGGATGATTACAGGTCCTTCAGGAGGGATAGGCAGGGCAGAAGAGGTGGAGGTGTGGCACTGTATGTAACAGAAGGGTTAGAATGTATGTAGATCACAGTCGGCAATGGCACTGTTGAGAGCCTCTGAGTAAGAATCAAGGGGCAAACAAATCATGTGGATGTCACTGTGGGAGTCTGCTATAGACCTCCCAGCCAGGATGCTGACACTGATGAATTATTCTTTGAGGAACTGAGGAACACTTCCAAGTCAACTGCCCTTGTCCTTACGGGGGACTTCAACTTGCCAGAAATTAACTGGGAGCATCACACAGCTGGTACAACCTGGGCCAGAAGATTCCTAAAAAATCTGGATGATAACTTTACGGAACAGAACCTAAGGGAGTCGACTTGAAAGAATGCCCTCCTTGATCTGCTGCTTGTTAACAGAGGGGATTTCCCGAGCGAAGTGGAGACTAGTGGCCCTCTTGGCCACAGCAAACACGAAGTGACCAAGTTTAAAATCTCAAGGCAGGGAGACAAGGCAGGGTCACAGAGCAGCAAGTCCGATAGAGTTCAAGAAGCATTTGGACAATACTCTCAGGCACATGGTGTGACTCTTAGGGATGGTCCTGTGTAGGGCTGGACTCAATGGTCCTTGTGGGTCCTTTCCAACTTGGCTGATTTGGTGGTTCTGTGATTCAGTGAAGTGTCTGAGAAGCTTGCCTTGTACCTGAAAAACTTATCAGATGCTGATGTAAGAGTAACCAGGAAGACTCTGCTGCAAGTCTGTGCTTCCAATTTATATGCATTCTTCTGCTTTGAAAATGTGACAATAATTTGGCATGGCCAAAGCCCATGTGACCTTGCAGCTTTTGCAGCTTTTTTGCAAGTTGTGTCACTCTGACTTCGCAGAATCCCCCATGTGACCAGTCAGTATTGCCTCCTGCTCTCCTCAGCCTTCATGGGGGAGGCAGCACTGCCCAGACTATGCAGGTGCAAGGAGTGGCATCCAAACCTGGGGGCACAAGCAGAAAAAAATCTGGTGGCATCCAAGATACTCAAGGACTGACAGGTATGGCCGCTACTTGCAGAAAATAAATGGCCTGGCCTGTCAGCTTGTATCAGAGGCTGTGGAGTACCATGGTGCTGTGGATGGTGCGATGAGAGATGTTCCACATGGCAGCTCAGAAACTAAGGGCACATTAAAAAAGCATGCCCTTCTTCCCTGTTTGATGAGAATAGAGCAACTTTGCTAACAGTAATTAGAACTGGTAGATGTTTTTCAAGGCTCCTGGTCCAGAAATTACTTTCCCTCACACAGAGGTTTTGCCAAAGGCAGAGGTAGGGTCTGGTGGTGCTGTCATAGGAAGGCTTCTTTGGCCCTGATTGCCTGTGATGGAGGAGGCCCACGTTGGTGGAGGAGATCCACAGTCAAGTTCTTCCTGGGCATGGCTCACACCAAAGACCTTCCTCAAACTTAACAAGTGTCCCATCACTAGACTGTCAATACCCTCTTCGAATTTGTCTGCATTACTTAATTAATTAAATCTTCTTTCTAGGAAGGGGAGCGCAGAGCCCATGAGCTTAATCACTCCCAGGCTGAGGGAGGCTCACTGTCACCTCCCTCGGCACTCTCAGGCCACCAGGAACTGCACCATCAGTCCCTTGCCTCCTTGATACCCACACGTACTAGTGCAGCTTTTCTCCTTATTGTCCCAAACCATTTTTCGTCTTTTCCAATGCCACTACATTTTCTAGATTCTTCAGAAAAGAGACAAAAAACCCCCCTTCCTATAATTAGCGCTAATATTACCTGGATCTGTGAGGAAACAAAAAGTGGAACCTGGAGTGGCAAACTGCTTCCTTTAATTTCGTTTCCTTTTGTGTTTTTTTTTAAGAGATCTGCACGTGATAATTTCAGCATCAACACTAGCTGGCTGTGCTGAAAATCTCATTCATGATCACAGACTGCCCCCTTGGGAGCTCAACACCCCAGGCAGTGCTTGATCTGCCCTCAACCTCTGCAGACCTCTGTAATGCACATATGTACTGTCAATACAAAGGAAATACTTGTTCCTAATGTACATAATTATTCTAATAGCCCTGAAAAACACCTAATAAACAGCTGATGGAACTAACTGTGCTAAAGAGAGTTTCTGTAAAAACATCATTTCCCTGCAGAAGCCTCTGGAGAGGGAACCTATAGGTCTTCTAATTTTCAAACATTTGCATTCCAAGCAATTAATGATCAAAAGGAGCAAAGCTAAGGAAATCCATGAATTTTCCTAGCTCTTGAAATAAGTCTGGAAAATATGGGTCACGAGATGTGACAGCAACTTCCACTGAGTTGCATTAGGCAAGCATTTGGTACTCAGTACATTGTACTCAGTACAGCTCAGTTAACTTCGAACCAAGATATTGTCACAGAATGAAGGAAAGAGTAATAATTCTCTCCGTTATTGACTGAGAAATGGAAAAAGCAACAAAACAGCTAGTGACAAATAGGGGAGGAATCTAAAACAAAATAAAACTCTCTGGAATCAAAGTGAAACACTAATTAGAGACAATGCATACCTATCACTAGAAAAAATCTGGAAGACTGCATATGCTTGTTGGTATTGTAGACAACCAGTACATTTCCCAGGAGTCTTACAGAGGGGTTCAACTATTAGACAAACACTCAAAACCTTTACACAATATTAAAAAAACCAAACAACAAAACCTTTCAGTTTTCAGAAGATGGTCTTCTGCATGTCGAAAGGTTTTCTCCCCTTGTTATTTTAAGACCTCCATGACTGAATGTAGCTGGCCTTGGATCTAAGAGACAAGACTGAGTTGTGTTTCTCTTCTGGTGTTTCAAAGCCCTGTCTAGCATTTCTTGCAGTCTTACGCTGTTGTGCTGGCACTGGTGCAGTGCCCAGGGGTGGTAGCAGTTGTCAATCACGCCTTAACAATTGCCATCCCAGCTTTTCAAGAGCCCAGGCAAGTGCATAGCTTTCCTTGCTCTCACTGATTTAACTCTTAGCATACTGCTATCCTGATTTTTTTTTCTTTCTTTTGTACAGGAACAAGTTTACTGCCTGTATTTTAATTAATTTGAGTTTCACGGGTAAGCCTTTGCAAGAAGTCAAAGCAGTTGCACCTATCCCAAGCAGTAGTCGACAACAATGAGCTTCAGCTCCTCAGACAGACCAATTAAATTTATTGCCCTTAATTATACATGCTGTAATATCAGTTCTTAGAATTCTCTTCAAAAAAAACACCATCAGCATAAAAGAAGTTTCTCTCTTTGAATCAAACTTTAATCTTCATCTGAAAAATGTCAACAAAGTTGACTTTTTGGGGACAGAAGAAAGCAATGGGGTTCTGTTAGAGTGTCAAATTTGAACTTGATGTAAGCAAACCACTGTAAATCCAGTGGAAACCCACACTGTTGTTCTTGTGGCATGTGATCCAAATTTATACCAAACTTAAAAACAGTAAAGCTTTGCTGCTTCTGTTTGGCTCAAGTTATGATAAGGTAAAAAGGTGTTACAGAATGCCTTGTAATGCACAGAGATATGGTGAAACACATACACCTACTGTTTATCTGCACATAAATACTAAACAAAGCTTAGGTCTTACAGTATCTGTGTTCTTTCTTTGCACAGTAATTCACTTATTGTCCTGTACTGGCTGACAGCAAGTTAGAGTTTATTTCCAAGTGTTTCCAAAGTGATACAAATTGCTTACTTGTGAGAAGAGCTTGTCTCTATGCATATTAAGAAATCAGCATTTACATATCCCAGACCAAATGCTAGTCTCTACGCTCCTGTGAAGGTGCTGGGGAACATCAGTGAGGTTATTTTACAGCAGGGGAATTGTCTTGCACAGTGTCTAGAGTCCAGAAAGAATGAGATCCAATTGTACGTTCCCAAGTTGCCTTGTCAATGCAACTTAATATGTCACATGAAAGCTCTCAGCTCTTGTGGTTCAATCCTCCTTTTACCCCAAACCCTTTCATTCCCAACTTATAGTAGCCCTTTCAGAGTTGTGGGCTCAAATCTAATCTGCTGTGCCCAAGAGTGATTTGCCATAATGTTTGAAAATAGATGCCTCATGTGGGTTTGCAGCAGCACATCTCTCTGTCACAGGGTATTACTTGCACACTTACAGCTTGAGGATTGTTACCAAGCCTGGTTACTAGTGAAAACAAAGTGAGGCAGGGGATGAGATGGTCTAGTAATGAATCAAACTTATAAGTAGGAAACTCACTCGGAGGCATGTGATACCTGACTCTGCAGGTCCCAAACTACCATGTGAGACCCTTGCTGTGAGCCCAGAAGAGGCAGGTTGTATGTCATCATTCAGATATTGACACTAGAAGAGGGTGACGTAAGTGAAAGCAAGGACACAGAGATGCTACTCACTAATTTCACAGTGGTCTCCTTCATAGCCTGAAGGACAAATGCATTTTCCCAAATAGAAACATGTCCCTCCATTGAAACAGGTTGTTGTACAGTTTGCTGAAACAAATAAAAAAGGAATTAACTAAGTCATTAATATGAACTAAGCCTGACCTGGACTTAATGTTTTCTGCTGCTCATCATAAATAAACATTGAGTAGGTTTTAAAAAGTAGGATTAACCTCTTTTCATCTGGTTTACATAGGAAGATTGAAATGTGGTTATTCCTACATAATGCTTTGCATGGGCACACACACAAGTCAATATAGCGAGAAACACGTGAATAATACAGCAATGAGTTCTCTGAGGACAGGCTGTGTGACATCTTTATCAATCCTCACATAAAAAGCTCCTTGAACGATTAAGGTCCTATTGCTATTAAAACTGCCAGTGGTTGATGAAAGGAGCACAACCTAGGACTGGAAGCTACTTCTACAAGAGGATACTTCGCTACAGTTCTTAATTTATGCTTTGACTAGAAAGAAACCTTTGCAAGTTTTCCTGTGTGGTGACGTAGATGCAAATGCTCTGTCTCTCACCTGCCAAATTACTTACATTGTGTTAGATATAACTTTTCACCAAACAACTGGGATTCACATTAATCCTTCATAACGTTGGGAACATTTAATTGCAGTGCACTTTTGAAACGTTTTTTAAATGTGGCAAAAGTCTGTTCAAAGACTAAATACAAGTGAGGCAGACACTGACAACAACAGCTTGTGCAGCATAATGGGAAGGTTTCTATTATTTTGCCGAAAAGTCCTCTAGGACCTTTTCACTCAGTCTTTACTTCATATAGTTCTGCAACAATAAATGCAGAATGATGTTCTGCTCTGCCATGCACAGGTCAGTTATATTTCTGCAGGACTTGGGTTTTTTTCACATGGTAGCTCGGACTATTCCAAATTACTGTTCTGAACAACTGACAGTTCATTTTTATCCTTCATAAGTCACAATGCAGCAACAAAAAATGAATAGCCTGCTTATTTTTTCATGAGTCCAAATGCAGCACATTAATGTACTAAATAATTAGTAAAACTAATTTTACTACAGGTAACTAGAGTTCAAACAGAGATTTTTTCCCACCCCCCTAGACATATGTGACTTTTGTGATAGGTCCCACAGCTTTTCAGTGAATCAGCTGAAGCAGTTATCTAAATTACCTTTTGAATGCCTTGAAATCCCTATATTTTTTCAGCAGCTGCCAGGCTGTGCTAGAGCACGTATTTGAAGAATCACAGAATTTTTAAAACTTATTTACTTATTGCTTACCTGACTTTTCATAATCTACTCCTAGAGGGGAGCTACCACAGATGAATAAAGAGAGGCTGCTGGATGCAGAGCCTGGGGGGTTTTAGCTGGCACTTACCTTTA
Source organism: Manacus vitellinus (assembly GCF_001715985.3). NCBI lineage: Eukaryota > Metazoa > Chordata > Aves > Passeriformes > Pipridae > Manacus > Manacus vitellinus. Next base: position 33,786,127 of record NW_021940682.1, on the reverse strand, counting down.
TCACAGTTGATGCCGTAGAATCCTGGGGGGCAGATGCAGAGGCCGGGGGTGATGCAGAGCCCACCATTCATGCAGCGAGGAACACACAGTGCTGAGGAGCGGGAGGAGCAGAAACAACATTGCTGGCGTGATAGCAACTGGCTATTTAAATACACAGCACATCAGCTCCTTAAGCTACTCTTGCTTCTGCTGATTGTTCTAAGTCATCTTTGCAAAGTGCCTCTGTTAGTGGGTTAAATCTATTACATCTCTGGTTTGTATCTGGCAATTTGGGTACAGTGTTACTGAAAACTGAAGGCTAAATTAAGGTCAAATCTGATTCTATATGTAAGCAGAAACTGCTTCTTGTACCGTTTAATACCAGACAGAGAAGCACAAAGTACCCACATACACCTACACCCTCTGGATATTTAAAATACCCCGAGACAAGTCCTTTCTGTAACTGGATTCTGGTGCTTCAGCTGAGAAGGCAGGACAATCTCAGAGGGGTCAGTAACAATGTGGGGTTCCCAGGTAGGCTTTACAGTGAACCTTCCCTTTTCCCTCTGCATACCTGAGCATAAACAAGGCTACCTAATTTAGGCTAGGGAAGCCTGTTGCATGGCCAAACTCTCCTGTATGCTCCCTCTAGAGCCTCACTGGAGGCTCCCCCTAGAGCTTCTCTGGAGCCCCTGTTCTCTCCTAAGACCTCTCTGCCTTGTGGCCAGCCCACAAGGCTCTTCAGGGAGGCATGGCAGGGGGCAATGCTTCGTTTTGTGATTGCCCAAAACCAGAACATGCAGTAAGGTTGGGTCCATACTAGTGAGTTAGACAGCATTCAGGCATGAGGCCAAATGGGGGCAAAGGATCATCCATCTTGTGAAATTGTTGGTGCCTCTCTTGGCTTGTTTTTGTCCCTGGCTCACCAGCAAGCCCTCCTGAGCATGGTCGTGGGATGAGCAGTGGCCATAGACTCCTCCCAAGAGGGAGTCTGTAGTGGGTTCATTGGAGGGTAAGAGTTTGTTAAACATATGAATGTAAGTTGTGCCAATTGGCCCCCAGGCCAGAGAACAGTCTCTGATCATTTGTAATTAATATTTCTGTAATTCTCTTACAGATGTGGACTCAAAATATACAAAATCTTCAGAATAGGCTATTCTTAATTTTAGGAGAGATGCAGGAGATACAGTTTTGTTGAGGTTATAGTAAAGAAGATAGTTGAGATTTTTTTTTTTAATTACCTTTCTCACAATGAGGCCCGTAAAATCCATCTGGACATTCACAGACATGTCTTTCGTTGCAAAACCCTCCATTTCTACATCCTCCTGGACACTCCGCTTCATAAAATATAACAACAATCTTAATTAAATGCTGTCAGCCAGCTCTCGGTAGGATCAATATACTTCTTTGACACAGCAGTAAAAATATTTGCTGACAGACAAATGATGAAGAAATAGAAATTCAGCTATGACTTCTTCAAGAGAAATTAGTTTCTTTTTTAGTAGTCTACAAATAGAGGTTTCGTCACGTGTTCAAACGTGCAATGTGCTTGTTGACAGACTGTGCATTTTCCCTGCTTTACTATTCCATGAGTGCATGAACAATGTGGATGCTCTGCTCAGTCCACTTTCTTTTCTGTGTGGAAATGAGCAGGCAACTCAGGGCAGTACTTGCATGGCTGGTTAGACCTTCCCTCAGTGTGCAGGACCAGTTTCAATTTCTACAGCCTAAAGTAGACTGCAGTGCAACTTGCATTGCATTAATTACCACATCTGTTACTACTGGGGTGTCAAAGTGATGAAATTGGTATTCATATGAAAGAGTCAGCTGCAAGGTTAAATGAAAGAAGGCCAGAAAGGAAGATGAAAGCATTCCTGCACAATGGTCCTATATCATCATCCAACTCTCATTCATATCTCAATTACTGATCAAATACTGGTAAAAGCATTTGGCAACACTGGCAGGATTATACAAAGATGACAAATATCTCTGGGTTCCACCACTACCCTCAAAACACCAGAGTCCATTGAACAAGACGCAAACTAAATCAAACCCTATGGAACTCTATGAAACCACGGCTGCCGGGTAGAAAAAGCAATTACTCAAAAATACCTTCCCAGATACCTCACAGAGAACAAGGCAGGTAGGAGAGGCTGCCTATTCACATTAGAAAAACTTAACACTACTAGTGATCAGTGGTAGGCATGATCTTCTCATCTCTATACTCTGCCATGTGACACTCCAAATGACAAGGTTCAAAAACTCTGAGGTAAAATGATATGCCTTACAAGTAAAGTTGTTTACAGCAGTACTAATAGTAGGAAAGGCTTTTTGGTCCAGCTGTGTTCCAACACCGTACTCTATGACTCTTTCTGGAAATGCTTCTCTTTTTTTAACTGAATGGAGAGCTGCTATTCATGACAAAGAATGCAAGCTTAAATACATACCATTTCAAGTAGAAAAACAGGAAAACATAACTTTTTGTGTGGCCACCTCTTAGCCACAACAAATCCTCTCTTATTCCACAAAATTGCTCTCTTGCTCCCCTCACTTCCTCTGGTGCAGGCATTTCTGTATGGCCAAGAATAACTGGAAGCAGTGACCATGGCCCTGGCAGGAGAAATTGGAGCTCCTCACCACATGATGTCTTTCAGAGCAAGAACATCAACCCATAAGGACATTCTTATCCTTGCCAGCATCTGTCCCAAAACATTGCAATGTTCACCTTACTAGACACAGGGAAGGAATGGGAGTTATCCCAATATGGACTGGAAAAGATGAGGTGAGAAAGCTCTTCCTCTGCACACCTCTAGAGTTTGGAAAATCATCCTTGTGTCTCTCAGCTAGCTCCAGGAACAAAAGAGTGGGACAATAATCAACCCCAGGTTTCTTAAGAGGCCACAGGATGTAATACTGCTTAATTTTTAAATATTACAACTCATGTAAAAACAGTAACAACAACTAATAACACAGAAACGATAACTTGGACAAATGCTACAACTAAACTGATTTTGGAGCCCTTTCTGTTTAAGCCACTGTTTTCCACAATACAAACCTGTAACTCTGTCGTTCCTATTATAATACCTCCAATGCTATTTCCAAAGTTTATTAAAAGATACTCAACTGAAAATAAAAAGATAATAAAAAAAAATAAAAAGTTTTCTGTAGTATTTACCACAGACACACAACTTCATACATTAGATCTGATTGATTGATTTTGCTTCCTTTAAGCCTCCCTTTTCCTTTCTTTTTCTCTGCTCACTTCTCCTCCTCCTCCTCCACTCTCCATGGGCTAATGGGCAGCTGTAAGGCTTCAAAGGAGACAAGCAGTTTTGCTTTTTAGGTGTAGTGAGGTTTCAAAGAATAAAAAGCTCCTGTTCCTGCTGCTCGCTCTTTGAAGCCACGCTACAGCCAATTAGAGAAAAGAGTGAGGAGAAGAAATTGTGAGACTGTGAATGAAGACTTAATCGGAGAAGGATAACAGTCTTGTTCTATGTACATCAGCCCTGTCATGGGTTAATTTGACACAATTGCACATGATATGGGATAACTGTCTTATCTTAGACACTGATTTTTCAATTTCCACAGCCTCATTTTAAAGTGATAATTATAGTCTTATTACATAGTGTTTATGATTCATAGATGGGTTGATTAAACAAGTGCTCTCCTTTCCAAGCAAACACTGCAATAACTTCATGACATTCTTCTTCCAGTGCGTCCTCTCTGTGCTTACTGCTTGATAACTGCAAGTACTGAACACCAACTTCCACCACCTTACCCGTATCCAAAGCCAAGAGGTTGCATCTGAGCTACAGAGAAGGTAAAGCCAACTTTTGCAGAAATTTTTTGATTTAGTATTTTTGTGTTCAGTTTGGATGTGCAAGCTGAGATTTAAGGAAGTAAGGGCACCAAGTTGGAGCTAAGGCACTGACAGCATTAACGGATACTAGTGTCCCCACTACAGCTCCCAGAAGTTCAGTTCTCCAAATTATGTGCCATTTCTGCAAATGTTAACCTCAGCCTGCTTTCATAGGACCAGCTCTCCTCCAAGCACCTCAAATCATTTGCTAACAGGGGCTTTTCATATGATACATCTCTATCAATGTCCTTGATGTGATGAAGGCGAACAGGAGGAAGGAGCAATGTCTTCAACCTAGTGTAAGTCTGCTAAAGGAGTTCAGTAAGAAAAGGGTTAGTAAACATGTACTAAATAAACAGCAAATGCACACAGAAACAGAATAGCCTGGAATTCACCACAATTCCTACACTTTTTGTGAATGCTTTATTTCCATCCTCTCCAGCTCTTATCCTGAATGAAATAAGACCTGGTCTTACAGGTCTTACAGTTAGGCGACCTGGTCTAACAGCATGTTCTCTTTAGTGTTACCTTGCTGACAGGTTTTAAAGAAGATGGCATTCTGAGGGGTCTGGAGAATAATATTGCCTTCTGAATTCATTACGATCACGTTCACTTCAAACGCAGCAACCCCATCTTGTTTTCCAAGGCAAGGAAATCCAACCTGAACCACTAAAAGGGTAATAATAATAATAATAATAACAACAACAACAACAACAACGTACACATGCACACACACATATAAAAGCATACACTGAAATACTAAAAAAAATAGATTATAATTGTATTTAAGCTTCAGAGGAATGCCATTGACGAAAACTTGTAATACAGATACACAGATCACCTTCTTCATAGGTGGCTCCAGAATTAGAAGTACAGCAGCACAGGAAAAGAGCTTGTGCTCATTTACTGATATAACCCAACAGTTTACAGCACAGACAGAGATCATAACACAAACATACTTTTGCTTGCAGATGAGGCATTCACTTATGTAGAGCTATCTACGAAAACACCAAAACAAGCCAGAAGCCTACATTTGATTTTCTAAGTTGAGTTGATCACTTCTGAGTCTAAATTTTTCAGGCTCTCATACAACTTCTGCAAAAACATCCTATATATTTTGGGAAAAAAGTGACTTTGGATAAGTTTTTCTGGTTTGGATATTGTGATAATACTTAAATAAGGTAGTACCATTATGTGCAGGAAAGATGGTATTCTTGATAAAATAAAATCATGGGTGCAATATTTAAAAAGAAGGCATAGACACATCAGTCTGACAGAACTAGTTAAGTGTAGCGATATTTGGACATTGCCTTTCCAGGAAAAGCAATCAAACACTTTTGAAATACAAAGAGTCTAGGTAAATAATTAAGGCCAGTGAATCCGGAGTATTTTGATGACAAAGTAAGCCTGACACCTCACAGCTATGGAATTCTCTGCTGTGATTGCCACAAGCGATCTTAAATAATCTTCAATTTTATCTCTTTTCTTCAAAATTGGCTCTTCCTAGCAGTTTTACAAGTTAGATCCAGCTAATAGAAATTGTTTATTCATTGCTTCTGAAACTGGCCTGAGCTTTCAGAACCAAATACTGACCTAACAGCCCTACATTTGGTTTGTTTTAAATTGCTTATTATGAGAAAATTTGCAAGTCATAATTGGGCAATTTTTGTTATTTGTTGCCTTGGTATAATACAGAATAATTTATTGCTGGAATACATTCTGTCTCTGGTAAGTCCTACAAACTGAAAAGTCCCTTGCAGTTTTCATTCTAATGCAATTACATTGTCGAATGGCTTTTACACTAACCTTTTCAAAGACCATTACAGAAAGCATGTAACCATTTGGTAAGAAGGAAACTCCTATAGTAGATTAAATATATTTTAAATGCAGCAAACTTCTTAAACTGTAGTAAATTTCTTACAGCACAAGTGCAGGAAACCAGTATGTTTCAGTCGAACGAATTGCAATAGGGAGGAAGATGTGGCAGACATTTAATGATGGCACTGTAGTTGCATCTAGACTTCACCGAATAGGTAGCAAAGCCCCGAACTCCCCTGAGATTTGGCTGTGGTTTAAATGCTTAGGGCAAAACCCAGGAATGCATCTCTTAGGGCTAAAGTCTGAGGGGACAGGTCAGAAAGCCCTTATTACAGCAGTGCCAAACCTGGAAGCATCTGAATCCTGGACTTACCACACGTCTGAACAGTTAGGACTGAACACAGTAAAGCAGTAAAGGATGCTCCTGTGAGCAAAAACCACCTGGATCCTGTCTGAGATCTGTGGTGCTTCAGGGATGAAATAAAGTCCCTGAACTCTGCCTGAATCCTTGCATTTTTATGCTGTTTGAACGATGCTAAGCACGCAACAACAGCAATACAGTCAAACCAAAGCACAGAGCAGAAGTCCCTTGCACCCAAAACCACGGCTGTGAACTCTCATGGCCTATCATAGTGCTGAGTAGGGCTGGGGTAGGACAAACCTCAGTTCTGGTCTCTGCTTCCCATATTCAGGATGCAGTTCACATTTGTCCATCACTGGCTAAAAACAAGCAGAGGAAATCACAGCTCTGGACTTCTCTCTGCTAGCCCTTCTCCCACCACCTTGCCACAGAACAGCCTCTACTACACATTTATAGTTCTGCATCCTCTGGAGTGCTTGCACCCAGGGCTGCAGAACAGATGGCTCTAGGAGGAGTGATGAAAGTTAAAATAATTTGAAAAGGAACCTAAGGAAATCTAGTGACTTACACCTAATTTAACGTTAGGTGGTAATTAGAATGCTCTCCTGCGATGTGGAGGATGAGGGTTTAATCCCTTTTCTCTGGGAGCTCATGCCTTTTCCCTCTGTTCAGAAAACAAAATTTTCTTCAGTAGAAACAGGCTGAGAGCAACTCTGTGTGTCTGCACTGCCCTTCAAGCTTGAAGGCAATTGCTTTACCCACTTTAGTGAATACGCCAAACCCACCACCAAAAACAACCTACAGTCTTGGGGTGGGACTGCTTAAGGGACATCTCTGAATGACCAATCCCAATAGAAGCAGGCATGAAGGGTCTGGAGAAGAGTGGAGTCTGGAGAAGTGCACAGGAGTCTGGAGAAGTGCACAGCCCTGAAGCCCACTATTGCTCTCTACCAGCATGGCAGAGTGAGCAGAGCTGCTGCACCCAGAGAAGGCACCCAGAGAAGGCACCAATTTCTGCCACCAAGCTTGGAGAGAGTTTCAGCACCTTTGGATGCTCAGCAGTTACATTTTAATGTCTCAACACCAGCAGCAGGCAGGGAGAGGAAGTCTCCTGAGCCTGGCCAGTGGGCTGGGTGGAAGCAGTGCTGTGCCAGCAGCCTGGCCATAGTCTGCACCAGCAGCACCAGCAAGGCACCGCACTGCTGGGTTCAGACAGGGACAGGAGGAGCCAACCCAGGTCACTTAAGGGGCCAGCTGTTTCTCAGTCAGAGGCCACTACATTACTTCTGGGCACAGATCAATAGCTGGTTTTACTTTCCTGAGTGTGGTGTTCAAGATGTTAATCACTGCCGCAACAACACCTCACTTTGTTTTGAACTTGCTGACCTCAGGTTGAACCATTCAATTTTCACAGGGCTTCCCTGTGAAACAAGCAGCCAGCTGCTTCTCATTGGGCAGGTACCCACACTCCTCTCAAACATCTTCTTTTGGACAAGCTGATTAGTCTTAGCTCTTTAAGCTCCCAGTGAAAAGCATCTTCTACAGCCTTCTTAACATCTTACCACGTATCTAGGTGTAACAATACTCGTGGTTGTGAGCACTGAATCAGGTTGCAACCCTGGGATTTGGGAATGGGATTTCAAATGAATCTAAGGAACCTAGGTGATTTAAATCTAATTTAAGTCTGAGGACAATTTGGTACCTCATCTCTTTAAGGATATGTGAATTAGAGAAAGCTGAGAGAAGGACAAGGCTGCATCCCATGAGAAACAATTGACTCTTCAGTCTGGCAAAGAGAAAAATTAGAGGGCACATAATAGATATATACAAAATCATGACTGTCATGAATAGGACCAACAGTAAGGATTGACTACTGTCTCTACCAGTGCAAGGACTAGTGTCCACCAGACGAAACTGCTGCAGCCAGACTTGAAACAACAGAAGGGGATCTTCATGCAATGGGAAGCAGTGAACTCCTTACTAGGGTGATTTGAGGTAACAGAAGATGATATGGACTCAAGGAGAGCCTAGAAAAGTACTGGAAAGAAAGATCTGTAACCTGTGTGGGCTTATAAAAACGACAAATCACTTAAGATTCAGGAAATCCTCTGAGCTGAAGCTAGTCAGAGCTGAGAGGGTAAACTAAAGTATCACATATGCATGTCCTTCTTTTGCTCTTTCACAGGTCTTCTTATGGCCACCATTGGCCATATGATAAAATACAGGCTAGACAGGCCCTACAGCACTAAAGCCATCCATATGCCTTATTTGGCAGTAGGCAAATATCCTCAAAGAAGTTTTAGAAGTCCACTGATTTTGACAAGAACACTAGGTTCAGCTACCTCTGAGCAAGGTATCTGTTAATCCTCATTCTTGTTTCCCACTCTCTTGTTTATTATAGTTTATTATAGCTCTTTCCTCTTTTATTTCTCCTTAATTGTCTAAAAGGACAATTAATTGTCTTTGGGCTAAAACACTTCTTCAAGAGATAACAACTGTTGATTTGTTATTAAATACAAGCTTGTGATTGAATTTATCCTGATGTGTCTGTCTGGAAAAATGATTTGGTAATGCAATAGACCCAGGTAAACCAGACTAGATTTGTCACAACTGTTTTGTGAACATATAAATTATACCAATAACTACAAAGTAGCAAATATTCACTACTCTTATAGCATGCATTTATTTAGGACTACTTAGTTAATTTTGACCAGCTAGCAAGCAGTGTAAAAAACCCACCATCATACTAGTGTCTCACCATTTAATAGTGTAAATGCTTCAAATACCACATATGTACTGATTATCAATTGCTATTAAACACTGGAGGCACTAGAACGCCAAACAGGACTTAAATACAGCTTATATACATAAGCACAGTGGTGCACTGCACGTGATCCATGTAGGGGAACACCACAGACATGCCTGTACACTGGGTACCAGTGATGCCAACTGGGTAAGTCCTTTTTGGCTTTAATCAGACCTCCTATCATGATGACTAACAGACCTTCTGCTGCAACTATGAGATCTCATCTCCAGCCTCCCTGCACTTGTAGATCATGCTTTCCTAAACACGGTCAGAAAGTGGTAATTTTGGTCTAGCCTTTCTAGATAGCTAAAATTAAAGGAGAAGCTAGGTTATATTAGAGAATGCTGAATGCAGAGCTTCCCACATATCTCACCTGCTTTATATGGAGATGGAAATAATGCTTAACAAGAACTTGACTTTCATGGCTTTTTAGTTGCTTTTAAATATCTTTACTTGACATTTATCAGGCTTGCAACCAATTTAATTGCAGCAGTTGTGGTACAAACATCATAGCACCTTTCACCCAAATCTATTTTCAATATCACTCACTCAATCCACACTGAATGGAGAGACAAACATTAATGTTAAATTCCAGGTGTCACAGCGAAAAGCTGTACTGAAGCATTACTTTATTGCTAATCTACTGCAAGCCAAAAATGGAGAAATTAAACACAAAGTTTCAGAATGTATCCATTGAAAAAGAGAAGAGGAAGAAAGACTAGTCCAAGCTGAAAGCTTGTATATCAGTGCTCCATTGGTGGCCTGGTCCTCCTGTTTTGCTTCTCATTTCTTTTCCATTTTATCCCACATGGCCTTAGGATGGCTAAGGCAAATCATGAAACCATGGTCACCAAAACAGTACTGTCATCCAGATGTACATTTCTGCCTTTCTACCAGAGCCTACCATGCATGAGCCCTGAAACAGATCACATAAACTGTTATTCATCCACTTCAGAGCAAAGTGGATTTACTAATCCCTCATGGAAAGCTTTTTTACTCCAATCAGCTCTCTATGCTCCATGGTGCTTTTGGAGCACTCACACTGGCTTGGGCTGAGCCTCTGCTGTGGAGATATAAGTCCCAGTGAAGGACCAAGAATGTACAACTGAGGCACAAGTTTCTGCTGATTTATCTACACATAAAAGCTTCATGTGACTTGGCTCAGACAAAATATGCTGCTGTACTCAGGCAAGGTACTCACAAACTGTTCAGTGCCAAGCAGCATAGCAGTAAACTTCAGAACAACAATTAATAAAAAAAAATCATAATTCATAATAAAATATCTATACTTCACTGGCTGTAGAATATTTTTTACAGGAACACAATTTATAATATCAACAGCACAAACCTGATGCTTTATGAGGAACTGTTCCAAGCAGGGGGATATTTATAGTTGGATCAGCCATTATGCCTTTATCCAAAGAGTGCAAAGACAGGAACTCGTAGTAGTACTCAGCCTATGACAAAATAAATGAAAAATCTATATTTATTTTAATTGCATTCACAGAAGCAAACTATTTAGCATATAAACTAGAGCAGAAAAATACTACACTTTTCATTATGCTATTCTATAATTTCTATTTGTTTCTATAATTTCCCTGAGTGCTTCTTCATCTAAGCATAATTTTCAGGTAATTTCCTCTTATTTCAAAGATTACAAGTGACTGTACAGTAATCAGGATGCAGTATATCAGCAAGGAGAGTGGCCTCCACTTGGTGGACAACTGTTACTTAGAGAAGATTTTTTTTTACAATCTGTAGTATTTATCTGGCAGACAACAAAAATATATGAACACTAGGCTAATTCTTAAGGCTGCTTTTTGTGCAGAATCCTCCTGGAACTGACGGTGAGCCTGGATGATCTGCCTGCACCAAGAGTGCAGTTTAAAGGGCATGCCCACATGCATGATGCAACTGTGGCACGAGATTATCCGAGCTTGCTTTTGGTTGATCTGCACAGCACAGCACATTGCTGTGGGCAAACGGTGCCAGGCAATGAGTCGCCACATTGCTGGAGTGCCATGTTAGGACACATATCTTGCTTACAGTTCTGACACTGCCCTGTTCCATTTCAGTTCGTTAAATTGTTCCAAGGGTGGAGCTGAGAGCTCTCCTACCAAGTTGGCTTCATGTCACTCATTATTAACTGCAACATAAATTATTTGTTTTGGCAATTCCCAAAAGGTGTTGGCATGATTTAAAAGCTACTTTCCACTACCTTCATCCTACTCCCCATAAGCACCTGCATTGTGGCACAGAGTGTAGGCTTTGGTACTTTCTTCCATGGGACTCTGGCCTCTCTTGATATTCAATGCAAAGTGACGACTTGTGTCTGCAGAGTCACTGCACAGACCATGTACACCTAAGATGTATGCACCTTAGCAAGTCACTGGAGGTTTACGTTATTGTCAGTGGCACAACTGCTGGTGTGCAGAGCAAGTGGAAATGAACCTTTTACGCTAAAGCGTGGCTTCTCACTTAACAAGAAGCATTAAAGGAATTACAACTAATTCTACCTGCTGTCCTCAGAAAAGTCCTTGAGGTCTTACCGTGGGCGCTGGCAAAAATGTGTTTACATCCAGGAAGTCACTGACAGTAGACAGTACTGTTCTGCCTACTTTTTAGATAAAATTGTGAAATAAAGAGAGATAAATCAAAAATTTTATGAGAAATTTGGCCTGATAAATGGTAGCTAATTTATGTCTACAAAATGTCTGTCAATGTCCTTAATCAGAAGACTGTCTTTTTCTCCTATAATGACCTGGCTCCCCAGCACAAGACATGGACTTAGTGGAGTGAGACCAGTGAATGGCCACAAAGATGATCAAGGGTCTGGAATATGTGAGGTATGGGGGGAGGTTGAGATAGCTGGGACCATTCAGCCTGGATAAAGGCTGAGGGAGGACCTAATCCATATGTATAAACAGCTGATAGGGGGTTGTAAGGAAATGGAGCCAGACTCTGCTCAGTGGTGCCCAGTGTCAGGACAGGAGGCAATGGACACAATACAGAAAATTTGATCGGAACATGAGAAAACACCTTTTTACTGTGCGGGTGACTAAGCATTGGTACAGGTTGTCCAAAGTGGTCAACCTCCATCTGTGAAGATATCAAAACCCAACTCAAAACAGTCCTGGTCAAGTGGCTGTAGGTGACCCTGCTTGAGTAGATTGAACTGGATCATCTTGAAGTCAGACTGTCTAGTCTCAGATCAGCCTCAGCCTTCTGTGATTCTGTGCTCTGCTAACTTGAGCAAAAGCCCCGGCAAGGTGTGAAAGATCATCTCCCTTTAGCTCCTGATGACACCGGCAAAACCCTCATGACCTGAGTAGAAAGGTTGTTACAAAATTCCTGATCAGCCATGGCAGCATATCCACTCACTCTGTGGGAACATGTTGTAAGGTGATCCCAAACAGCATGAGGGGCTACAGTTGTACATGGACAGTCTTCGGAGGGTGTTGTGTAGGCACAGAGATGTTAGACAAGGACTTGCAAAACAATAGAGAAGGAAGCAATGAGAGGTTTTAAGGGTGAGTTAAACACATGGAGTAAATGTGAGAGGGAGAGGGGACATGGAGAGAAGTAGTAAAACCAGAGATGAAAAATGAAGTCTGGGGTAATGTTCAAAAGGCTGGTTTTAATTAAAGATTTTTTTTTCCAATACAATATACCATGCCAAAATATGAAAACAAGCCATAAATTCAGACTGGGAACATTTTTGTTTTCACATAAAACTTTGGTTCGGAAAAATAATTATATGTCTCCACACATCTATAGAATAGTGCAGTGAGTGAGTCAATGCTGCACTGTCTGTTTCTCATTGTTTAGCTTTGATGTTTGGTTATATCTAAACCAGGTCATAATGAGTTATGACCTGGGATATTAAAACATCATGTTCTTACTATTCTAGTAAACAACAACTGGTAAATAGACCAAATAGCTCCACTCCCATATTTCCATTGTAGCCACACTGTTGTAGCAGGTCAGCTTGTGAGCCAGAGCCCCGATTAGTAGGAAAAGGACCAGAATTTCATTTTCCAAAGCCAAAACAATGCCTCAGGATAAAGACAAAAAGAAAGTCCCCTGTGGAAAAGGGGGCCGATTGCTGCATTAGCCACAATATTCACTGCCTTTCAAGGAAGTAGTTCCTCTAACCAGAGTAGAGGTGTAGCAGCGATTAGTGCCTGAGGCAAGAGTACATTCTGATCACATGTCAAAAAGATGGGAAGAGGCATTGCACAACAAGAGGCTGCTCAGGAGGAAAGCCACACTGGGGAGAGATACCTGCCCTCACCATGTACAAAGGTCTGTACATCTGCTGAGTTGATGAAAACTGAACTCCCTGAAATTATAGTATCTAAGAATACCTGCAACATCTCAGGGAGATCCAGTTGCAAAGTTATGGAGCCATGTGCTGCAGAGTACATTTGCAAATCTTGTGCTGGACTGAGTTGGTTAAATTTTGACATAAAAGTTGTGCACAAAAATTGTAGTCTAGAGAGGCTGCACAGTAGCAGAAGTAGAGTAGTTTAACTCCTCAAACCTGTGAATCTGAAACAAGATTTGACTGCCATAAATCCTATCTATTTGGAAAAAATCTGTCTTGACACAATCTCTACATCCAGTCTCCAATATAGTCCTGCTGTAATTGGAGTTGATTGCCAATTAACTTGCATTAATCATCATGACTGAAAAGCAAACAACATGCTCTCAGCAAATATTTACCGTGCTTCAGCCTACCATGAAATTTAGTCATAATGGTTAATTGAAGATATAGGTCTGCGCAATTAAAATATTGTCTAGTGACTACCATAATTTATGCTGTAAATGGCCATTGTGAGTGACCTAGTAGTGAGAACCAAACTGCCTTGGATATTGTTGAGAGATTAAAGGGGAAAAATCCATAACCTGTAATCCCTTTTTCATTATAAAGATATTCTCATGTTTTTTGTGTTTGTTTTTTTTAAACCAGTGAACTCTGGTATGTCAGGGTCAAAATTTGGTAGTGAGCTAAATCTTAGAGGAATGCTGTTGTCAGAGGTGGTGGAGGAAATAGGGTTTTCATTAAATTATTGATGTTTGACAATCACACACTCCGCATGCACAGAGGACTTTTGGCTTGACTTCATGAAGCACCCGAGGAAGAACATGCTTTACTTCTGTGTAAAGTCTTTGTTTGAGACCCTCAGAAACTGAGGCAAGGGCCTCTGCAGACCTTGTGTGAACAGTCTGGGGACTTGGTGCTTTCAGGCAGCAGGTAGCCCTGTGCAGCTGCCCTTTAACAGTTCTCTATATGGGTAAAGCCCTCAGCAAAGGGAGGAAATTTCACTCTAGGCAAATAATTCCATGGTCGGGATTAACTTTTACGGACTTTAAATGGCTGTTTTCTATAAATCAGAGGAATTTAAAAGGTTATAAAAATAACAAAGCCATCTAACAAGTATTGTACCAAACATCTGTCAGCAGTTTCATTTTAAATGTATACAGTTAAAATTCCTACAGAACTGCACTCCTTGGTACAAGATCCACTGTGCTGAAGTTCTCTTATCAGTCAGATCCATGTTGTATCTGACTTGTTTTTTGTTTCATTTATTATCAAAGAATTCACAATACTGTGCTTTATGTTTTCTTCATTTTACACGAAAGATGTAGGATGAGAAGTAACGCTAGTACCTGAAGCAAAGGTAGGTAGCTTCAACTGTTGTATGTCACAGCTCAATAAACTAATGAAAGCTATATCCTTTCTAATTATGAAGTGAATGTATGTTAGCTTTGGAAGTAGATGTAAGAAATTAACTATATTTTCTTCTCATCATTTTAAAGAGATCAGTGCTGAATGTTCTGTTCTGTTATCAATTAAATTACAAATATACTCTAATGCCAATTTTTTTCATTTAAAGAAAGAATCACATCAAAAATGTTCCTTTTTATCCCAGATCCATGAATATTTCTGGCTACACACACACTAGAAGATTCTACCGTGCATTATCCATAGCAGATGCTCACGGCTGCATATGCCATAAATAAAATCAAAAGTGAGACGATGTATGTGTTCGTTAGGTGTTTACAGCATGGAGCATTGTTTCTCCAAGATACTAACCACATTAGGTCAGAGGAGTTGGTCTGTCTACGTTCCAAGATGAAACACGAAGCAAAGTGAGATGAATTCCAACAAAGAGTATCCATATTGTGCATACCAGGCTATTGAAGGAGTCTGGCCACAGTATGAGTATGTACATATATATGAACAGTTTGTTACTGTGGTGCAGTCTAGACACTGCTGTAATGAGCAACATAATCGTGCCTCCTTAGACAGGCAGATCGTACACTGTCTGCCTACAGGCTGCCTCTTTTTCTGCTAGGGACAGCAGCTTTGCCTAACTTGTTAATTGGTCCTGTCACAGAGTGGGTATACCATTTTTTGCACTTCAGTGTGACACCCAGAGACTTGCTGTCAGCCTCACAAGGCAGACCCAAAATGGGAGGCATACTTAACAATACGAAGTGATACAGAAACATGCTCTGAGAAAACCAGTTTACACAGAAGACAGGATAACCTGTTTTCCATTACTGGCTGCTAAGGGTATGGGAATGAACCAAACAGCAGGATTAGGAACTGCAGAGATACACACAAAAGAAAGTTCGGTGTTTCTAAAAAAAAAAAGAAGAACACAAATTAGAACTCAGTGAAATGGGCAATCTCAGAGAAAAATACATTATGTGATAGTGGTAACTAGGCAATGCTGTGGTGAAATGCTCACAAATCTGCAGAGCTTGTTCTATGTTTGCTTTCTTCACATTAAGAAAACCGTGTCAGACTGAAGAAAATCCATGTGCGAGAAGGAAGACTTTTTTAACAATGGAGTGAATCCTTGCATGAAACTTTCAACAATAACCACTTGTGGCTTTAATGGTTTTAGAAGAATGGTACAAAAACTCTCAGATTTTGTCAATGGAAGATGGCTAACTGGTGCTTAATGTTTCTTATGGCATGCAACTGTGGATGGCAGATCAGATCCTCCAACAGCTGGAAAACAGTTGGAAAAGAGAAATTTCTTGTTTGCTATCAAAAGAAGCCTCAGATTTTGAAAGGTGACACTACAGGCTTCCAAGAATGCTTTGCAGTGGAGAGCTAGACAGAACTCCTTGCAGAATACATTAGCTTTTGCTCCAAGTAGTGTAAAAGGAATTTCAGTAAAGATAAGTAACATGAAAAAGTCACTGTTAAGAAGCTTGGCGAGGTCACAAAATATTAGATTTAGATTATATTTAGCATAGTTTCTGGCAGTTGTCTGCTCCTTGGGAGACATGGGAAACAGGGCAGCTACTTAGTCACTTTGAGCTGATATTTTCTCTCACCAGATCCTGAGCTCTGGAAACCCTTTAGCATTTGAAGAGGTCATTAAAGCCAACCTGAGACTGGAAGCTGAAGGGCTTGGCAGAAAGAGTGGGATTTGAGAGAGAGAGGTGGAAAAAAAATCAAAGTATACCAGCAGAGCATTAACTCTGAAAGTCATCATCATGTGCAGAAAAAGCAGGCTACCTGAGACAGAGGGACAAATAAAAGCCTATTGCACATTCCTGTCCATCATTAGCCTGCTAATGGAAATATGGTTTTGGTTTAGATCAGAGGCAAGCCCTTGATGCAGTAGGTATCTGCAGTGGGGACAGTGGGGCCATTACACAAGGCTAAAGCCTTGGAAAGCAGCATATAGGCAAACAGATCCATGCTAAGTAAAAACACACTGATACAAAGGCATGTGGCATGCAAGATTTCTTAAAAAACAGTCACAACAAATTTACAGCTCCTTGTTGAGAAGAGTCTGGGAGTTTCTCGCTCATCTACCTTGCAAAAAGAGCACAACTCTGCACACTTAGACTTCTTTTGTTTAAAAGATTTTCTGTAATGTATTTTATTATAGCTTCACCAGAGTTACTTTTGAAAAAATTAAGCTAAAAGGAGACAAAATCATTCAAGTTTTGACAAATATGCACAGTTAATTACACCTTGAAAATCTCTAGCAAGGAATGATATTTCTCAGCACGAACCAGGCCTGGTGCACAAGTTTCCTTTAAAATGTTTTCTCACATATTTTACAGATGAATATTAAATAACTCTGCTTTGGGGAAGGGGAGAGAAATAAACAGTACACCAAAAAGAGAAAGAGCATTAAGAGTTCAGATTTTAAGTAAGTAAAAGATACACAAACCTTAGTTATCTGGAAATATTTAACAAAACTTATTGTTCTGGTATCCTGAGATTTCGTAAAAGCTATTTTCCTGAAAAGTTAATTCTTGTTCCAGGACAGCAAGGGACAATTCATTCTTTGGTCACCCAGAAAATATCAGTGCTCTCTCCAGTGGAGATTTCACGATCAGCGATGTTCAAAATCTCCCAAAGCTAATAAAAAAGGGGAAAATTATTACTGCTCTTAGAGAAAAAAAATTAAAACACTGTCTCAGCAAGTTAGTTCCTTACAAAATAAGTCTCTACAGATCTACTACTGCCACCTGAAACACATCTGTGTGGCTCTATCTACATTGATTAAAAACTGCAAGGTTATTTTCTCCCCCTCACAGCTTGAAAAGTAAGTAAGAAGCTTGTCTGGCTGATCCTGGGAGTTCATCTTTACATAGATTACAGACTGCAGTTTCCAGCTTTGGATAGATTTACTTACATTAATAATCACCCTGAAAGTTCTTTTCAGAGAATCTCAAATAATTTCAATAAAACCTGTACAATTAGGGAAATGATTGCACTAACAACCATGTAGATTACTTACGATGGAGATCTGAACAGACACTACATTTAATTAAGCAGAATAGTTTTAAAAGCACAAATGTAAACCTTAGAGATGGTGGCTCATCTGATGTGACGAGGAAAAGCTCACAGATGAAGAATACGCTAATCCACTTCTTGAATAGTGGTAAACATGGATAATGCACACAGATTCATTTTGGCCATGCTTCAAACTTCCAACTCTTTGTTCTTAAGCCTCACAGGATGGCTTTGAAGTTGAGGATAAAGCTCCTCTAGCACACCATTACCAAAGAACAACCTTCTGATTATGATCTCATGAAAGTGTAATCAATTACTTACACAAGTTAAAAGCCTGGCAAACAGCAAAGGTCACGTAACTGGGCCTTTATTGAGTCCATGTGTTTCACTCTTGGCTTTAACTGGCACTCCTGTATAATAAATATAAATATCTCTCCTCAAAATGTAAGCAGCGAACTTAAGTTATGAAATCTCACAGCAGCTTTTGCCAGACTGGAGTCCTTCAAGATTGTCAAAGAGGGATGCTTCCACTTTCGTGTCCCCACGTGACAGAAAGTTTGCAGCACCTCTGAGTGAGAGTTTCTTTATTTACTGCTCAGCACAATTGTCTTTAGCCTTGTTTTCTAGGCAAGTGAGTGTTTAAAAGTTATGGTGAAAAGGTTTTGAAAAAAAATCAACTCCATCCTGACTAGTTGTTAGGAAAGACTTCTTTAAAACTGCTCTTTTAACATCTGCTGCATTCATTTTCAAATGCCTGTTTGTGTGAAAATGCAATTTTGTTCTTGTTTTACAGTCTGCCATTGACCAAAGCAAATTGTAAATACTACCATAAAAGAAGAACTAAATTCGCTATATTTGATAAGTGTATCTGAAAAGGAACTTGTGTTTGCTATTGTACCTGAAATCACACTGTTTTTCCACTGAGTGAAGACTCTGCTAAGTGCACATATATTACCATGTAATATTTCCATACACCATACAGGCCTCCACATAGTTATGTCCTCTGTAACAATACATTGAATTTTTCAAAGCAAGATGGACTTATCTTCAGAGTAAACCAGGGAAGTATATTCTTATCCCCAGTTTCTGCCTTTTGGGCTGTTTCCACAGGCAGAGTGAGCACAGCTTCATACCTAGGTTACAGTACCAGCCTTACAGAATCCAGACTTTTGAGTTAAGGTGCAGTGTATTTCCCAGCATTTAAATTAAATATCTGCTTTAAAGCTAGCTCTTTTTTGACTTCCTGTATACTCAGAGGAGAGAGACCGGCACTTGCAAGAGAAAATTCAGCCCAGTCAGAGTCTGATTTACCTGCTGTCTTGAACCACCTTTCTCTCTCCCTGGGTGCAGATGGAATCTATTCACAGCATAGGCCTGACTCTGCTGACTTGACTCAGGGTCAAGTTGAGCTTCCAGATGAACCCTTTGAACACACTTGCAGGAATAAGTCCTATTCAGAAAGGTGGGAGGTTTATTTTATGAAAGCTGTATCCTTCTGTTGTGTTTGTTTTTTGGTTTTTTTTTGCTCTGGACAATGTGACCTATCATGTGTCAGTACAAATCCTGACAGAGAGGACCAGGAGCTGAAAGTTCCCCAAGATAATGTATTGAGTGAGAGAGAGAGACCTTAACATCATTTTTATTAAAGAAAATGCAAGAGGGACAGTTTAGCCTCAGACATGAATGTGGGGACCTCCCCAAGCCAAATTTACCTCTGATGAATAATAAGCAGGAGTCTAATAACAGCAAAAGTCTATATTCTGCTTTGAGATCACTGTCCCATTTGGGATTCAAGAGTTTTGTTAAGATCAGAGATATAATTTATTCCTTGATGCACAGCTATGGCAAATCTGGTCTGCTCTTGCAGACTGAGACCAAATCGTCCTTTTTGTCACTCAATACATCCCAGATATGCTGGCAATCCATAATTTCTGCTGAAGTCATAGGCTGCTGGAGATTCCCCAAATCCCGCAAACCAGTCTTTATTGACAGATGAAGTGAGTAGTTCTAGGCTGAGTGTGGTCCACAACACTTTCAGAAAGAAAGAAACACTGGAGAAGAACAATGTCCAATACCACAAACCTTGCTGAGCTGTCAGGTCTGCTCTTTGCATTACCAGTTGATGTAATCTTTTTGAATTTCAATAAAGCTTTCGATACTGTCTCTCATAGGATCCTTCTGGACAAAATGTCCAGCACACAGCTGGATAAACACATCATGTGGTGGGTGAGCAGTTGGCTCATGGGTAGAGCACAGAGGGTCATAGTGAATGGGGTAACATCAGACTGTCACTAGTGGGGTTCCACAGGGCCCTGTTCTCTTCAACATGACTTTGACACAGGACTGGAGGGGATACTAACTAAGTTTGCAGGTGACATAAAGCTGGGAAGAGCTGTTGCCTCCTTGAAGGCAGGGAGGCCCTGCAGAGAGACCTCGACAAGTCAGAGGACTGGGCAATCACCAACCATATGAAGCTCAACAAGGGAAATGCCGGATTCTGCACCTGGGATGGGGCAACCCTGGATGTTTGTACAGGCTGGGGAATGAGATGCTTGAAAGCAGTGCCACAGAAAGGGACCTGGTCGATGGCAACTTGAACATCAGTCAGCAGTGCCCTGGCAGCCAGGAGGGCCAACAGTGTGCTGGGGGGCATCACCAGCTGGTCGAGGGAGGGGATTGTCCCGCTCTGCTCTGCACTGGGGCAGCCTCACCTTGAACATTGTTTTGGGAGTCACAACATAAGAAAGGTATTAAGTCATAAAGAGTGTCCAAAGGAGGGCAATAAAGATGGTCAAGGGCCTTGAGGGGAAGCCATATGAGGAACAGCTGAGGTCACTTGGTCTGTTCAGCCTGGAGAAGAGGAGACTGAGGGGTGACCTCATTTCAGTCTACAACTTCCTCGTGAGGAGAAGAGGAGGGGGAGGGACTGATCTCTTCTCTGTGGTGACCAGTGAGAGGATATAACGGAATGGCCTGAAGTTGTATCAGGGGAAGTTTAGGTTGGATATTATAAAAGGGTTCTTCATCTAGAGGGTGGCTGGGAGCTGGAACAGGCTCCCCAGGGGAGCAGTCACAGAGCACCAAGCCTGACAGAGTTCAAGAAGTGTTCAAACAATATTCTCAGGCACATGCTGTGACTCTTGGGGATGGTCCTGTGCAGGGCTAAGAGTTGGACTCCATGATCCTTACGGGTTCCTTCCAACTCAGCATATTCTGTGATTTTGTGATTCTGTGATCACTCCAGGGCACAGAAATTGTACTTAGCACACCAGCCTGTGGGTCAAACCCTCCCTGTCACTTTCAACGGGACTCACTGTGATACCAGTCAGCTGAGTTAATTTGTTTGGTTCTGCTTGAATTTCTGCCAGTTACAAGATGCTTGGGGTTTGGGAGTTGATTCTCTGTTTTGATTTGATTTGCCATATTTCTGGTAGCTCAAGGTAGCCTAAGACTGCGCTGTTGCACTTCCACCCTCTTCAGACACAGCCATGTGATAAGCTAACCAAGACAGCAGTCTAGTTAAAAATTAATCACTTCTTTCTGTAGGGCTAGTTTTCAATCAGAACAGCTTCCTGAGTAGCCATATCAGCACTGGTACAAGAAAGAGAATGGAAATATGTGACCAGGGATAGGAACAAAGATGAGACAATGTCAGCTGCCAGCCTGATGAAAGCTGTTGTAGAATGGCACTGCAAGTGAGGTGAATTGTTTCCATGCTGTTGACAGATGTTAAATTTCATTATCCTTTCATTATGGTGAGGAGAAGAAGCCAAGCCGAGAATCATCGCAAGAAGGTGGTTCCTCCAATGGACTGCTGAAGCCAACCAAACCTACACCCCAGTAGAACACATGAATTTCCAATGGCACTGCCAGAGCTGTCATGGGAATACAAAGCTTTTTATCTCTGTGGAAAACGAAAAATCTAAACACATGATCCCATCCTCAGAAATATCTTGTTATTGCTCATTAATGTTATACAGCTGGAATAATTCAAGCTGACTCAGGTTTGTCATTTTTTTTAGCTTTAGGTTTTCAGCAGTTCCTGTTAATGGTTTTCTTTGCAGTAATCTCAGACTACAAGAACATGTCTGAAACATGACCACAGAGCTGTACTCTGTAAATGGAATATGACACACCTCTCAGGAAAGTGAGACAGATGCCAAGTGCTGTCTTTCTAACTGTGGCAGGCCACATAGGTGTGCTGGGCAGCTGAATTGAGAATAGGCTGCCCATCTGTTTTCAAGTGGCTTTCTTGCCATGTCTTAGAAAAATGTCATACAGAGTCTTATGGAACAGATTGGACAAGGATGCTGCACCAGGAGGCTTTTGTGACCATAGCAACCATACATACAGTCTCCCAGTGAGGAAATCCACTGGTCAGGATATGACTTGTCTCAGCTAAGGATGCTGCTGCTCTGGTGCAAAAGCAAGGCCCATGCTCTGCTGGTTTTGCCCATGAGGTGCTCAAGCAAACCGCACTGGAACATGGACCCTGAACCAAGTGAGCCCAACACTCCAACAGCCTTTGCCATCAGGGTGGTGCACCCAGCATAGGGCTCCCTCCTGTGGGTCTCCTACGATGTACCAGAGAAGGACTGTGCAGCAGGTACAGCTCAGAAGGCTGCAGCTGAGGAGGGTGCCACATAACCAGCTCTCTCCAGCTCTGTTCAGACAAGGGGCTCTCCCACACCCTCCCCAGTGTGTGGGGATGGAGATTCAGTCTCTGCTCCACTCAAGTGCAGAGACACGCTGCATTCAGTTAATGCAACATGCAACTATTTTCAAACTTAAATCTCTGAGGAACAAAGTAGCTTTTCTTCCTAACCCTTCTACCTTTCAATCTGCTTTTTTCCTTAGGGAAATAGAGGAAATGCTATACAAAACCCACTTGTTTTAATAAAAAGTTTCAAGAAGTCTTATGGCACCAGTTAAACAGTCAGAAAACAGGAAATACCAGTGAATAATGCTGTATGTACAGACTCAACTCTGGTTTTACAGGACATTAAAACCTCATTAAGAACACGAGCCCATACTAATTCTCATATATGAGACATAACTCGATGCAGCTTCTTTTGTAACTGTGAATCTCATACAACCAAAGAACTGCTCCTGCAGATTTCCTCAGAGTGAATGGCTGTTATAAATGTAGAGTAATCTTTGAAAATTTGGCTCTTTCAGTCAACTGGACACCTTAATATGCAGATTCACAATAAACCACTTGGTTGCAAGCGGTGTAGTACAAGACACGCAGAGGTTAGGGGAAAATATGCTTCCACATGAAGGCCAACTAAATGTAATAGTTTGTTGCTGCAACCTTTCAATTGTATTTAATAGACTGGAATTCATATGTATTAAGGGTGGCATAAACTGGAATGCCATGACTTGCTGACCACAAGATTCATTAGAAATGTTTTTTGGGGAAATACGTATGGAAAAAAATGTCAAGCCCAAACCGTGCTGGTCTTATGCAAATATCCACATATATTTCAAATGCAGATTTTTAAAGTAATAGAAGTCTGTTTTCAGAAAAATTATGATTTATATGTAGGCTATAAACATACATCTGCAAGACAACAGGGGAACAATGCATCTCAGTTAAAACATCCACTTTCCATGATATACTGAAATGTGTGTTTAGTTAATAGTTGAATTTCCAACATGCAGGTTGTTCAAACTTTAATCCAAGGATTTTGCTTTTTCAAAGAAATGTTCTCAGATATTCTCTATGCTTTGAGAGTAGTTAGTAGCTCATCTTGTGCTTGCCAGAAATATAACTTAGACTCTACCACAGGAACTAATCTGTGTATAGCATTACCAAAATCTGACTTATCTGGAAGCCTACAATCAGAGATGAAAAGCAAGCTTCCCGTAAACACCTCTGCTGCTTGATTATCATCAGATAGATGCTTATGCATTTGAAGTAAACTGTCCTGTGAATGTGCCTGGGGTAAGAAAAACGAGATTTGATGTCAAGGCATAGTAAGAATGTGCAAAACAGTGTTGGAAACTCTCATAATTGAGTGTCACTTCAAGCAATTCTGCTCAGATTATAAGAAAAGCTCCAGCCCTCCTTTCTATGCCTCATCATGCTTAGGGGAGTTCCTGCAGACTGGCTCCTTCCTCCACCTTCCTCTCTCCTGAGGGGAATAACCAGACAGAGTCTGAGCAGGAGACTGGCACAACTCTCTTCTGTGCAGAGAGGATTAGTTTGGGGATTTTCTTCTGTTTAAACAGGGAATGGTTATAAAGGAATCAGAGAGGGAAGAATCTCACAATACCACGTTCACAAAAGGCAACGGCCATCCCTTTCTTTTCATCTCTCACAAAACTGGCTTTCTGCTTCCTGCTCTTCATGAGACCTCTGGACTGGGGAAGGAAAGAAATCCTGAAGACCCTGGGTATGCTCCATCACCTGCTCTAAACCACAAAGGGGAAAGACCTCACTGCAATTTCCTCAGTTTTTGCAGAGAGGAACAAGAATATATAAATCAATATAAACCTACAGACAGAAGTTTCTGTTGAGGTTGTTGGGGTTGGGAAGAGGTGGAGTAATAAGAGAACTTACAATAATTTGCAGAGATGGTGAGTTCTATGCCTCCATGTCACCATTCCTCCTGTCAGCAAACTTTCAGATTACTCATCCTTTTAAATATTTCTCAGTAATTTATTTTAATTAATTTATACTGCTTGATTATATTTTACAAGATGAGAAAAACACTATTTTTGGATGAATAAAAGTATTATATAAAGATGTTACACACTTAGAAATGTTTTAAATCTTGTAATTCTACTGTCAGGTTTCAACTCATAGAATCACGGAATGAAAGTAATAGTGGCATCATGACACTAAAAACATTATGAAGTTTATTTGACTGTAAATGTTTGGCAGGACAACTAAAAAGGGTCCATAAATTAAGCAGGGTATTCACATCGATACAATTCAAATGTGAACTCTGTCAGCAGGCAGGATAAGATACAGACTTTGTCCCATCAAAGGAAAGTTGCTATTATGTCAAGTATAAATGTGAAACCCATGTGGCTCTTGATGTGATGAAGGCTTCTAATTTCTGCCTGTAAGAGATAGTATAAGCTTCTCTACCCTGTATCTAATACCAATGTGTCACAGTTCTGACCAGAGGGAGGCAACCTGTTGGGTCACAAGCTTTCAGCTATGCTCCTTTGCCAATACAGAAACCAGATCATGTCTGTGCTATCTAAATAGATGTTCCTTTGAAAAACTGGAAGGAAGGAAATTAAAAAAAAGCACCAGCATAAACAAACAAACAAACAAACAAATCAACCAAGGCAACTGCCAATATGCCCTGCTGGCAAATTATTTCCCAGCTCTTAATATGGCTATGCATGTCATTTGTTGCTTGTGATTACAGACCCAGGTAACTGTATTTTGCCTCTCCTTCCTCTCTGACAAGATGACAGATGTGCTCTGCTGTGCAACCTGCCTGTTCTCCCTGACAGTCCCTGCAAGGAACACTGCAGGCACACAGCTGCTTGCAGCAACTTCATGTGTCTGTGGCTTCAAGAGGGAAAAATAAATTTGTTTCAACCCGATTACTCAAATGGACTCCATTTCAACAGTTCAATTTACTTCTCAGAGTATCTGCAAGGAAGAGAACTGGCCAAGCCTCAAACTTGGAAAAATGAAAGCAGTGTTTACTGCATTTTAAACGGAACAGGTTGAAGTTGGTACTTGCACTCCTTACTGAAAGTGTTCAGTGGACTTGATTATTTGCCTATGCGGTTTTAAGTGTCAGATTCTTACTGGCTGTATCAATATTCACATATTTGCAAGTTGAGGGCAAGGAGAAAACATTATAGGGAGAGCCTATCTTCTGCTCATCAACAAGCTGTGATCTCTCCATGTCTTCCATGTGGTCTGAGGAAAAATAGGTTCATAATCACAGTACTGAAGGCTCTGAACTCATTCTCTGATGGTCAGGATGGTCCAAGAGCCTGCCCTCTCCTCCTCTGGCCAGCAATCATTGCACAGGCTGCCTCTGTGGCCCTTGCTACTGGTTTCTGTGCTTCAGAGCTGGAGACAGATCTTCTCATTAGTGGGCTGCTGTTTGGGGAGTTTGTTTTCCCTGGTGATGGGCCAAAACCTTAGGCTGGGAGACTGCCAGGTCTGATGTCAGTCATATTTATTTCCTTTAGGATCAGATGGGTTTAACTAGCTGTTTATCCAGGCAAAGGGGTAACTTTGGAGGATTTGTGGGACCAGGTCTGAAAGCAGAGTTTGGTCGTCAAGTTATTTACTGAAGTATTTGGCTGTGATGGCAGCAAGTGCTGAAGCAGCTCAAGGTAATTGCCTACTTTTCCTTGTATAGTCAAACAAGACGGACTCCACCAGTTGGTTGCAAAACAAAGCAAACTTTCATTCTCCATGCAAAAAAATCCAGGCGTCTTCTTGCTGTTTGGCTGAAAAAAAAATCCACCCCAAAGCTTTGCAAGCCATTGCTAAGGTGTTCTATGAACAGACTATGAATCCACATACTGTGGTGGATTTCAGGTATCATAGCTGGATAAAGTCTTCTCGTGCCTCTGTACAACAGTATGTATTTGCTTTATCTATATTCCTTTCTTTTGAGGCAGATTTTGGTTTGCTGCTTTACTGTGCTTGTACAAGCCAGTCTCAGTTTCTTGTTCCTGGCTGGCTCATTTTTCGTTAACAGCTAGCTTGGGAGAGGAGACCAGTGGCTTTTGTGGACCTTGACTTCAGTAAGGCCTTCAGCACTGTCTCCCACAACACTCCCACAGAAGAAGCAAGGAATTGGCATTACATAAGAAAGGTGGACTGCTCCAGCTGGAGGCCAACTGCTAGTGGTGTACCTCGGGGTTGATACTAGGTCTCATACTGTTTAACATTTTCATTAATAACCTGGACTTTGTGACAGAGTGTACCCTCAAAATTTTGTAGATGGTACAAGACTGGGAGGAGTGACTGATACACTAGAAGGTCCTGCTGCAATCCAGAGGGACCTCTACAGGATGGAGGAATGGACAGAGAGGAACCTCATGAAGTTCATCAAGGGGAAGTGCAATAACCTGCACCTGAGGATGAACAATCCAAGGCACCAGTATATGCTGGGGGTTGACCAGCTGGAAAGCAACTTAGTAGAAAACTGCCTGGAGATCCTGATGGACACCAAGTTGACGAGGAAGCAGCAGTGTGCCAACAGCCTCCGGGGGCTGCAGCAGGCAGAGCCCTGCCAGCCTGTAGAGGGACATATTACATTTCCACCATGTCTGGGCTACAGTTTGATATAGTGAAGAGCTTGGCCACAAATAAAGAGTTAAAAAGCAAACAAGCAAGCAACAACCTCCCAGCATAACAAAAAAAATCCAATATGGTAGAACAGCAGAATAAAAGAAACTAATGCAAGTAAAATAGCATCTTTCAAAAGGTGGAATTTGTACACAAAAAGGAAAATAAAAGAAGAACAAACCCTGGCAAACCAAGTGTAAAGCCACAGGGAGGTAAAATAAAAGATATTTTGAGATGCATTTTCTTGAAAGCTTTAAAAATATTAATCAGGAACTCACTGTTCTGAGCTAAGGTATACAGTTCCAAAAACTCTGTTCAACATGATGCAAATATCTACTACATATC
This sequence comes from Manacus vitellinus, assembly GCF_001715985.3. Lineage (NCBI taxonomy): Eukaryota > Metazoa > Chordata > Aves > Passeriformes > Pipridae > Manacus > Manacus vitellinus. The sequence goes on along the minus strand of NW_021940682.1, from coordinate 33,758,897 downwards.
AGTTTTGAAAGCTCTGGGTAGCATCATATTCCTTACATATCTGCATACCCTCGGAAAAGTGTGGTTTCTTACATTTGCTTTGTATGTACGTAATTTACTTGGCAAGTCAATCATTCTTGTAGATACCCAAAAAACCTCTTTGGAAAGCAACAGAAGATGTTAAATACATGAAAAATTCTTCTAGTTAGCTCTTACTTTTTACTCAGTGGCATTACTTGTAATGGCATTAACTTTAGACCACTAAGAACATACCTGTGAAACTGTCTGTAAAAAAAGAAGTGATGTTGACAGAAAACATTTTCACTTCCACAAAGAAGAGGAAAGCAACACAGCCTGGATTTATATTTCAGGAAAGCTGTTAGCAACACAGGGAGCGAAATCTGTACATTTTCACAAAATACAGTCTTGAAGCTTGGGGTGTCCTTGTTGGTTCCAATGCTTTTCAACAGTTACGTTGTACATTGTGGCCACTACTGTAAAAGTAGTGAAAATATTTTATTACTCTAGGGGTTTTTTTGCTAAAACTGTATTAGAATATTTATAGAAAGGATAAACAATGAAAATCTTGAAGAATGGTTTACTTAACACAGCTTTACACTGCTGTGTAAAAAGAATAACTGTGTAGTTTACACATATACCATGTAAATTACTATGGAACCCAGATGTAGGTTACACTACAAGGTGCTTTGTAACTCATCTCTGCTGAGCAATAAATCCCTCCCCCTTTTCTTCTTGGCAAAACTTTGAGAAACTTTACTGCTGTTTTCTATCAGCAGATAGAACAGATGGCTGGCACATGCCTGCTTTACTAAGAAAGTGGGATCTCCACAGTATTACTTTGATCCCTGGTGGCATGTCTACAACACAGAGATGCAAAATACCACAGCTGAGCAGAATCTAAATATTAAAGGTTTGGTGCTGTGCTCTTGATATGAGAACTCCCTGTCTAAAAATCATGCTCACAATATGTAAACATCTTCACATTCCACATGGAAATTTTGGTATAGAGCTCTGAAAACAAAGTATTTCCCCTGTCTGGTGACGGGAAACCACACTGAAGGTACTACTGTAAATCCCAAGAGGGCGAGTTCATGCAATTACTTTGACCAAATTTTGAGAACAGCCATACTTTTGCTGGGGAAAAAAACCTTAAATTTTGCATATAAGACATTTTTTAAACTGAAAAGCATCACTGTAATCACTGGGTATGAATAAGATATTTACAAAAAGTTCAGCAGTTTCTTTGAAGAAAAGTTTGCTTTGAACAATTACATGTTCTGAAATTCAATATTTTTTCATTTCTTTCAGTTCATCAGGGAAATAGCCATGTTTGAATGGAGCACCCTATTGCATCACTAATGCCTTAAAACTGGTGATCTGTTAGCTTTTCTCTGGGCAGGAAACAAATATTCTCCTGGCATAGCTGGATATTCCATTTTACCTTCGCGGTCAGGTTACACCTCAGCCATATAAGCCAATTCCAGAAAACTCAACTGAGCTATTCAGTGTTGATGGTCACATTGCTGAGGTCAGAATTAGCCTCCAGGAGCTGTTAATTATATAGCATTCCTAACCTTCACTTTACAATATAGAAACAATACTAAAAAATGCACTGATGACATATATCCCCTTTTTCTGAGAGCTGGGCATCTTTTTGTTTTACTCAAGGTTATCAATTACTCTTTGAGAGTTATTTCAGATGCCACATCATGGGCATGCATTCAACCATGCACTAGGAGAGGAGCTGTGGGGTACTCATAACAGTGGGGAGTGGGAAGTGAGCTGCTACAATAACTCATTTGACCTCAAATACTTCTCCCATATCTGAAAGGAAGAAAGCAGCATGGGCAGGTTGTGGCCCAGACTGACTGTTTCTGTGGATCAGACCAGTGACTGCTACAGAACAAAAATTCCAATTTGCTTTTCGGTTTCTTTTTTTACCCCTTGTCTATTAAATGAACCTGGTTGCTGCTCTGTCACTGAGCACTAATCAACTTTTTTTTTTTTTAATATGGTTCTCTCCCACCAGTGCTCACTCACATGTGAACTTCATTGTATTGCTGTCAGAAGTCTCACTGGAAGTTAAGCATACATACTGGGGTTTGTGGATTTTGAGCTTAAATACCTGCCATAAGCTCCTAAATGCTGTAGAGATGATGTTATCACTGCAATCTTTGGTACCTTCCACTGGTGGGCACAGTGAAACATGCCACAGCATTAGTCAGCATGATAAGGTCTCACTGGAAAGTTTATAAGCTCAATTTTCTGCAGACGACAACATCACCATTTGGAATAAGAGCAAGAAACACACCAGTGAGCTCTAGTGATTACACAGATGCTTATTGTATACTATATATTAACACTGATTTTTGCTTTTTTAAACCTTTTAAATCAAGGAGCAATCTTTGTAATTGTCAATTTTACCAGATTACTTTTTTTTTTTCTAAAGAGAATATAACATCTGTAATCTTATGTTGAAATTCATAGGTAAAAGCATAAAGTGTATAAAAACATGACAATCCCATTTTGCAGTATTTTAACCTTCTTGTAACCCCTGGCTCATCCTGACTTCACTAGAAAAAAACTATTTTCAGTACCTTCAGACCCTTAAATTTTGGGGTTCCTTTTATATTTTCTAATAATTAATTAGAAGTAATGGACTATAAACTAAAAGCAACTAATGCTTTTCTTTGGTTAATGTTTTCTAGAGAAAATGGTTTTAATTGTTTATCATACAAAATCTTGCTCACATAAAATGTATCCAGGACACAGAGACCACTGTATCAGAAACATAGTATCCAAATGCAGAAGGTTTTTACCACTTCAGTTTACACAGAATACGGGTATAATCTAGTCCTTAAAATGTGCCTTTCGGCAGACATTTTTGAAATAGAATATTCAGCAATGCAGGACTGAGAAGCATTGCCACTCCCTGGGTTGGTTTTTTACTCACCTAGAACTTGGATCATTATTTGTCCCAGGAGCAGGCAGATGAAATCTACCCACATGATATTTATACCCACTTTTTACGGGTGTAAACAAGGATGCAAGGTGCCCTGTTGGAGATCCCAGGTGTGGTGGGTTGATCTTGTCTAGCTGCCAGACACTCACTCAGCTGCTCTCTCACTCCCCTATCTTGTTGATATCAGGGCTAGGAACTATGTAACGCCATAGACAGGATCTCCTGTACCTACTCAGAAGTCTATCTATAGATCCAAAAAGGGTCTAGTCATTCCTTAAGGCTACTGAGAGCCACCAAAACCTTGCAACCCCAGAGAAACATCTTCACATTTCAAGTAGGATATGAGGTTAAGAGGTCTCTAAGGCAGAAGACTCAGAAGAAATATTTCAGTTTTACCAAACAGGAGGCAACTGTATGTTAGTCAACAGCTGTTTTACAGAAAGCAGGCTAGTACTTCAGCATCTCAAATGTCTTCCTTCTTTCAAAAAGGACTAGTTTCTATTTCTTTTCCTTCTTCCTTTCTTGTTCCTCTTTCCCTTTTTCCCTTCTTTTCCTCCTCTTCTCTCCTCCTCTCCCCTCATTTCCACTTCCCATTTCCTCTTCCCTGACTTAAAAAATTTCCATAAAAAAGTATAGGTAATAAAGGTAGCAAGTATTTAGCACTTTCCTGGATGTGTCAGTGGAAACTTTTAAGAACGTGTATACTTAAAACCAAAATAGAACATTGGGAAAAAAAAGTAAAACTGTACTCATTTCTTCCTCTCATAAAATATTGGAAATTCTGGAGAAACATAATGTTAATTTAACCATTTAGGTATTTCACTTAGTAATTATGCTCTGTCTATGAGGAATTCAGTAATTCAGAAAATAGGAAGAGGACTAATGGGTTAAACAGCTTTGCTACTGCTCAGAAGGTATTTTGTCCTGCAAGTTGCATTAAGCAGAACATTTGCCTATACTGTCTTTAAGCCTGTGAGTCTTCTCACAAACATCAGTGTTAGAACCATCTTTTTCTAATGACCCACATGTAGGCAGCAGAGGAGGGACAGGAGAGCACAAGAAAGAAATACAAGAGAAGAACAGGGTTCAGTCTAACACCTTGATTGCCCTTTCCAAAAAGAGCTAGTTTGATCATGAACATCAACTGAAGCTGGCAGAGAAATGGAGCAGGAAATACAGTCCCAAAAAACACTCATTATTTCTAGGTACCTAAATGCCAACCCTTGGCGTATAAAGTTGTTTTCTCTGTAAAGCTGGATAGGAATGCCAAAGACCTTGAACAAGTCATTTAGCCTTTGTGAGCAAGTTTTGTCTCTCCACATTCCCCCCCCCCCTCTACAGGAGGTGGTGAAGCATTTCCTAAACTCAGAGGCTTTGTGAGGACAGCAAAAATTGCAAGGCCTCGGACAACACTTCAGACAATGCCAAACAAATTCTGTAGCTAGAAAGAGTATTTTCAAACAACCAAAACCACAACCAAATTTGTGAAACTGCAATTAGCTGAATTATACAACCAATTTTCACCGAGTAATTAGATGTAAATATTGCTTAATCACTAACAAGTTCTTTATTATATAAAATCAATGCTCAGCATTGTAAACATGAATTAATTTTATCCATGGCTTTTATGTCACCATGATTTTTTCTGTATCCATGATAATGTATGCTAAAAAGTTTCAGCTTTATGCAAATTCAACATATGTTGTCAGTGTGTCAAATCATGCATATGTTTCTTCATGAAAGTATGTCACAAATTCTTACTTTTTCAACAGAAGAATACAAAGGGACTCAGTACACGGCAGATTCACATGGGTTTGGAACTTAACTTGATAAAATGAAGTCTACAGAAGAGAATTATTATTTACCAGAACTACAAATTAAGCCTGCACATTTAGCACATAGAGAGCAATGAATAACCTCTAGTGTATGTCCATAAGCCAAAGAAAGTCGAAAGAAAACGGCATCCCCATAACTACAGTCCGATATGAAATTTTATGACAAGTACAGGCAACTGGGGTCTTCCAGGTGAACTCTGGCTCACGCGTCACCAGCCTGCAGGTTCTCCAGGGCCCGAGACACCCGGCTCTGCCACGCACCTCACAACCGCATATCCAGCGCACTTTCCCAGCCATCTGGCCGGTTTCTCGCTGCTCCCCGAGCCCGCCCGCGCCCCGGCGCCCCGTTGGGATGGAGGCGATGCCCAGCGGGGCCGGCGAGGGGCACAACGGCCGCTGATCCGCACCCAGGGCCGTCCCGGCACGCTTCGGAGGGGGTTTCCGCCACTATTCCAGAGCCGAAACACCTGCCCGGCTTTACAGAGCCGCCCCCGCCCCTGCCCCTTGCCGCGGCCCCATCTCGACACCTACCCGTCCTGTTGCCTGCCAGGTGAAGTTCATGGCGTGGATGCCGACGGGGATGGCGGGCATCCTCTGCTGGGCTTTCCTGAAGTCGTGGGTGAACGGGGCCATCTTCCCCTCGGACACGATCAGAATATCCTCCTCGAAGCCTGCGGAAGGCAAAGGGGCGCGATGGCCGGCAGCCCCGCCGGGCCGGGCTCCGCTCTGGGCTCCCGCCCGCCGCTCGGGGGAAGCGGCCCCACTTACCGATGAAGGACCCGCGCTTGCTGGGCGTCGATCCCACAATGTAGAGGGTGTCGGGCTGCCGCGGCGCGGCCCCGCAGGCTGGCAAGAAGGCTGGAAGTGCGCCGCAGAGCAAGCGCGGCACAGCAGCAAAGCCGCCCCGCCGGGGCCATGTCCCGCACGCGGCCCGCCCGGGGCTGCCGGCTGCCGCTCCGGCCGCGCCGTCCTCCCTCCTCCGGCCTGCCGCGGGGCGGCCCCGGCGGGGCGGCGCACGGGGAGGGCGGCGCCCGCAGGCAGCGAACAGCTCGCGGGCCCCGCACACCCTAGGCCCTCCCGCCGCGGAACCGCGGGGCTGTCGCGCCTCCGCCTCCCCGGGGCCTTGCTGGGGGCCGCACACTCCCGCAAGAGTGCCGAGTGCTGGAACAGCGTGCGGGACCCACGCCCCCTCTGTCACAGGAGACCTGTGACACGGCGTCCCGCCCCTCTCCCCGTGTTGACCCTCCCCGCAGGGGCACCCCGGCCGTCAAGGTGGAACCACCACGGCCACAAATGCGTCGCCGGAGATACTCGTGTCTTCGTGAAGAAACGAAGTTTGTGCACAGCCGCCCCCTGGCACACGTGCGGTCTGAGTCAGGGGCAGGGCGGCATCACCGAGACGGCAGCAGGGTGCAGTGGGGTAGGGCCTCCCAGCGGGGTCCCGCGAAAGTGGGCGAGGCGCCCACCCGCGCTGTTAGGTGAGGCCCTAGGGCGAGCCACCAGCCGGACGGTGCCACAGGAACAGCGCTGCCCAGCCCCGGGGAACGGCGGGGAGAATGTGCTAAAGGGAGAAAAGGCTTTCACCTGCCGTTTGTCCCAAGGTATCGAGAACAGTGGAGACTGAAAAGCACTAGAATGTTGCCGTTTACAGAGAAACTGGAACTGGCTCAATATAGAAACTTAGTAAAATTGAAAGAATTTTCTATTCAAAAAGTTAGTTAAACAGAATCATGCCTTTTAAAGAAATAAAAAATATTGTTTCTAAATTTTCCGGATTCTTCCATAAGAAAAAGAAAAGGGGTTTTATTAACAACAACAACAACAACCAAAACAAAACAAAACAAAGCAAAAGTGGAAACTAACCAGGATAGATAAAGTTTGAGTAAAACCCCCAACTTTCTGTCTGTAATGTTCTGCCTGGAGCTTGAGGGTATTTTCTGCCTGTGATTAGTGCACTAGATGCTACTGGTGCTGCACCTCATCCTGTAAGCGTAAGTACCAAAGTTAACTGCCAGGAATGGAATTCTTCATGTGATGGAAAACATGAAGTTGGTCTTGCTTTTCCAGGTGGATCTAATCAAACAGCGTTCTTCATAGCAGCTTTCACACAGGAAAGAGGTACTGAGCTGTATTATTGTTTTTCTTTTTCCTGTTTGAAGGGCAAAGGTAAATTGATAACAGAAAATTGATAATGGCATCTCATTCTGAGGAATCTTCTGCCACTGTCAATGGATCACTTCAGTAATCCCATAGCGCTGCTCCTGTCCTGAAGCAACACAAATGTGTACCAGAGAAAACCACACATAGTGACTTGTTGTGTGTAGGTGTGTACATATATATATATAGGTATACATTCAGAAATACCTGGTGATTGTGAAGCACAGTGTTAAAACATCTCCACATGTTTCATACACAAGTACATGTAAGGCACCTGTGCACCTCCCAGCACTTTCCAACAATTTTACTCCCAGCTTCACTGCATTTTATGGGTGGGAACCCGGGACATGGGTAGTGTCTTGTACAAGGCTACCTGAGGAACATATTTGTGGGTGAAAGTAGGCTGGAATAGAGTTCTCCTAAATCCTCTGGCAGATCCCTGGTAACTTGCCCAGCTGGAAAATCTTAAGCTCCAAAAGCTGGAGTCAGTGTATGTACTCTAACAGAAATGCCCCACCTCTAGATGCTTGTTAGATAGCGGTGACAATCTACAATTTTTTAGTTATTTTGTAGTGTGACCAGCAGGTCAAGGGAGGTGATTCTCCTCTCCTACTCTGCTCTTGTGAGACTCCACCTGGAGCACTGCATTCAGTTCTGAGGTCCCTAAACATTAGAAGGACGTGGACCTGTTGGACTGAATCCAGAATAGGGCCACACGGATGATCAGAGGACTGGAGCACCTCTTCTCTGAAGATGGGCTGATATAGATGGGGTTGTTCAGCCTGGAGAAGGCTCCAGGGAGACGTTATAGCAGCCCTCCAGTACCTAAAGGGAACCTAGAAGAGAGGTGGAGAGGGAATTTCTACAAGGGCCTGTAGTGATATGAGAAGGGAGAATGGCTTTAAACTGAAAGTGGGTTGGTTTAGATTAGGTATTAGGAAGAAATTCTTTACTGTGAGGGTGGTGAGGCACTGGAACAGGTTGCCCAAAGAAGTTGTGGATGCCCCGTCCCTGGAAGTGTTCGAGGCCAGGTTGGATGGGGCTTTGAATAACCTGGTCTAGTCAAAGATGTGTTGGAACCAGATGATCATTTAAGATCCCTTCCAGCCCAAAACATTCTATGGTTCTATGTTTCTATCATTATCATTTATTTTGTGTTAAATATTTTTTTATCTCGCACTCTCCGCTGTGGCTCCTCTGACTGACTGCATTCGGAGAAGAGCTGTGGGTGAGGTGTCCCGCGTCCCGCCCTCTGGCAGCGCCAGGCCGGTGCTTTCCCGATTCCCGGGACCCCGGGACACTGCCGGTGCGAGGCCGCCCTCTGCCGGCTGCCGCAGCCCCTGCAGGCCCCGCTCCAGCGGCGTGATGGGGACCTTATCCCGCGGGATGAGCTGTCAGGGACCTCCCTGAGCGACCTGATAAACATCTGATCTGAGAGATTCGCTTTCAGCGGATGTTCAGAAAAAAACCCAAAGCTGTATCCCCTCCATCTCAGACAGAGGTTTGAGATACGTGTCAGAGAACAGCTAATAATTATTTTGGAAATTTACTACTAAGGGATTTCATTTTAAAAGGCAGAAAAATATTTTGGTTTTAAGAATCAAATATGATTAAATCTTCTTAGTTTCAAAATATACAAGCAATTTTAATTTTGCAACAAAAGAGAAATGCAGAGAGGAAAAATAGTGTCTGAAACATAAAGTTTTCAGGAAGAGGTTAAAATAGGACCTCAGTATAGGTAAGAATTTTTTATATTCTAACGCAATGATTTACATGCTTATTTATCTCTCATAGGGGCTTTCTTAAGATCCAGCAAAGGAAGATAATTTAATCGTCAGTTAATAATCCTGGAAAATATGTCCAAAACTGTGATGGTACGATTTAAACACTCCTCGGTCAGCAGTGCAGTAGAAATGAGCTTACTTTCTGCAGAAATTAGTTGGTATGTTGTGACTGGAAGACTGCTCAGTGGGTATGCGTTTGTTCTGGCAGACTATTGTAGCCCATAGACACCTCTGTATGTGTTTGAACACCATGTGTCTCTCTCCTCCAACATCTACCAAAGCTTAGGTGAGTCCTGTGTTAGTGCTGAGACTGACCTGTTGTAATGCAGTGTTTGTTCTCCCCAGTTTCTCTCTTTTATAGTACTGTAGCACAATGAGATTCATTGAGGATAAAGTTTGCCAAACTTTTGTTCATACTGCCTGCTTGCATTCAGTGTGGAGATCTAGGTAAAAGCTTGCTGTATTTTTTCCTGATCTCTTATTTAAATGTCTCTTTGTCCTAAGTTAAATGACACAATTCAGGGAAGAATGGTCAAGAGAGAGGATTGGAATATATTCAGGAAAGCAAATATTTTGTGATTTTATGTTTAATGAAATGGAAAACATACATGAAAACAGAACTGTGTTGTGAGTGTGGCTTCACTAACTTTCATAGCAATGCATATATAGTGCATTTGTGGCCTACTGTGACATTCATTGCAACTGACAGCATGCCCCTGATGATAGCCTTGGAATGAATTAATGAATGGATGGTTTGAATGATGATACATCCAGGGGAGGATATGGAAATCAGTGCCTGATGCCCTTTGGTCATCAGTTATGAATAATATAAAAAGATGGAGAAAAAGGCATAAATAATAACAGTACTGGACATAAATATGGCCTGAGGTGATAATTTTCATTCCAAAGGTTATAGATGCTGCTTCACCTCAAGTCTACAGAAATAACAAATACATATTTTATCAGTTTGTTTTTATGTGGTGAACATTGGTAGATAATAACTAACACCTGCACAATTTAAATAAAGAAGATGCCAAATTGCCGCAGGATTTTCAGAAGTGCTCAGTCTTCACTGGGTTTATTCACTGAAGTGAAGCACAAAATTCCTGCCAGTTTCAGCAGAAACAAAGCTAATGCATTGGGAATTAGATCCCTTTAAATTTTTCCTGCTTAGGCCAAAACAACTGGCATTAAGCACTGGCAGGAAAAAAAACCAAATAAAATCATAGAACTAGTTTTATTAGAAAAATCAGTTTTTTCTGAAATTGGAATACATTGAATTTTCTGAGATTTCAAATAGGAAATTAAAGACTCAGCCTTTAATTTTTCTGAATATAATATACCAATGATTTATTTTAGAACATACGCTTTATCGTAGTTTTAAAAACTATGTTAAAGCAACACTGAAGGTTGTAACATTACCTTCTCCAGAAACAGAAGTCTCCTATTTTATATCACGTATGATACAGTTCATTATCTGTTCTGTTTCTTTTCCTACAATATTCCTGGCTCATCCATTGGAGAGCACAGAATTAGTCTGGCTTTGAACCAGTCTGGGTACTGAAGAAGACAATTATTTTTCAAGCCGTTGCCTCATTTGTTGCTGTAGTTGAAAAGTGTAGCAAATGAAAGCTTGCAGAAGTAAAAATTACCACACTGCTAAAGAAGTTACAGAGAGATGTCCCTGTCTAACTTGCCATTCTGGGGATGAAGAGTAAATCTTCTCCCAGTTTTGAATTGCCTTATTTTATTTTTCATGAGCATTCCCTTGATCTGCAGACTAAGGAAACTGTTATCCTCCTTCTCTCCACTACTTGGTGCTCTAAATATTATCAGGATTTGAGTTGCTTGTCCCTTGCCTACTGGGCACATCTTTGCTTTCTCTTTATATCAGATCTCTTCCCTGTTCCTGGTCATTCTTCTTTGCTTTCTCTGGCTATTCATTACCTCAGCAATACTCTTTTTGGAGATATGTTGGCAAATACTGTTCACAAGGCCACACCATTCATTTTTCTTGAGAACACAGTTTTATTTTTTAGCTTGTTTTCCTATGAAAATGACATCTATACATTGTTCACAGTGAACTGATTAGTTAATTTCTACCATTTTTGTCAGATTAGTCTCAAACCATATTTAATATTTTAAGTAGTTAGTAGTAGAGCAGAAAAAAAGAGACATGTCCTGTCTGTATTATATTCTACATAGAATATAATTACTTTTCCCTAGATGTGCCCAAACACAGGGGGAACTTGAGCCGATGATTAGACCTTCTCAGACAGAAAATCAATTAGTTGTGAGATGCAAACAGTAGTAATCCAGTCTGTGTTAGATTTAGTACCCTCTGAGATTGCTAGTATTGTTCGTTATCCTATTTCTGCATAAACTAACTGTCTTTTAGCTTTTTTGTTTGTTTGGTTGGTTTGGTTTGGTTTGGTTTGACAGTCTCACTTATGTCTGTTTGGGACAAATCTTCTTAGATCTTGTGAAGAGGTACTGGGATTTATTTCTACTCTAGTGGACATATTGTTTTACACTAAGTAACATTGAATTTAGTGGGATTTTAGAGAAAAAGCTAGAAGATTTTAGCAAAGTAAAAAATAAAAGAGAAGAATGAGAGAAATGCCTTAGAAAACCTTCTGCTTTAGAATTCACAGAGAACATTAATAACAGCTGATAGCAATTAATCCTTTACAAAATTTTTCTTATATTGTCCCAAATAAAGCAATCTGTTTTATCAAAGTTACTTACCTGCAACATCAGCTTCCATGGGTTTAACATCTACATCTATTGGAGGAGACAATGGGCAGATTGGATAAATATTACTCACTGAAAAAGAATGAAATGTATGACAGCTGTATGATTTGTTGCTGAATGTGGCTGCCCACAAAGCTTTTGGTGTTTTTGTCATAGACGGGATATTAAAAGCTCAAATTCTGTGACTACAGGATCATGCAAGCTTCTTTGATAACTAATGGAGTGGTCTGTGACTTGCCTAGCAAGAAAACCTTAAGCACTTACAGAAACAAGATCAAAACTAAATATAGCATTAAAATTTCTCATATGAATAATAATAAAAAAGCACTTCAAAATCTTTTAGAAGTATTCTTGGAAAATTATAGTCAATGTCCGAAAAGACCATCAGAGTGACAGTGCCTCAGGAACAAAAAGATAAAATGTATGTTGTCCATACTGTGGTAGGGAAGAATAGGCATGGGAGTGATTATAGATGCTATAGCATGAAATAATGCCTCACATATGGTAATGAATATTATGGTGAATTGTAAAGTGGGAAAAAATCACTTTGAGCCATATGTTCCCCTCTGGCATTAAACTGCATGAGAAAACAAAATAATCCAAGAATCATGTGACTTTTGAAGAGCAGCCATTGAACTATGTTCTCCTGGTGCCTTTGTATACTACCCACGGTGGGTATGAGAAGTTACACAACACTTTGAACTATGCCGGAGAAAGAGGAGCATGGCCCCATTCGTCTCCTGGTTCAAACCTTCCCGATGCTGGAACTGGCAAAGAAACAAAAGAGCAAGGGTGGGCAGGGCACAGATCCTGATACTCAGTTCAGAGTTTCAGTGGAATATGAGTCAGGCATATGGGATGCCATCCTAGCCTAAAAAAAGGCAGTAATAAAACTGCTATTGATCTGACTACCCCAGAATTTCTGTCTCATTATATCTTGAAGTCTCCCATCTTCCTGGAAGTATTGTGCAGCTGCTGCTATTGAGGTGTTGCCCTGGGCTCCCTGTGCAACTGTACCCCACAGCTCTTCCCACCATCTGGAGATTTGATAGGACATTGAGTGGCTCATATTTGGAGTTGGACTGCCTGAACTCTCCATTGTGTGTGTGGATTTTAGGTGATGTCAGAAGTACGACACTGTGGGAATCCAATAATTTGTGAGCTCTTCCTTTCCTATCAACATTTTTTTTTCAAGTACACAACCTATTGGCCATATTTTTTGCAGAAAAAGTTGGAGCAAAACCCCTTGAATTCCTTGGTTTTGCTGCTTTCTTTACCATGCAACTACCATGCTACCAGAGAGGTGGGAGCATACATGCAGAAAACCTGGAAGAAGTGCTTTTGTAGGAGCTCCATTCAAAATCCATGTGTTAGCAGCAGGTAGGGCAAGTGGCAGTTCTACTTACATAAGAAGTAGGCAAAGGTATAACAATGCGTCCCAATATGAGGGAAGCTGTATAGCATAACATCCTTTAGAAATAAGAGCAGTATATTGAGCTATAAAGCTAGAAGAAGTAAAAAATTAACACACTGAGGCGATCTGAAACGCCACAAGACTATAGCATGAAAATAAAGGACTTATAATTAGGGCCTTTTTCATTCTCTAATTGTGGAATATTCCTTCCCCAGCAAATTATTTTCTAGCACATGAGCTTTAATTTCTCTGCTCCCTAGTCATTCAAGTGGCACTTTTTGTTTTCTGATAATGTTTATTACACTTGCAAAGCCTAATTTATCACATATTAGGAAACAAAATCTTTTGTTGACTTTCAACTGCCTTGGCATGGAGTAGAATGAGAGGTGGGTTTTCTGTGGGACCAGATACAGAGAATTAAAAACCTCTGGACTGTGTGCAGTCCCTTTGCTAATGATGGGTAGAGGAGCTGAGGAACTGAATGCCAAGGGTTGTAATCATCAACACTTAGGGAAGAAAGCTGAGAGAAGAACTGCAGTAACAGATGTAGAAGGATGGAGTGTTGGCAAATTCAAAAACTATGAAGATCCAATCAGCAAGAGAATATGGCATGCCTGACACTAAGCACAATAATTAAAAACCTATTTAATTGCATTAAACTTCTTTTATATTTATGTAGTGACATGTTTGGAAATTATCTAATTAAAACAGGATATTCTGAAAAAATAAAAGACTTCTGTATCTCTGCAGAAGGCTGGTGCTGCTTTTTTACTGAAAGCAGTAGGCATTCCAGAGGACTTCTGCATCTGTGTCTGTGGCAGGTAGTGACATACAAAAGGACTATAGTGCTTGGAGAGCTCAACACTAGGATTTCTCTTTGTCATATTAATTCCAGAGATTAAGGTTTTCTCGATAGCCAGGACCAGGAATATTTTCACACAAGTGGTAGATTGTAGAGAAGAAGCAAGAACCTTTTTGGTTCCAAACGGCACAGGCAGCACCTGAAGCAGAGGGAGAACAACAATCCTGTAGCATGTTTATTAATAGGTTAATGTACTCCTTTATACACAGCATGTTCTTGAATTACATAGTTCCTTAATACCAAGTACCCTACAGACAATACCAAACAGGCAAAGCATATTGGATAGTGTATTGCTAATACAAACAAATTCAATACAGAAACCCATACAGCGAAGAGATTCAGTGGAGGGAGTGATGCAGTAGCTGAATTTGTATGTATCTTCAGCAATCCATTTATCACATAATTTCCAGCACTACAACATTACCAGTTGTCAAAAGGAGAAGAAATAATGTGAGATTATGGAAAAGCTGAAAGGAAAACATGAATTCTGAGAGCAACAGATGGATAATGAGAGTGTTAAAACATGTACATTATTTACAAGATGTATTTATGGACTTGTCTGGCATGAGTTCTTCAGAAAATCCTAATGACAACTGCAGATAGATTTAAAAGGGCCCTGACTTCCACAGTTAACAGAATGAATGAGGGAACTTGTACAGCCAACACAATGTCAAGATGAATGATGTAAAATGATATAAAAAATGCTGAACTGTGCATAGTAAAATGTTTCCTAGGGGAAGTAATAGGTTCTAAAGCATTGCTTCGGCAAAAGAAGTTTAAGTAGGAAACGGCCCATAGAGTTAGTAAAAAAGCCATGAAAAGCAAATAAATGTTATAAAAGAAAACTAAAATGAAATTACAAGGTAGTGATATAAAAGAAATGCCATATCATACAAAATATATGGAAGCAATTGAAACAGGTTTTCATAGAACAATTCAGCTTCATGCATGTATTTTTATCCTTTCACATGATAAAAAGAGGTCTAAATGTATCTAGGAATGGGCATGGAGTTGTCCTTGAGCTTAGGATAAAGGAACATGGAGAACTTGCTCGGGTAAAAGCATTACAAAATTATGGTTTAAGACTTATTGGATATTTGTTTTGCTGAGAGTGAACAATATTCTCGATGTCAAAGGGTTTAAAACATTTTAGAAATAAAATCAAAACAATTTCTAAATAATGTGTGCTCAGATGCATATGTAAATTGTATATTTAAGTGTTAATTTGAAGATATCATCTTGGTCAATATACATAACTGCTGGCTTTTTCATATGGTTATAACAAATGGCAGGTGTACACTAGGTTACAAATTACGAATGTATGATATTGAAAACTCTCATTCAAGTAAATAATAATAATAATAATAGCATTGTGTTCTGGCAGCCAGGAGGGCCAAACATGTCCTGGGGGGCATCAGGCAAAGCATCACCAGCTGGTTGAGGGAGGTGATTGTCCCACTCTGCTCTGCACTGGGGTGGCCTCACCTTGAACATTGTTTTGGGAGCCACAATATAAGAAAAATATTAAGCTGTTAGAGAGTATCCAAAGGAGGACAATGAAGATGGGGAAGGGCCTTGAGGGGAAGCCATATGAAGAGCGGCTGAGGTCACTTGGTCTGTTCAAACTGCAGGAGACTGAGGGGAGTCTACAACTTCCTCATGAGAAGAAAAAGAGGGACAGGCATTGATCTCTTCTCTGTGGTGACCAGTGACAGGACCTGAGAGAATGGCCTAAAGTTGTGTCAGGGGAGGTTTAGGTTGGATATTAGAAAAAGGTTCTTCACTCAGAGGGTGATTGGGCACTGGAACAGGTTCCTCAGGAAAGTGGTCACAGCACCAAGCCTGCCAGAGTTCAAGAAGCATTTGGACGATACTCTCAGGCATATGGTGAATCTTGGGGATGGTCCTGTGCAGGACTAGGAGTTGGACTTGATGATCCTTGTATCAACTTGGCCTTTTCTGTGATTCTTAGCTGAAAAAGTTTTCCTCCTATAGTTTCCTAGATGGTTTTCCAATTAATTTCATTTAAATCTGTGAATGATTAGTGTTTCTAAAAGCTGGTCTCATGTGCAACTCAACCTGGACACTTGCATGATAAGGAATACATTACAAAAGGCTTCTTTGAAAACTTTGCTTTGCCTACCTCCCCCATTTTACTTCTCCTGAAGAATAGACAAGGCAGAAAGAATCGCGTCTTGCAGATACCATCTGAGGAGTCTTTCTGCTGTGCCTTTTGCAACTTTTGCAATGTGAGATAGACAAGTCTATCAGGCACCAGCACGCTTGTAGCAAATGTGGGTAGAGCCCTTCCCAAATCTTCGTTCACGAAGTCTAGCCATGATGATGACTTCTCCTGAATCTTGCAGCAGAATTAACTAAGTTTCCCTGAGTACCAACCACAAAGTAAGGCCTATACTCCTTTTTGTAGGCACTCTTGTAGTGCCTTAACTGCTATATGTTTTCTTGTTTCTGCTGTAAACAAGATTGTTGACTTTAAAATTACAATCTTCCTTTTATGATCTAACATTTTTTTGGTTAGTTTTTATATCTGTGCCTGTTTCAGGACACCTCTAAGGGTGTAATAATACATGCCTACCTTATTTTTGCTTATATTATGACAAATCTTAAAATTTCTTGATCACATAGTGCTTTTTCCTGCAGACCGAGTAGCGAATTGGCATTTCATTTTTTACCTGACTGACTCTGCAACACAGACAATTTTCTTTTAGCACATCTTCTGTTTGTTTATGGTCTATAATAGAAGGCATCCAGCATTTAATTCATTAACGTGCTTTTGCTATATAATTTGCAGATTTATTATCTCGAAGAAAATGCCATTCACAGTAACAAAGACATCATTCTTCAAAAAATCCAGCAAGAAGAGGACAAAAGATGGTCTGGGAAGAGTACTGGAATGGAATTCATACTTTACTCTTTTATGACATTTTCAATCTTCATTCTTGAAGTACTTCTACAAAGATGAATCACTGTTTCAATTTGTCTTTGGGAGAAACTGAGTCATCTGAAGAGGAAGTGATTTGCCACGCAGCAAGTCAGTGGCAGAGCCAAGGGCAAAGAACAAGACTCTTCCATTTCCTGTCTTATGCCCTCATGACATTAATTCAGTCTACAGCTCTGCTACAGTCTTCTTTATGACCTTAGGTGAGTCACTTGGGTCCTTTACTCTCCTAACACTGAAGTATATGTTTAATTTAAGCTTTTTTTTTATGGTCACAACTGCTTGAAAACCCTCCATAGTACATCAGCCATACTCAGGGATGGTTCATTCTTTCTCACAACGGTTACTTTGCAGGGGAGAATTTTTTTCTTTAGCACACTTTTAATTGGGTAATATTTTATTTTTCCTGTTGTGTTTATTTTTTTCCCAGAAAGTTTTCACAAAAAGTAATTTTAGCCAAGTGGAACCTGTGTCTGTAGATGATAGAAAGTGGTAAGTTAAAGGAGCCTCTATTCTTTTGATCAAAGGGTACTATACCCATGGGTTATGGGCCCACAGTTCTTCAGATTTGCACATGCTATTTTCCTTTTTCATAGGCATCTGGAGAACAACTGTCTGCACTCCAGACGAACTCATGGTGCGGATGAGAGGAGAATTCACTCCTCCACCTACTGCCCCCTACACAGTGTGGATGAATGAAAAAAAAACATCTTCCCTGCCATATCCATGTGCACGTAAAGCTCCTCCAAACATTTCCTTTAGGATTCCTTGTAAGAACACCTCTGCACTGTCCTACAAAGTCTCACGGGATACAAAGCAGTAATTTCAGTATTTGGCTTTTAATTTTTTGTGTTACTACATTCCACTGTTCCCTCCGCTTTCTTCTGTTCCCTTTACCTTTCTTACTTCTTTTTTTACTCTTTCTCCTATTTCTAGGAGAGAGAGTGTCTCCCTGTTTCATTTCTATGAAATTTCTATCTATGTGGGATTTTTCCCTTTTAATACTTCTTTTCCACAAGAAAAGGGAGGTGTCCCACTCTCTGTCAGCTCATCATAGAGGCATGGAGACAACTGGCAGAAATCACTGCTCATGTCTGGCTATGCAGAGAGAGGACTAGGGATTTGCTGCTGTGAGGATTTCCCAGAAGTGATATTGGAGCTGTTCCAACAGTTTACAGTAAAAGGACTGCAGTTCTAAGTTCAGCAAGGTGAAGGCCATCCTGTTTCAGGTCGGGTACAGTAACAAAAAGTAGCTTGTCAGATGTGTCTCTGGTCTGAGAAATTAAACCTTTGAACAAGATGATGCATAGTACACTGTGGAGATGAAGGATCCAGCCTTCCTAAGACATCTGACACCAAAGAGGAGAGACTCATCTCTGGCCTGTAAGGACCATACGGAATGAAGAACAAAAGGCCCTGTGGGCCCTGTGCATTATTGTGGGGCCAGGTCATTAGTTTTAGGTATCTCTACCTCCATTCTCTTCTAATCAAGGTGCTCTGCAGAGTTGACTCTGAAGAACACTATTTTGTTACATTTGGGTCAACCTAGGAGCAGTAGTAGGGGAAGAATGTGTATTATAGCCACTTTTTCCTGAGCAGAAGGGCGATGCCCTACACACCTTTCAAAATGGTGAAATCTGGTCCTCTCTGCCATGCACTGCCCATGTTCCCTGCTGAGTGTCCAGGCATGAGTTCAGCACCCTTGAAGGATCAATGCAGTACACTGTTTGCCTTGCTGCCATGTCGTACGCCACAGAGTAGAGGGTGCAGAAGCCATTAGCAGCATTGTCTGCAGAGGACAGCAAAACATTGTGAAGAAAAACTTTCAGTGTCTCATTCTCACAGAAGGAAACTGAGTGCAGTGATGACATCCACCTGTGTTAGGCAACCAGAGTGTATGGTGCGTGCTCCCCAAATCTTTGTTCTTGAAGCCTAGCCATGATGGTGTGTGCTAGAGACTCCCCTGATGTGTGACACAGAAGCTTCGCTTCAGGTAGAACCAAGCTGCTTTTGGATGCAGATGCTTGTGTAGGCCAAAAATTGATTGTTGTTAATGCTTCCTAAATGTACTTGATTTTTACAAGAGCAAACAAAGTTCTAGAAATCTGGCATAAACTTTGAGCAGGAAATGGTAGTCATAGGCCCAGTGGTACTTTGTTCCCATCGTCTGTGAGTAGTTCTTATAGAAATTCTCTCTCTTTGGGAGAAATTTTCTATGTGAGTGGAGTTACTGACAGTTGAAATCGCACAGCTTAAGTAAATCTTTAAAATGTGCCAGGACCACACCACTGAGCACTAGAAACAAAAGGATTGATTCAATACTCAATAAGAAGTTGAGAGTAGGAGAGACTGAGATACTTGTGGCAGTCTGCACTGCTGAGATGTACAAGTGCTTTCCATAGAAACACAGAATTTTCTAAGTGCTGTTGGCTTCCTGCTTATGTACCTTGCCTGCAGTTCAGGTGGGAAGTAATGGAGGCAAGTGTGTATTCAAGAGGCAGGGAATATCTTCTCTTGTGTTTGCACAGAGCCAGTTACAAAAGAGCAATGAAAATGGGTCAGATCTCCAAGTGCTAACCAAGCATAGACAGTAATATCATTACTTGTTTGGAATACACTGAATTTAGTGCTTTGCAGCAGCAAATAACATGGACTAATGACATGGACAGAAAACAGAATGGTGGACCTATTCTGAACTTCTTGGCTTTGATTATTTTTGTCTATTCTATGACTTTATACTCTGCTTAGTTATTGAATAAATTGAAATTAGAACTTTGTGGCACAGGAAGGCATTACACAATTACCCTTGTATGAAAATGTAAATGTAAACTTCATTTTTTCTGTTCCATGAATGATGGCTCTTCTTTTTAACATTATTAGATGACTGAAATAATCATAAATTTTTAAGACATTAGCTTTGGATCCAAGTCAGTGATGTAATTGTAAACAGTGAGCTCTTTGTGGCTACATCTACATGGCCCTTCACTGTAGCCTACAGTGCCACACCTACAGCCAGGCGTAAACAACCTACAGGTCGTTTAGGGCATGGCAAAAAAATTTCATCAGGTGTAGTCAGCGTATCTGCATCCTGTATGGTACTGACAGGCATTTCCTTATGTAAGAAAGATACAAGAATGTAAGGAATCAGGCATCTCCAGGTTTTTATGGTTCTATTGATTTCAGAAAGACAGAATCCCTTTCCTGTAGTTCTTCTCTTTCCTCAGATCTTGGAAATACTTGCAAGGGATACCAAATCATAGGAAAGTAGATGCTCAAAAGCTGAATAGTGCATTGCCATAACTTTTGGCCACAACTGTGCTTTATATACGTAGGGCATAATACATGTAGAAGCACCTCTGCCAATTTCACATGGCAAATATGTGCTTTACCCAGCCAGAGTTTCTGTATGTTGAGTAATGAACTGTTAATAAAAATACTCTGCCTGACTACCAAGCTCAGCTTCACTTTTTGTTTTTCAAATTTAAATAAAAAGCTCTGCATGTAATCTATGCAATGCTTTAGATAATTAATTACTCAACCGATTTGCCACCCTTCTAGAACTGGCCATGACAACATGCAGTAGTCTTCTAGTAACAACTAGTGAGATATGAATAGCAGGGCAAGAAAGTTTTAGGGACCAATGGCTGTGACATTTTGATACTGTACTACTTAGGAGATTTATCCATTCTCTCCGAATGGTTCAGGATGGTGCTCTCAACCATTCATCTGCATTCATGATTTCATCCATCTGTCTCTCTATAACTACATTTCTCCTTCCTGAAAAGAAGAGGCTGGAGGGTACAAATTGACTACCATAATAAGCATCAGCTTTTAGCCACTATTATTTCTTTGTTTCATTCCTAAAGCCCTTGTCTCTATTGTTTGGGGTTTTTTAAAAAATCTTATTATTTTTCACACTTTGTCATGAAATCTCTTGTCTTCTGATAGCTGGCATTCCTGGAATTCTTCTTTAAGCTTGGTTCCTGGAGAGTTGGACAGCTCAGGTTCAGGTTTTAAAACAAATATACTTAGCCATTCTGGCTCTCGAGAAAAGAATTGAACACAGAAAGCAAATTTAAGTGAAAAGTTCATATGTAAATAAACTGTCCTTTTAAAATAAACACAGTTTTTTAAGCCAGTCTTTAGGATTTGGAGTTCTGCTTTGTGGGTTTTTGTTTTGTTTTGTTTTGTTTGTTTGTTTGTTTTCAACATACAGAGCCAGTAATACCTCCAACAGTCTCATGGAATTGGCCAGTACCCAGGAATACAGGCACCATAAAGTGAGCAGGAATTATAAGACCTGATCAGGGATGACCACCCAATTGAGAATATGCTACGCTATGGGTCAGGACAGGTTATATAAATATTGAAGTAGTGACTGTAGGAGGGGATTCTGTTGCCTTTATGAAGTCTCAGAGTTATGAACTAAGATGGTTCACTTTTAGCAACAAGAACTGCATAGTCATAGCAGGTCATCACACGCTTTGTGGGAGTGGAACTACTGTGGGACATTTAAGCAGGAACTGTAATCTGGAAACACAAGGCCTCTTTGCAAGAGGTAGGGTATCCAGCACACTGTGCTCATGCTGCTGCAACATGCAAGCAGTCCAGCAGCACACGGGAAGCGTGGGCAATAGATACCTTGCGCATGCCCACATCTTAGCCACAGTAGCAATGCAAAAGCAAGAGACAGCATTAAGCCTTTTGAACATCAACAGGATGCCCACAGGAAAGAAAAGCACATCAGCAAAAGATGTACTAGCAAAATACATAGGCTCACATGAAGAATGGCATGATAAGTACATAAACAAATGGTACGTATTAGTATTGTCACACCACTATTAACTTTAACAAAGATGGATTCACTCTCATTACAAAAACTCATATGGAAGTTGTAAGTAGGAAAAATAAGAAATTAAGAGGGATGTGGAGGTGAGTCTGTTCACACAGCACTAACCTGGTGACAGCAACTCTAATATTTCAAATGAGTTTTCTTAGTAAAAAGCCCGTTCGGTTTTATAAGCAAAAAGTTATTTCATGTTCATCATGCAGTATTTGAAACAACTGGATAAATCAAAGAGGTTTAAAAATAGGTTAGTACA
The DNA here is from genome assembly GCF_001715985.3 of Manacus vitellinus. Classification (NCBI taxonomy): domain Eukaryota; kingdom Metazoa; phylum Chordata; class Aves; order Passeriformes; family Pipridae; genus Manacus; species Manacus vitellinus. Next base: position 33,737,068 of record NW_021940682.1, on the reverse strand, counting down.
GTTTGTTTTCATAGCAAAGAGTGATTTCTTCCTAGGCATACTGCCCGAAGAGTAACTGTACTAGTTCTTTGAGGTCTGTGATTGTGATAATCTCCACTTTTGTTAAAAAAGAAAGGAAAAGCACGTTCTTACTCTTCACTAACATTCACATTCATTAACATCACATTCCTAAGAGAATGTGATCTCAGCACACCTTAAGGCTCCAAAATCAAAAGCTAAGTAGAAATACACCAGAATTTAAAATACTGGGGGTTTTACAAGAGGATAATATTAAGTTTAGATGTGACTCATGATTTCTAAATGCTTCAGGTATGCAACAGTGATTTGTATAGAGACTGGGTTGCATCAGTGTAAGAGGCAGCTGCAGTGAGAGACTTGCTAACACTCAAAAGGCAGCTGACATTCACAGATTCTAAGAACTTACAAAAATGCATAAATATGACACAAATTTGGAATCAGGAAAGAAAGGTAAAAGAAGTATTAAGATACAACTTCAAGTCCCAGTCTAATGAGGTCACATAAGTATGGTTGCTAGTTTCCAGAAGAACACCTTTTCACCCAATGGAAGAACTGGCAGTTTCCTGAGAACATCAGACTTTTAAGGATGACAAATACAACCAAAAATGTCTTATTCAAAAAACAACCACCATTCTTTTTTCCTGATGAACATTCTCCACACTCCCTACAGTCTACATTTACCTTTAGAAAAGTATCTACTTTCAGTCATTCTCACTCATGGCTAGGCTTCGCAAATGAAGATTAAGGAAGGCTCTATCCACATTTATTACAGGCACAATCTACTTTCGGTATTGACTTAAAAAAAAAAAATTGACTATGTGGAGGTATTGATAAAAACAAGGCATTGATGCTATTGATACTAACATATACTGTTAAAGAAATGTGATTTTGGATTGGTAATGGAAGTATCCTTCCTTCAGTACAACCAGAAGACATATTTTTTAAACATTTCAAAATATTTTGGCACACAGATCTTACAGCATGACTTGAAAAATGCAGACTTTTCAGTCAGCTGTTCCGTATCTACATGCTGTAGTTTTGCAGGAGATGATTCAATTGTTAATAATTTATAGTATTTACTGCCCTCCTGCTGCTAAGTAAACAGTTTTATAAACTAACTCATGTCCTTGCTGTAATAAACAGAGAGAAGACAGGAGTTGTATTAGTAAGAAGACAGGATCTTCACTTTCTTGCAGGACAGCACACTTTCTGCTAATAGAAAGAAGGTGCCCAAGCAGGCACTTGGCAGAAGTGTGCTTGTCAGAATGGTACCTGGTCTAGGACTGACTGCTGTTGGTTTGGCTAGTGTCACAAGCAGCTGGAGGCAAGCACTGAACATGGTGGGGAATGTTTAAACCGGTATCCCAACTAGCTGGTGGAAGGTGTGGGTTTCTTCTCACAGAGGAGGAGGAATGGAATGTCAGAAGCATTTCTCATGGCATTTATGATATCGGCTAGTATAGACTGGGAAATAGATCAGAACAGGTACATTTACGTTAGTGGCTTAATGTGTAATGGAGGTCATGTCGAGTGTAATTGTCCTTACAGCTGGAGTTCTGTGCATTGTTCAAATGCACTATACTGCTGTATGTGAAATGGCTCCTCTGCAAGGGAAATAAGGAGGAGGCTGTACACAGTGGTGCCACATAAAGTACACAGTTATAGACCCTTGTTTAGTGCTCCTCAGCCTCAGAAGAGCTGTGTTAAAGTATGCTTAGATGAACAATAGCATGGGGTTTGCATTGCCAGGTGTGGTTGGCCAGAAATCCAGGGTGGGGTACTTGAGTTAATCATCTCCATTCAGCATCATCACCACCACCACCAAGAAAGATGGCTTCAAGCCACTCCTCTAGCTGTGTAGACTTGGCTGGATCTTCACACATAGCTGCCTCACAGCACCTTAACTCCTGCTCTGCAAATGTTCCTCAGTAACAAAATTAGCAACTTCAGTTTTGATATCAGCAGGGCACATCCACAATATCCTCACTGCAGCAGATTGTGAGGGGGAAGGCAAAGCTGTTTCTGCAGTTGGATCTTGTTTCTGGACCACTTTTGCACATGATGCTGCAAGACCAGTCAGAGTTAGCTCCAAACTGGAACTCAGCCTCCTTTGTTTAGGATACGATACACAGTAGCTGAGCCCAGAGTTTCGTTATTCAGGCTGGATAGGTAGAGGCAGACAGGTCAAAAGGAGATTTTGAACCCTCCATATGAGGTTCTGTGGCCAAAGGGCCGATCCCGACAGGCCAGTGCACACCAGGAAGACATCTCATTATAAAGGCACAACCATTTTGACAAGACCACGTTTCTGTATACAGTTTAACAGTTTCAACTGCAATATATATGAATGACTGTATTTTCCAAAAGAAAAGCACGAAATACATCCAGGTAATTACAAACTTAATCATACACAGAATCACATAGAATCAATTAGGTTGAAAAAGACCTCTGCGGCCATCGAGTCCAACCTATGACCAAACACCACCACGTCAATTAGACCAGGGCACTAAGGGCCACACCTAGTTTTTCCTTAAACACCTCCAGGGACAGTGACTCCACCACCTCCCTGGGCAGCCCATTCCAATGCCCAATCACTCCTTCTGTGAAGAGATTACTCGAAACGTCCAACCTAAGCCTCCCCTAGAGCAGCTTATATCCTCTCAGATGTATGAGAAGCTGTGTCTCCTCACAGCAGAGATGTCCTGATGGCCGGGACTTCCGACAGAGAAAGGTTCGCTTCCACCAAGTGCATCGGGAAGGGCCCGCCAAAGGTGCACACGCGGCCTCTCCGAAGTTCTTAGGCTGAATTTGAGACCTGGAGATGGCATTAAAAGAGGTTCAGTCTGACGCCGCTCCCTGCCGCGCATCCCCGGACGCTTCGCAGCCGCCGCGGTACATTGTCTGCTGTCTGCTCGCAGGCGAGCCTGAGACAGCGCCTTTCCAACCAAGCGCAGCTCTCTCAGCTCCGACAGTGGTCGCCGCGTCCCGCACCTCCGGGCTCGGCGCCCCAGCCAACGCCACCTCACCCCCACCCGCGGGAGCGCAGGAACACCGGCACGATGCCGGGAGCCGCTCGTTCGAGGTGCCCTCTCCGGTCACCGCGGCGCCACCCCACCCCGGACCCCGCCGCGAAACTGGGGCGGCAGGGGAATCCACCCCCTTGCGTTCTCCCGCTCCGAACGCCGGCGCGCCCCGCCCCTGCTCCCCCCCGCGGGCGGCGCTCGCGGGGTGAACGGGCGGGTCTCGGCCACAGCCGAGTGCGGCGTCAGTTCCGGCGGGGAGCGCGCGGCGTGGGTCGGAAGCGCCGCGGCGGTGGCGGAGCGGAAAATTGCGACGGCCGCGCAGCTTCACGGATGAGGAGCTCCTCTCGGAGCTGAGGCGATTCGGCTTCTCCCCGGGGCCGGTCAAGCGAGAGCACCCGGCCCGTCTACTCTGAAGAAGCTGAAGAAGCTGCGCGAGGATGAGCGGGCCGGTGGCCCGCGGCGGCGCCGCCAATCAAGCCCCCGGAACAGCAGCCAAACATATAACACGGGGGCCGGAGCGCGCCTGGGCGGAGGCGGCGGCCGCGGGCCAGGGCGGCCCACGGGAACGCGGCTGGCCGGCGCCGAGCACCCTTTCCTCCCCGGGGCTGCCGCCGGGGGCGGCCCGGGGCCGCGCCGCACCCCCCCGCCGGCGGTGCAAAGTGCTGCTGGGCTTCAAGCTCGGACAGTCGGACGCGGAGAGCAGCCGCGCCGGGGCCAGGCCGGCGGCAGGAGGGAGCCGCGCTGCGCCCCTGTCCGCCGGCCTTCAGGCCCGCCGCCCCCACGGCGTGAGCAAGCAAACTCCCCCCCGGAGGAGGCGGCCCGGCGGAAGCCCAGCTCCTGGTGGGGGGCAGCGGCCAGGAGACCGGCGGCGACTCAGGGCGCGAGGGAGCTCGGGGACGGCGAGGAGGAGGGAGGAGAGGAGGAGGACGACGAAGACGAGAAGGAGGAGGAGAGCGAGCAACAGCGGTGGAAGAACCGGACCGTGAACGGGAACCGGCTCCTCTCCTACGGCGGCAGCAGGGACAAGTACTCTCGGAGGAGGAGGAGGAGGCGGCGGGGGCGAGGGCCAAGCAGCAGGGACCGAAGGAGGAGTCTGCAGTTCGCCGGCCCAGACGGAGCCTCAGCAAGTCGCCTGCTCCATTCATAACAAGCAAATGCGCTGCAGCCGGCGCTGGCGTGATGGAGACGGGCCAAGAAAGGGCTGGCGGAGGCTGCGGTGCTGGTGTGCTCGTAACGAATGACAGGGCGGCGGGGGCGGCTGCTGCCGGCAGTCTAGACAGGGGCAGAAACGAGAAGGAGGAGAATGAGGCGGCGGCGGCGGAGGGAAGAGGAGGATGTGAAAATCTGGACTCTAGTCCTCCCAGCCCTAGATACCGCCTATCCAAGAAATCCCCATCAGTATTGTTGCTGCCACCACCGCTCACGGACGTGGACAGCGGTAAAATCACTGACCCCGCAGGCACCATTAGGAAAGCGACCAATAATCATGTTCTCAGCGGTGCTCCTGGTAGCTATAATGTTGAGTCCAAGATCTATTCAGCTACTAATAGCCTTCCCCCGAGTGGAACCACCTCCTCCCTTAGACTCAACCACTCCAATCATACGGGTTCAAATCATACCTACCTGAAAAACGCCTACAAGAAGAATCTCTCTGAGCCCGAGGAGGAGCTTCTCCAGCAGTTCAAAAGAGAGGAGGTATCCACCACTGGAGGCTTCAGTGCACATTACCTGTCCATGTTCCTCTTAACTGCTGCATGCTTGTTCTTTCTGATACTGGGATTCACATACCTGAGAATGAGAGGTTCTGGAGTAGCTGAGGATGTGGGAGCCAACAGTAAGTATTAGGTGAAGGGTAAGAGCAGTTTCTGCAACTGGATGTAACAACTGTTAATACGCCTTTGCAATCCCAGACATCCCTTACTGAACAGTTCTGGGCTCCAACTTAGTATAATCTCTCTGTAGAGGAGGGTGTACAGAGAAAAATTGTCTTTCCTGAAGTATATAACATTACAAGCTGGTGTAAGCATGCAAGACATTTGAGGATAAATTCAAATCCTGGCATTCCCTGCTGTAATCTGTTAATACCTTGTTTTCTAGCAAGTTTTCTTCTCTAAGCAGTTGTATGGTTTTGTCCAATATAGCGGGTGTATGGTTAATAGAGAATTGACGAGGTAAGCCTTTATGCTAATCTCACAGGAGTAATCATGCACATTTAGATACCTGGGATTCCTGCAGGGCTAAGATTTGATTGTAGTCGTTTGGTAATAAAGTAGGTTATTTTCATTGGTGTGTACTGAGGCTTGAAAAGGATCCCAGGTTAAGATGATGTTACGCAGTACCACAGACTTTGTGCAGTAAATGATTTGACCTATTGCATGTTGTTTTCTAGTAGGCACTTATAAATTCAATTGACAATAATATTTGTATGTGAAATACTGTTGTGCTTTAGTTCGAATTTCAGGGCGTTCGTGTTTTTTTTAACCCTGAATTATTTGGGAGCTTCTTTAATATATGAAAGTAACTTCTTGGAATGGATATAGAAACTACCATTTTCTATTACAAAGCATACAAAAATGGAAATGTGCCACCTAAGGGTAGTGATTCATGTTAATTCAATTCTTGGCTGTTCTGAAATGGACAGTGAAGATTCTAACATCAGAAAGAAAAATCATGCCACTGCTGTCTTGTTTTTTCATTGATCCTGACGAAAAATTATGCAAAAAGCTAGTCTTGGGATATAAGAGCCTTAGAAGGGTCTTGGCAACTTGCATTTTTCTTGAAATGATCGAGAAAGGCATGTGGGGTGTACACACGTGTGTACATTTCTTTGTGGGCATGTATACAGTGCCTTGTAAGGAGCGATCAGACTGTTCTCTTGGGATATTCTAGATGTTACAGGGCAGAAGTAGCAGTGTGGGCTGCTTTTTTGTTGGCTTTCTTTTTTTTCTATTCCCTTTTGAACGTTATTCATTACATTATGGTAGCAGAATAGTTCTTAATTGCTGTTTTGCAGTCTTTGGAGGGGCGAGTAAAAGATTTGGTGGTTAGGTAGGACAGTTGCAGCAAGGAGTTAAGAAACTTGCAATGTTTTAATTGCTATCCACGTGGCTCTTAACTGCTGTTCAGTCTAGTTTTTTGGGAAGGCTGTGAACATACACAGGTAGGCTAAAATTAGATGCAGTATAGTGTGACTGTGGGGACTGCTCATACTTTCTGATTAGCTTCTGGCCATAACTGCTAGAGACATACCTACATTTTGTAATGTACTTGTAAGCTGTATAATTGTACTAACGTATTTCATACTTTTTCTGGTATTGAAATATGATGATTTTAGTAGGGGAGAAGGTCTGTTAACCTGCTGGGGTAAACTTTGTGACTGCCAAAGTCAGTGGTTGAGTTAAAATTGGCCTGTCATCGTGACTGATAAAGCTGAATGTCTCAGCAATGCAGATAGCAATAGTACTTAAAGTTCAGTGTTGTTTTTTTTTTACTGGAAGAAAACTTCTTTTTGAATGTGTGAACTTTCCTATAAAACATATGGGATGCCCATGTTGAGTATATTGACCTTAAAAAGTTAACCTAGCTGGAACTGTTGTACAGGGAAAATCGTCATCTTCTGCCCCTTTGCTTAGGTAGGGCTGCCCAGTCAGTGGTCTGATAGCCCAGTGTTGCTTGGTAGTTCAGTTAAACCAGTTCTTGGCCTGTTCTTATTTGCTGTCTTTTCAGTGGAACTCCTGAAAGTGGATTTCCTGGAGAATTGTTCTGGCAGTGGCACTGACATTTCATCTGTCCTACTTCCTCACAGCCCCAGGCTTTGCTCTAACGTAACAAATGGGAACGGGGAATAGCACCCTTTGGAAGAAGCAAACAGCAGGTTTTGTGTCTAGCTCCTTTGATTGAAAGAGGAGCAGGCCACTTCTTTTAAGTAATGTGGGAATGATCAGGAAATTACCTTTCCCATATGTTCAACATGTGCTCACTAAATTCTTTCTTTTCAAATAGGCGTATGGAACAAAAATACTGTAGGTCTGTAGAACAGGCAAGAACAGACAAGACAGGCCATTTAAGACTGATTTTTACTGAAAAGGGAGAGAACCCTGTTTTCTATTAGGTGATTCCTGAGCTTAAATATCATCCAAGTGAGCACTTTGGCTCTTATGGTTATGTGGGTCTATTGTCTGTTTTCTTTATAGAAGCAGAACTGATTCATACTTTTTTATTAAAAAGAGTGGTGTATCTCAAGAAACCACCTTTTCATTTAAGTGATTGGATACTGAGGTTTTTCTTCTTTTAGATGGTTGTAAGTAAGACTGTTGGGTGAGAGTGATTTCATTGTGAAAAAAGTTATTTTCAACTCCAAACTATGTCATAAAAAGTTTTAGAATTCAGCAGAGTTGCACTATATCCATCTCCGTAATTATTGTGACAAAACAATAAAGGCAGTTATTTGTATATTTGGATGGCTTCTTATTTTAACTTTGCAGGGAATGATGCACAATGAGCTTAATGTTGGTTTTCTTAATAGTTAATTGCCTAAAATGAAATGCAATTAAAATAAGGTGATAGTACGTTTGTGACATTGAAAAATATTTATCACCAAGTACACTCGATATCAACACTTAAAATATTTGTCAGGCTGTAATGTAAGAATGAAGGAGGTGTGTGTAATGAGGGGGAGGCTTAAAACTAGGTGTTGGGGTTGAGTTTAGCCAGGTATAATAATGTAAATGAGAAGGGGTGAGCAGAAAACTTCAGAAGGGATTTGTCACTTATATCATGCACAGTGTTCTAATAATTTTTTTTTGTTCAGAGCTCTGAAATAGCTATGAAGTGCTTTAGTTTTTCCACATGTGGCATAAAATGTTCAAAGACAAATCAGAACTGGGCTAATTTTTCTGTATCTAACCTATAAATGGTCACCAGAAGTAAGGTTTTTATGCATTTTGCTGTCTAAAATATAGATAACTGTCTATTGGGCTTTTCCTGAACCCATTGAAATTGAACTACTCTTTAAGCTTGCATAAAAGACCAACTAATGCATAAGTGCATGTTGTGCACTTGTTGCTCTTGCTATAAAGCAAGTTTTGCTTGCACCTGCCTTCAAAATACCATGGAATTGTATCAACTTCTTGCCAAACCAGCATAGTATTTTGTCAGGAAAATGGTTGACTTTATTTTAGTCTACTTTCTAGAGTTCTTCGAACCCTGAAGAGTGGGATATCTCTTCCAACTTGTGTGGTTTTGTGATATTACTCTGAGCACCTCAAGTGGCTGCTCCTGGGAGTTAATTCTGAAGCTATTTTTCATTAAAAGTTGCATAACTATATCAGATCACTTGATGTTGCTTTCAGATCTGGTTCACCTTTCTGAAGGATGTGGGCATGGTACAGGTGCCGTTTAAGGTTGTAATCTGAAATCGGTTGCATTTAAGTTACTTCTACTGTTTCTGCTCCAGCATTTTGTCTGGGAAGTAGCTGATGTGGCAAAAAACCCCCAAACCAACAAAACCACCACAACAAAAAACTGTTCTTGAAACTTTCAGGTAGGTCTTGTTTAAAATCCTGTGTTCTTATTAGGAGTGGCTTTTTAAAGTGACATCTGTTGCTAGTAATTTTGGTCTTCCTGTGATACTTGTTACAAAACAACTGCTAGGAGGATAAACTTTACTATATTTGCTACAATTTGTGTTTTTGAAGTGTTAATTCAGGGAGATTTAGTAGTTGTGTATATTGCAAGTGGAAGCTTATGCAAATCACAATTCTAAGAGTTTAATTCAATTCCATTGATGTTCTTTTGTTCTTGACTTCTAAATCTCTTAGGTGTGAAAACTTCTGTGGAATTTTATGCAGGGAATTGAATTGGTAAGAAGTTAACTTGCTGGATAAAGGACAAGATGATGACTTCTATGCTCACAGGCCTGCCAATTACTATTAAAGTGATGTGGTATTTCACAGATAAATCTACTTGTTATAAATCTACTTGCCATCTAAGATCACCTTCTCAGAAGCATCTATATTCTTGACAGTGTTGGCTTTAATAGAAGAAAGTTAATTTTGCATAAGAAGTATTTATAGAAGAGGAGATAGCAAAGGGAGGGATTAAAATGAAAAGATTTGCAGAGTTCCTGTGTTGGGTGGATATTAACGTTTCTTGTGGTTTGCAAAGAATACTGTAACTTGTATTTACAATATAACAACTTCTATTGAAATATTAGCATATAGCTAAACAGCATATAGCTGTTTCATTTTTCTTATGTTGCCTTAAACCCTAGGTAGCAAATGTTTCTCTTCTAGGTGATATAAAAGAAAATCCTGATGTGTATCTTAAAGACTAATCTCAGTTGTAGCTATCTCAATTCTGTGGTTGGGTGAGATTTGGATCAAGATCAGTAGATTAAAAAAACGCCTAGGCTGTCTTCATAAGGTAAAGCCAGTCAGAATAGTTAAATTTCCCTAGGATTCCTGATAATTTTAAACTCTAGTCTTCCTTATGGTATGTCAAAAATAATTCTTTAAAATGACAAACAAATTTGGCCTTTTATCTAGGAAAGTCCGGGTAGTTATTATATAGTCCCTTTTATCTAGACTTTTGTCTAGGAAAGTCCTAATTGCTATATAGTGCAAAATAGTTAATTTTAGCTGACAATTTCGGGTCCTTCCTAAAGGATAATAAACAGTCTATTTACCTTTGCAGCAGATCTGTAGTATGAAGTATAATATGAAAATTACTCATCAGTGTTTGAAACAAAAATGATGCAAATTCAGAATTCCTGTTTTTAGGGAATTTTGACTCTTTATTTTAGTTTTGACTCTTTGTTCAGAATATTTATAAATACTTTGCATTCGTACCTTAAATGTGCTGCTGTTTGCAGATGGGCACAAAACGTTCCTTATGCCGTGATTGCAGATTCTTACTATGAATTTTTTTCAATGTTACTATTTTAGGCCATGCTTTTTTGTGAAGTAAGTAACGGGAAATCGGAACTAGAATTACTTGCCTGGGGAGCAGGGATGCAGAAGAGCTCTGACAGGGTCTGTCTTCATTAGGTATCAAAAACTAGTAAAAAATTTGCACTGCATTCCATAGTGCGTAGTTTTCTCAAAAGAAAATTTGGTTTCTGATGTGAGAAAATTAAAGGTGATCTAGAATGTGAAAGCAGATCTTGTTGCAACTTTTCCATTTCAAAAAACATTTCAGACTAGAAATGTGTGGGAAAGCAGAAAGCAAATTTATGTTTCATGTGTTAAGAGCCTCTGCCACTTCTAATACTGTTCAAGCACAATGCAGTCTTTCTGTTTAGGACAGATGAATAGAGTGATAGTGAGTGCAGTGGAAAAACTTTAAGGAAGAGCCCACAGTACACAAAGACTTAAATTTAGCATTGTAGGAGCCCCACTTTGCACTGCTTCATAATCCATAATTATCACAGTTCAAGAGGAGAATCAGGCCTGCAGTCTTCCTATTTCTGGGAAATAATTGTGTTTCTAAAAATCATGTACATTTGAATCCTTTTGACATCTATGTTTCATCCGAGAGTAGCAGGTTGCAAAACTTTGACTCGACTGCTTACCCAGCTAAACTGGCAGAAGTTGTTGAGTTGTACTGAACTGCTGCCTGTCATGCTTCTAGACTTGTGCTTCAGAAATATGTGAACAGGCCAGAGCTGCTGTTTGAGAAAGTTGCTTGGTCACTTCACTAAAAAGCTTAGGCAAGTAAATTAAACAAGTACATAAGTTTTTGTTGATGAAAATGCGTTTCCAATGTCGTGGAGAATCATGAAGTCTGTTGTAATCATGAGGCATAGATTCCTTTCACCTTTAAAGTTCTTGTGGATAATTGTATTTTCTGGTAAAACTAGTTGTCTGTTGTGGTAGGTTGAGGGGAGTAAGTTGACTGGTTAATGGATTGTGAAATCAAGGTATATTAAAAAGAAAAACAGATTTTTTTTGGGGACTCACATGTTGCTAAGAACTTCATTAGTACTATCTTTATCATTACTCTTCTTGGCTCCTGCTGTTCCTGCTGGTAGGTCTACAGTTGTGGGAGAAGGTGGCAATGCCTTTGCTGTGATTATAATAAATGAGGACGTGGTGTAACTCTGCCAGTGGTCGAAGTAGCTCCTGTCCACTGGTAGTGTTATTGATGGAAAGAAGTGTACTGATGGGTGCAAGGGTAGATTGAAGAGCCACTGCACATCTTGAAGCTGATCTCGTGTAGAAGGCTTGCTTGAGTTTATAATGTCCAGTGTCAAGTCCTACTGTGCTGTACTTCCCACAATGCTATTTAGTGCTGTTTCTCTATTCTGAGTGTTCACAGTCCACTGTGGAGAGTGAGAGTAGGTGCAAGTTAACCATGAAACAGGCAAACATGGTGTGCTGTTGGGCCCAGCTTGCTGGAGGAGCTGTGCTGTTATGGCTAGCGTTTTGCAGAGATTAATTCTTCTTTTTTTGCAGAGGAAAGGATCAGAATTTCTGCTTACTGAGAGTCATATCGTGACATTGAGGTATCTTGAATAATGCTGCCTGTTTAGTCTTGCTTAAAGTGAACTCCGAGTGACAGACTGAATTGATGCAAAAAATCTGTTTAATATGGGGAGGAGAAGAGTAGGGGCTTAAAAAGAGAGGTCTAACATTGAATTAAGTGGCATTAAAACTTACTAAATAGTTACAGAATCACAGAATATTCTGCGTTGGAAGGGACCCACGAGGATCATCAAGTCCAGCTCCTAAGTGAATGGCCTGTGTGGGGATCAAACCCATATTAGCAAACCCTTTTTAGCACCATGCTCTAATTAAGATCTGTTGAATTCTAGTGATGCTGTGCTAGATAATTAAGAAGTAAGTCTGTTCATAAATGAGAGATTGTAGAACAATTCCTAGGCCAGTCTTTCTTTGTCTCAGAGAAGGCTGTTTACTTAAATAAAAATTGAAAGATGGCTTGTTAGAGAATAATTGTTGTATATACATAGTAAGACTTCCTTCATACTGCCTTTATTCACTTAAGTCCTAATACAGGGTCACATCCCCTTAACCTTTTATTTATTGAAAAATAGAAGAAACTTTTATATTCGGAGTGTCTTGGGTAAATGCAGCAGCAGCCTGTCCTTGCTGGGCATCAACTGAACAAAACTTTATTACAGGAGGACTGCTTGGGTGAGGTGGATAAATGTAGTGTTGTTCCTGACTAGATTTTAAGGCTACATCTAGATCTTAATTTTACTTTTGTCTGTAGAAAAGCATGTCTTTGATGGTCAGTTAAGTCTCTGAATTTGAGAAGCCTCAGACTGTCCTTTGATTTCATAGCTATTTTTGTAAGGTTTAGAGTATTTTCAATAGGCTGTGTGTCAAAGCCACTCTGCCTAACAATATGTCCTCTCAATTCTCAACCATCTCGCTATGTGGTTGTACAATAAAACATTCCACAGCACTTGATTCAGCAGAACGTATCCTAGTGTCTGTTCAGCATCATCAACCTGCACAGCATAAGCCCTTAAGTATCCCTCATCTTGCAACTTCATCAAACAAATTTTTTTCTGAATATGTAGATGTTGACCATAGAGAACAGAATTCTAGCTGTAGAACTAATCCAAAACCTGTCAGTAGATACTGAGCAATGGAGCATTTACTGGGAATGACGGGTTTCATATATCAAAAGGTAAATGTGTGAATTTTTTTTTTTGTTGGTGGTGGTGGTTTTATTTTTTAGGGGTTTTTTGGTTGTTTTTTTTTTTGTCTTGTGTTACCTGAAACTGTGCTTGGTTTTGGTGTGAGGTAGTTCAGTGTTTGTTGGGTTTTTTTATTGTTTTTTTAATTCCCAGGATATTTTCTGGGAAATGGTAAAACATTATAATGAGAATTTCTGTTTGTGTCTCACTATATCTGAAAGTTTAGTGTGCTTTTTGTTCTTTTTCAGATGTCATGCCTTAGACAACCAAAGAGGATTTTGTTGAGTGACAGATTGTGTGGGACATGTGTGGCAAACGCCTGAGAGGCCTCTTTCACAGGCTGTGGAAGTCCACAGTCAAACCTAATTATGGGGAAAGGCCAGTCTGGCGGTCTTGCTTGTACTGTTTCTCATTCTTGCAAATTCCTTGGAAATACTTTACTGTTACTTTGTAAATATGAAAAAATGATTTACGAAATTCCTTGGTGGTATCTTGAAAAGGAGAGTATGATATCTGGTTCATTGTAATCTGTTCCTGTATTGGTGTGCACCCAAGAAAGTTTCTGGAGGTGAGAGGCATAGTGAATTTCAAAGAAAAAGCTATTGATTTTGTTGGTTGTTTTTTTGTTTGTTTGTTTTTGGGTTTTTTTTTTTTTTTAGGGGTGTGGTGGGGTTGTCAAAGGAATTTTATGCTGTCCTGGCAAGACTTTGCCTAGCTGAGAAAAAGAGGGCAGAGATGCAGATTTCCTTCTGGAGAAGGAGCTAGTATCATTACTTATTTTTGGGTTTTGTTTCTTATCTGTAAGTATGGGAAGTACTTATGCTTTTACATCAGCTTATGTAAAAGCAGATGTGGATAAAGGTGTTTGAAAATCACTAAGGGAAATAGGGAATCTGAGCTATGTAGGGTACTTTGTATCTTACATATAATAACAGATGAATGTTAATTTTGATATAAACTCAGAAAAAAATAAAATAGAGTGTTGAGAACACCTAAAAGAGCCATACTGCTGTACTGTCTGTACAGTGTCCCTTGAGCTAAGGGTTTTTCATTTCACTTTGAAAAAAAGAAATACTAATCTTTCGAGTACTCCTGAGAGCTCGTTCTTTCAGAATGGGCAGGTGTATATGCACAGTCCAATTTGATGATCCTAGGGGTGTATTATGATCTGTACCTGTTAAGTTTGACTTCCATCAAAGGTGGTACTCCCTGCAGAAATGGTACAGACTGTTTTTTAGGTTGTTTACATTGAGCACAGATGTGTCTCTGTACTTTGGAATTGTACAATGCAGTGACTAATGTATTTTTTTATTTATAATTTTAAATACTGTGGTTTTTCTCTTGACCTTCAGCTAAAGGTGATGCTTATTGAATTAACAAAAAAGATGTGCAGATTGAGTGCAAATGCACATGAAGAAGCAGGAGGAGGAAACAACGAGATGTAAAATCCAGACTTGTTTTTTTCTACTATATAGGATGTGTGGTATTAAAGGCATTCTTTTGGGAGAGCAAACTGGAGGGAAATCACATGAAAGTAGCAGCCCTGGGAAGGAGCTGTCCTGGTGATTTGAGGACCAGAGGCCAGGTAGCATCTTCCTATCCCTTCTGTAATGGGAATGAATTAGCATGGGATATCCTTTGCCATTCAGGAGATGGGAATGTACTGAGCTGCTTTCCCAAGCCTTGGCATCAGACTAGTATCTATATGGCCATCTTCCTTAAGCATGAGATACATGGTTTGAGGAAAGAGAGTTAGGATCTTATGTAAACTTTTATAGTTTAAGCACTGAACTTTGTACTACTACGACTTACATACTATGGAGCTCTCATGTGCCAATGTCGTGTTAAGGTTTTATTTCCCTAGTGTTTGAGATCTTGGTAAGAGTCAATTGTGCTTCCTTTCTGTCCTCTTTTTTTGATGTTTCTGTTTGGCAGATGAGTTTCTTGCCAAGCAAGGTTCTTTCTGCTCTCTAGATCCACCTGGCTCAAAAGTGCACATACTACTGCTAGTACACCTTAGTCCACCAACTGATGATGTAACCTTTTAACTAATAGGTATAACCTGTTAAATAAAGTTATGATAACATTGCAAGTCTTAGTTCAAGCAGATTCTTCAGCTGAGTAAAGAACAATGGTGTGTTAGTCCAGTTAGGAACAGGTGTCTCTGAAAAGAGTAAAACTTATTGCTACTGCTGGAGGCAGGATTCCGGGCTAGTTAAATTCTTGATTTGTTTTGATGTAACTGTTCCTTCACACTGAGGTTTTGGTGTTGTCTGTTGAAGTGTATTGAATACAGAAACTGCAGGAATGGTAACACTATTCAGGGCAAGGTGCCACAGTATCTGGGAGATAGCTGTAGTGGAAGGATTAGCTACTTTTTGGCATCCTAATTTGGTGACCAGAGTGTAACTGAATCACTTATCGCTTATGTCCTAAGCAATGGTATTTTTATTTGTGCGTATCTTCTTTCTAGGAATGACTGCCTATGGAGCTATATCAGTCTTTGGAACTTGTATCATTAAGACTTTATGAAAGTTGACTTATGTGCTCATGAATGTCTGCAATTAGGCTGTAACTTCACGTCTGTTATACCGTGCTTTGAAAAAGAGGAGAAATTCCACTTTGTGCTCCCTGTCTGTCTTACTGAAGAAAATGAACCCTTCTAAGTACTGTGTCTATCTGCAATTATTATCAATGTATTAGGGAGGAAAATGAGAGATGGTCATGCTGAGCGGTTTTATTTTTAAAGATAGTGGCTGCAGAATTCTAGTGCACATTAACTTTGTATGTTGACACTCTTGTTCCTAAAATTGAGCTTCTCTGTGAGATGGCTTGGTATGTGCATTTCTGTTGACAGCTTTGGCTGGAATGCTTTGGAGCTGTGTGGTGACCTTTAGCTTTGTATTGGTTACTTTTTGTTTTTTGAGACAAAAATTCGAGTAGTCTGTAAGTCATAATTTACAGCTTGTCCCAACAGCAAGATGTGTAAATTAGTTACTTCTGAGGTTCATTAGTAGTCTTTTCCATCAACCTGGGACAATATTTGTGTGCTGCTTTGATTTCTTTCACAGGCTTTTTGGTAATCTTGTTGCCTTGTTCTCGATTAACTAGCATTTAAATAAGAAAACTTCTCAAAAATTGGATTTAAATAGTGTACCTCTTCCTGTTCTGAAATCCAGTTTCATGTGAAGATGCCATCCCATGATGTGCTTACTTTTTGTTTCCTTCGATGTCTGGCCAAAGAATCTCACTACCACTACACTTTTCCAGGAGTAATGCTCTTTTCCCATTGTGTCAAGCTTCCAAGTTTGGAATGTTTAGGTATTACAGTGCTTTGAGGGAGTTGGTATGGTGCCCTTTGTCAAGTTTTTGAGGGTTTTTTTCCCAATAAAAATACTTCTGCATGTTTATCCTGCAGCTAGTATTGACATGTACATGTGGCCAGGTAAAACTGCCATGCTTCTCACAGTTTTGCTGCTGTCTGGGGAGTCCTAATGGATTGCCATGTCCAGGTAGTTGCATCTCTCCTTATTTAGGAGCTGTGGGTGTGGCTGTTAGTTGGCTAATCTGGAGAGAAGACCCTCTGGGACAACACTCAGTTTTCTAAAACAGGAATCTCCTATCTCTCGTTTTTAGCTTTGTAGTATGAGTAGATGATAATTTGTTCTTTGAAGCCATTAGAATGTGAGCTTGACAGACGACTTCCAAGGCTGGTAATTGTTGTTGCATAGTAGAGATATCAAACCCCTTTTGAGGAGAGCCTTGGAAGTATGATATACTCACATAAGAATGTCTTCTATTAGTTATTAATTTCATGTTTAGTTTGGTAGAACAAGAACTTGTCACTCTTACAACTATAGTTACATATTTTAAAAACTGTCAAGAAAGCTTTTGAACTAATAATGTTGATGGAATATGTTGAAATACTTTAAGCATTTTGGAGTAGATGGGAACTTTACGTCTGTGACTGGAGCATGTGGGAGGGTTTGGTAAGAGCTTAGACTCTGGACAAAAGAAAGAAGGGTGGATTCAGAAGAGGAACTACTGAAGTAGTTAAGGAGTGGCCCTATTAACTCAAGTGAATCAAGGTTATGTGATAAATAGATGCAGATAGATTAACAGTTGTTAATTGCATATGTAGCTGCTGATAAATTGCTAAAGTTGAATTTAGTATACTGGCCTCTTAAGGCATCAGTTTTCCTAAACTATATGGCATCTTATATAAAATGTATAAAATCTCACTTATTCTTTAACTTGCCATAAAATCAGTAACTTCAGAGGGATTTCCTGGAAATCCTACAGCGTGAATTAAAATAAGAAATTACAAGGATTGTTAAATGTTTGTGATATGTAATTTTGGAGGAGAGGTGATTGGTTTTCTTGGGCGCTGTAACCACTATGTATTTGTGAAGGAGAGAATTGACGTCTCCTTTGGTTTGCTTCCTAAATTCGAGGTGTTAATTTATCTAAATATGAAGTTGCCCATATGTGAGATTGATTTTACTCTGGGATTATGATGCTGGAAAAATCTAACCACCACCATTGTCTCCACTTAATTGCTGTGCTGCCCTAGCATATGTAGAATTGCAGCTGACAGTGTGCGTCTTTGCAGTCATGAAAGTATTGCATATGTGTTTGCTCCATGGCTTTCATCAGTGCTAAAATATGTCAGTCAGGTGTACTGAAATTTACACATAGTTGTGTCTCGTGTGTGTACCATCCTTCCAATGAATCAAGATTTCCTGTATGCTCAATGAGACTGACCTTGGAGACCATAATTATCCTTGTCTGGATAACTAACAATCAAACTGGGAGGTTGGCAGTCATCTTAAGCCTTGGTCTGTTTCTCTAATCCTATTTTAGGCTATTCAGATTAAAAGTTTAGTGTACTGGGCATGTTCTGTTGAGTTAATGAATGAAATACATAAAACCTTGTTAAGTTGGTAGCTTGATAATCCAGTAGGTTATGACTGTGAATTTGCTCCTGTATAATGAAATCATGAAATGCTATAGGGCTTGGTTTGCACGAATCTTCAGTATCTGCTTCTAACATCTTTAATTAATCTTATATCTGTATCAAGTATTTCGATGTCTGTGAAAGCCAGTCCCTGTGTTTGGGTGGTTTGGGGTTTTTTTCCCCCATTTGCTGTACTGGAAGAACCTGCAGTGTTTATTGCTGCTGGGTAGGTAACATGATTAATTTTCCTATGAGCCCAGGCACATGGACAGACTGTTGTTTGCAAAGTTACAGGGAGTCAAACTTTCTTCATTCAGAAAGCATTTTCATAGTCCCTCTGTTTTATACATCATTTGTTGGTTGTAACTGTAGAAATGAGACCCTTACCATTACTACATGTGGGAGCAAAGAAATGGTAATTGTTCCTGCTTCAAAACTTTCTTTCAAAACTAAGGTGAAGGGGTCAACATCTTTCTGCTGCCAAGAGTGCTATGGAAGTTTGTGCAGTTAATAAAAATCACCTTGTTTTACAAATAATTAATTTTTTTCTTACAAGTTTTTTTTTTTCAGTTTCTTATCCAGATGGAGTTACACTTGGCTAAGGTTAGGGGACCTTGGTTTTTAAGTTGGTCCTTAGTTTCTTTTCTATCTTCCATTTCTCCTAAATGAGAAATCTTGCCATGATTTGATCTAGTATGTCCACCTTTATATTCCTCTTACATTTCCCATTTATAACTAAATGAATGGATCAGTTTAATCATGGTTATGGTTCAGAAATCAAGATATTGTCAATGAGACGACTGTTGGGGAGGCAACTGGATGTTTTGTGGCTATCTTTACGTATAGGAGTGCATGAGCTCTCAGTGTGTTGTCTCTTGTTAAAACAGAAAATGCTGAGTTGTAGAGTTTTGTTGCGTGCATTAGTGCTTAGTCAAAAAGTGGTTTTACTTTTTTAAACTGGACGCTAAAATGTAAAGCCTTCAAATTTTTATTTCAATACAATTGAGTAATTAAAGCAAGAGTTTGGCAAATGGCAAGCACAATTTTTTTTGGTGGAAAAAGCTGTGAAATTTGCGGGCATGCAAAATTCTGGTTTAACTTTAATGCTATTATACTGCATTATCAAATACAGAGTTAGGGCAAAGGTTAATAGATGTCTAATTGTTATTTGTCATATTATGGACTTTGTTTTTATCTAACTATTATATTGTTGTCATAAAGCTACAGTGTTGGTATACCTTTTTAGTGTTTTCAGACTATAGAGTGAATTACTTTTTTTCTTTTTTTGACAGTCAAGAATCCTTTTAGTGAAGAACTACAGAAAATACAAGTAAGTAAAACCACTTAATAGTGAGATTTTGATCTTTCACATGATTGTATAAAAGCAATATAGATCTGTTCAGAATGTTGCAGTTTTAGAATATTTTGCATGAAATAAATGCACTTCTTGTAACTGATGTTTTTAATTTTTTGTTTTCCATCTCGGGCAATATAACTAGGATTACAAAATTTGGCTGTGGCATGCTGGTTGCTTCATATACTAAGAAAATATTACATAATTTGTGTTGCAAAAAAAAAGGTGTTGTAAATTTTGAGACTAAATTTGGTAGTCTGTCTCTTACTGTTACCATTTGGCCTCTGAACATTGAAAGCACAGCTGGTAAGAGATGATTGACATGAAACTCCAGAATCTTATTTAGTGCTATAAGAGCGAAAGGGTTAACATCCTTCAGAAAATGGATTAAAAAGTTTGTCTTTTTCACTTTCTGTTACTTGTTCCTATATTCACTTTTTCTTCTGAAATATCAGGCTACCCATTTTTGAGATCTCGCCATTGAAACTATCTGTATTATTCTTAATTCTGCAGCATGCATTCTGGTGATTCTCTCTTCTGACCTGGACTGTAAACATAATGATCTGCTTTTGCTAGGCATATATGAGCAAGTATTGCAAGAGAATTGTGGAGAATTTTGGTTTTTTGGGGTTTTTTTGTGGTTTTTTTGTTTACTGTTTGAGATTTGTTTTTTTCTTGTTTGGTGTGAATTGTTTTTTTTCCTCATGTCTAGGATTGAACTCTCCAGAAGTGAATAATAGCATATTAAGTAGGTAGCCTTGGCTAGTTTTTTGGATAGAAAATGTTTCTTTTGAACAAATGAATCTTTTTAATTTTGTTGGGTAAATTCTGGGCATTCTTTCAGAATTACTTTAGTAGTGCAGAGAGAATGCATCTTGTATACTGGACGTGACAGCCTGAGAACCTGTTCTGTATGTTACTTTCTCCTGTTTTTATAGCACTGTTCCATAGTAATTGTATTCCATGCTTGATTGCTAGCTATGAAGATTATACTGTTTAGTTCTGTCCTTTCTGTGGCCCAATCATTAATTTGAAAAAGGAAAAAGTTGGTCACAACAGTGTTTCACATGTCCATTTCAGTGTAGCTATTAATGAAGTCATGGATGTACCTACTGGCAAATAAATGGAACTTGAAGTACAGCTGGTGGTGTGTGTGTGCTGAAGGACTGTTTTTCCTCTTATGCCATGCCTACTGTTTTCCAGCCAGGAAATGAGTTAGTAAGGTTGGTTTGTTTCCTGAGGTACCAACTACATCAATTTAATCTCAATGATGGTTTTGTAGTACCAGAATAGGGAGAGGGGGTGCTGGTAATTGTTGGTAATGCCGATGGGAAATAATTTGTCAATTGTTTGATCAATGAAAGAAATATTCTGCTTTTTTTGGTATCAGTTTTCTTACAAAAAATAGTTGGACCATTCACATTTTAAAATTACAGTGCTGGTGCATCAGGGAATTGAGCTTAATATGTGTTTTTCTTTTTTTCCAACGTGAGTATAATCAGCAGATGCACAAACTGGAAAATTACTTTTCTTGCATATTTTTCTGAATGAAGGCTCTAGTCTTAACTCAGCCATTTGATAAAACTTCAAGCCCAACATTTCAGGATGGCTTTTGGTGGATGCGATTGTATGTGTATCTAATTACATGTTCTTTGTCTATATTTTGAATATTTCCTTCTAAATAAAATGTTCCTGGATATATCTTAATGAAATTGCTCATATCTTGGTAAGTTTAACTCCCCTGCAAGTAACAATTATATCTCATATTCATACTTATTTTGGGAATTAGGCCTTTTTATATTAGTGACATATGCAGGAAGTATCAACAAGATTTTATAGTCCACAGCTTTCTGTTGTGGTTTGCATTTGTTTTGGTTTTTTTGTTTGTTTGTTTGTTTTTTAAATTAAGTTACTGTAGTTTGAAGGTAGACAGTAGAAATCTTCCTTTGCTTGGAATTTTATGCCAGAATGTGACCAGCACTTTAGTGTGGCTTGTATGAAATGTCTCTGCACATTTAAGAATAAAACTCTTATTTTTACATAGTAGTTATCAAAAAGCCACCCCAAACAAAACAGAAATTTCTTTTGGGTCATTTCACTATTCTTTCAGTAGTATCAAAATAACCTTTTGATCAGTTGCTTTTAGCTGGCAGATCCATTGGAGTCCACACTACAATCTAGTTTAGTTTCAGTCAAGACCTGAAAATTCAATGGAGTGAATACTTAGATTCAAAATACGTTGCCTGCATCGTTGCTGATGTGCGAAACATTACAGCTTTCTACCTCTATGTGTAAAACCCATTTTTTTTCTCATGGTATATAAAGATTTTTGGGGTAAATGGAAAAAAGTATATCTCTACTACTGTTTGTTTTGACATAAATATGTTTTTCTAATTCTAGGAACATGAAAGAAACCTCATGAAGAGCTTGTATGTGCTTCATGACAAATTGGCACAAGTAGCAGGTAACACTTTAAAAATATTGTGATACAGTGTTTGGCAACAGCTACAAAGAAGTCAAAGCTCACATAGGGATTTGCAATAAGTGATAGCCATTTAGAGTTCTGTATTGGGAAACTAGAAATCCTGTTTCTAGTTCACTTAACAACTTACACAGTGTGGCACCTTTTGTTGCAATGTTTGTCAGTTAATGGGATAGGCTGTTGAATATTGTGATCTCATGGGGTTTTTGATCTAATACCTTAATGCTTTATTAATCTGATTTTGTTAAAAGGCTTAAATTTGCTTTATATGGAGAGGAATATGTGGGGGTTTTTTAAAGGTTGTTAATTCACTAAGGTGAAAACCAAAATATTTTGCAACAATGATAAAATGGTTACTAATAGAGTGAATAGTAGTGGTTGAACAAGTTTGCCTTGTTAGACTAAAAGGTCCAACTTAACCGTATTAATTGCATAGTAACGAAAAGTGCTGTGTATAGTAATGTGTCAGAGATGGTGTTTAGGATTAGTATTATTGAATATTCAAAGTAAAAAATAGGGTGATTTTATCCAGAGTCGTAACGAACACAGCTTTAAACTGCGCAGATAACTTACACATCGCAATCAGGAAATGGCAAAGTTAGGGCTGTCTTTATAACTTTGGCCTCTGGTGAATGCGAATTACAGTTGAGTCTATTACATGACTATTAAGCCATTTTTGTTATTCTTGCTTATTTAATTCATAATGTGTTTAGGAAACCTTACTGGTCTTTGTGCCAACTATTTGTTTTGCAACAACAGGTTTCACCAAGAAAGCTCTGTCATTGTTATCAGGTGCTACAGACATTTCTCAAACATAAAAAAATGTGGAAACAACTCTGTGTCAGATATGAAACCAACAATTCAATATCTCAAGGCTTTATAGAAAATCTGTGAGAAAGTTGAGCACCTTTGTAATACCTTTTACATTGCAACAATAATCTTCCAGCAGAAAACTTTTGTTTCCAGAGCATTTACAATATCTGCAACACATAAATATATGTTTGGACAAACCCCACACATTTCTTTTTGTTTACATTACAGAATCACAGAATGGCCCACAGTGGGTCTTCTGGTCCAACCTCCCTGCTCAGGCAGGGTCATCCTAGAGTACATTGCACAGGATTGTGTCCGGACGGTTCTGGAATATCTCCAGTGAGGGAGACTCCACAACCTCTCTGGGCAACCTGTTCCAGTGCGTGGTTACCCCCCGGCACAGTAAAGAAGTTCTTGCTCATATACAGGTGGAACTTCCTGTGCATCTGTTTCTGCCCTGCCTCTTGTCCTGTTGCCTGGAACCACTGAGAAGAGCCTGGGTCCATCCTCTTGACACCCTGCCTTCAGATATTTACAGATATTGAAAAGGTCCCCTCTCAGTTGTCTCTTCTTGAGGCTGAACAGGTCCAGCTCCCTCAGCCTGTCCTCAATCAGCTCTAATCCCGTAGTCATCTTTGTTACCTGACATACAGCATGTTTCAACTCAGTGTTCAAGCTGATTTTCTTTGCTTGATCATTGTCATGCTGCTTCCCTCTGTTTTTTGAAGAGAGTGTAACAGCTTGCTGGTTTTGCTTAGTGTGTCATCTGGCCCTCCAAGGGCCATACAGTAAACTTGCCTTAGGTGTGACACCTAATTTCTACATCTGTGAAAGGAAGGGAATTTTCTTCATTAGCTGGGGCTTACTTAAATGCATGTAGACCTATAAAAATATTTGCTTCTCTGCCTTATGAGAAGGAATTTGTGTGCTCCAAGATGGCTGCTTTCTTCCCCAGATCTCAAAGGTGCATTACTCTCTGTTAGTCTATTTCTGACCAAGAGGATCTTCAATGATACCTTTCAAAAAATATAGCTTTCCTTTCTGGTTAATGATAACCCTGAAGAGATGATACAGACTGAAGCTATATTGTGAGATTTCCTGGTTGCTCAGGAGAGTAGCTTTCATACCATCTGAAGAAGGATGTAATTCATCTCCAGTTAGACAGAAGTTATCCTCAATGCCAAGTTTCTTAAGGTATGAGAGGAAGAAGTCTGCCATCCATTTTTGAATACCATATTGATGTAGACATGGCACAATATCTGGAAGCTGTTTAAAAGGTGTAAAACAGAGAAAGCTGCAAAGGAAATACAGGATTTTGGTGTACATAGTGCCCCACTTCAAAAGAGACAGAAGTTAAGGAATATAGTTTTAATAAAAATGGTGCTTTTCAGGTCTCTCTGCATACTTGGAAAAGTTTCTCTCATTTCATACTCGGCTATGAGTCATTTGTTCATGTTATAACTATTAATATTAAAAAGGCAGGCTGGAAACCTGAAGTAATCTGTTCTGTTATTCAAGATCTTGACTACCATAAAGATGGTCCCTTCAAAATTTGATTTTTAGCTCTGTTTTATTAGATTTCTTATAATTTTACTGAGCTAGTTTCTTGCCTTGTCAACTTCAATTGGAGAGTGAGGGGGCTTTTAGAAGGTAGAATATGAAGAAACAAAAAGCATATCAGTTCATTAATTTTATTTGACTTAATGTACTGTGTTCCAGCTGTAGATACCTATTCTGTACTGCGATGCTCTGATATGATGTCAAATTATTTAATTATCCTATATAAAAATAGATTACCTTTTAATGCATCACTGTTCTCAGAATTACTAGTCTGCCAAACCTACAGTGCATAATGTCTACCTCATAAGACACTAAGGGGAGACTCATCCAGGTCTCAGTTGAAGTTTGTGTTCTTGTCTTGAATAGTTTAGCCATTCTTCAAAGCAGCAACTTTTTATAGACAGTATATATTTCAGTGCCTAACACTTTCTACTAAACCAAAATACCTGCTTTATTTAAATTAGACCTTCTTCAGGCATATGTTAATTACGGGATGTCTTGGTCTTTCATGGAGAGATTCAATAGATCACATCCATTTTCACTCAGACTTGCAAAATGAATAAACCTAACCAGTATATCCACAAGAAGCAGCCGGCTACCCTTAGGTATTACCCTTCTTTCTTGTAGATAAAGGATTTTTTAGTTAGCAGTTTCTTTTGCTTGGCATTCTCTATGGTGTGATCACCTGTTGGATTTAGATGTTTTCCTTCTAACCTAATGCACAGCACAGGTCCTTGAGATGCAGGGGTGAATTAGGCTTTCATATGTAATAAGGCTTACTGTTAAATCCATGGCTGCAAGAAAATCCTGGCAAAGCACTAAATATTACTTAATATTAATTTCAAGTGTCAGCTACTGTATTTGATTGCTGTCACAGACTCTCTGTTCTGTCACTCTCCTTAATCTTAAATTCTTCAGGTAATTGATACGGTAATTGATACCAGTGATTGAACAAATTTAGCAAGTTCTGATGTTCTGCAGTGTTACTCAGCTTTTGAGTTTGCCTTTGGGAGATTGGGCATTCTTACTTGCTCTTGCAATGTGTTCTGCTCGTTTTTCTTCAGCTCCCCACTTTAGTGTCCTGCTGCAAGTAACCTGCAAATGTGAGACCTTGTACATTGCTTATATTTTGTATTGATTGACTGTATCACGTCAAGCTGTAAGCTAGGGATCTGTGCTTAAATCCATGTCTTCCTTGAAGAATTAGATTTCCACTGGGTTTTGGTACCAAATGAGAAAATTATTTACAGTGTAAAGCAGTTATAGAAAACAGAATATTTCTGTTTGAATATGCTGCAGTTCATAAGTTAAATGCCTAAATGAAAGTCAGTTTCAAATATTATAATGTGCATGGGAAAGGAGATCTGACTTGGTTTCTGTATTAGAAGCAATTGAGACAACTGACTTAAGTATTTCTTTAGAAGCTTTAGTTGCTTTCTGGCAGTATTTCTAGGACAACTCCTCAACTTCTTATGTGGCTTGCCCAAGTACACTAACATAAACTAAAGAGTAGTTTTGTGATCCTTGCTGGGATGTTACTTTTTGCCTCCCTATGAAAGCAAATAGAATGGTTCTTTGAAACTGAAATTAGTGATCTGTGCCTAAGAAAAGTTCAAGCAGAAAGATCCATGCTTTCTGTAAACTTGCAATAGACATTTTAACAGAGAGGCAGTTTTTACAAAGAACTCAGATGTATCTTGCAGCAAACTTGTGTAAAGTTTTTTTTTGTCTGAGCTTCAGTTTTATTCCTGGATATAGGGCCTCAAATGGAACAGCTGGGAAACATTTTTGGCTCAGACTATGGAAAGTGGGTTTCCAGGCTAAGTGGTTAATGATTGTACCTAAGTTATTCAAAGTAAGCCTTCATTTGCAGAACTATTAGCTAAAGCAGTGACTGAAATGGCATATAGGAATATCCTGCTGTTGCAGTAAAACAGAAGGTTGTCTGACTTGTGAAATGCCTAACTTTCTGTAAGCTTTCAAATTCATGAGTTTTTTAGAAGAAAGCTGCTAAATGGTTCTCAGCAATAAACGTGTTGGAATGAGAAACTGCATCTCCAATAGCTTTTTGTATAGGACTGAAACTTCATAACTCTGATTAGGTTACTTGTTTTGAGAGTGGGAGGCAAGATGAAAGGGATTTTTATTCCTCTCCTGCTCCCCCCCCCGCCCAGTATTGTGTGAGGGAAATTTGAACTGATGGGCCTTAGACATTGTCAGAGCCCAGACAGCAAAGGTGTTTCTGACTGTTAAACTTGTTCAGAGGGAATATAGTCTGAAAAAAATTTCAGAAGCATGACTGAGAGAAAACTGTCTTCTGATTTCTCAAGATGAGACCAGAAGCTGTGAAGTCCGTGTGCTGGTTGTGTGCTGCATAAACATAATTCTTGGAAGAAGGCAAATAAGTTCTAGATTTAGAACAGTATGTTTACACCAGAGACTGTATGAGTATGATATATAGTTATTTCAAGTCTGCTAATCTTGAAACATGAAATCACTGATGATTACACATCTAAATTTATAGGCTGTAGAGTTTATACTGTACAAAAAGAATGTCTGCCTAAATTATGTACAAGAACAGCCCATAACTCCAATTCAGGTGCTGAGTTCTAAAAGTAGAGTGGTTTTTGGCAAAAGTGGTACCAATTTTTAGCAGTAGTTTTGATCTCTGTAGATTTGCTATAACAGTAGACTCAGGCACTTTGAACGTCTAAGACATTGCATGTTAATTATCAAGTGAAACATCTTTCAAAGTGTTCTGCTCAGCGCTTGATTCAAAATACATGCATGCACACAGGCTTAGTTCCAGCAGCACTTCTAGGCCAGGTAGCATCTGAGCATTCTTTAAAATGCTGTTCCTATTTCTCTATATCCCAGTGGTAAGAGAAGAGCATGCCTGTTATGATTATGTGCTTGCAAGACCAAGTTCACTTAAATCTGTTGAAGTGTACTTTAACAAGACTTTAGCAGTCCGAGAAGGACTCTGGCTTCATAGAAACACTTAGTTCTCTGGCACTTCCTACTGTGAATGAGACATGAAGGTGCTTCTCCATAACTTGCTACTGTTTCCTAATTTTTGCTTACATTGCATTGAACGTTCTCATTTGTGTAGGGAATTAGTACTTGAAGCTGCTCTTTTTAAAGAGTATTCCAATATAAGCAAAGGTTTACATTTTATATGAGCACAAGTATCTTAAATTTTCATAGCCTTGCTATAGCTTTGGGAAGAATACAACTTGGTATAGCTTCAAGAAGGTAAGGCAGGTGTAACCCTGAGCCAGTGAAAGACTGGATTTGTTGTTTCCTGTCATTGTTTTGGCACAGTAAAAGCGTCGTTACAGATGTCAAGATTTAGTTTGTTGTTTTTTTTTATGAAAGATCGGAAAACAGTGATTTGCCACTTGCTGATAGTTCTTCAGAAATTATGGCCTAGTGATAGATGAAAACCTGGTGTTAGACCTTTTCCTTCTCTGTATGACTTTGTGTTGGTATGACTGTCACTTTTTATGAATCATGTACCTTTAGTTTAGCAAAGAAGATCAGATATATGATGGCATGTTGCTATGCAGACTGACTATGCATATACCTTATTTCCTGGCTACTTCTGCATACATTCAAAATCAATTAGGAGATGGTAAAAGCACCAGTTTCAGGCCATAGTGAGATTTTGTGTGTGTTCAGGCAGGTGATGAGTTACTGTGATAACTATACCAATCTAAAATGTAGTAATTTCATAGTGCCTGAAATATTATTATGGATGTGTTGTGACTGGAACCTGGTCTCTATAACGGATGATACATGTTTCAGAGTAAATGGGAATTATTTAGAAGTTGAGTCAGGGTACAGTAACTGTTTTGTGGTAATGTCCTTTTCGTAGTTCTTCATACTACCTTTTTTTCTACTTTTGGTGTAAATACTGAAATACACTTTTTGAGCAGTACATGAAGTTGTATTGATGTGATTTGTACATATTATTAGCTCTGACAATCATCAGGGTTTTTAGACTTTCTTTGAAGGAGAAATTTATGCAGAGAAATTTATATATTGTTAATGAAACTTATGAGAATTACTGTGCTACTGCTGCTTGTGTAAATTATGTTAACCGGAAACTTGCGTTGAGGTTATTTTATTTTATATAATGCAGTAATTAGAGATCAAATAAACAAAAGCTTTCGTTTTACCAGGGGAACATGAATGTGGCAGCTCTGTTCAAAGAAACCTTACAGTCCAGGAGGCAGCTGCATATTTAAAAGTAAGCAAATGAGGTACTTTTAATTGGTTGTATATAAGATTTGTATAAGTTACAATTTGTAAGGCCCTGGTTTCATATCTAGTGTATTGACTAAAATTTTACTTAGTATTATCTGGAAATGTTTGGAATTGGTGGCTTTAACATGTGCTACATATAATTTTTATTTGGGGATGTAGGGAATATTTGAGGAGAGAGACAGTGAAAGAAACTGGCTTACTTTCAATGAAAGTGTAGCTGGTAGTGCTTCAATGGCCATGCAGGGCTTTTTTCCCTTTCATTAAAACACCAGGACATGATTTGGATTGATGGAGATAGTTGACCAACATAAAAATAATAAACTTATAAAATTCAAATGTCTAGAAGCTTCTCCAGAAACGAGTATACTGGTTTTTGAGACTTAGTATAAAGAATACTGTCTTCCTTTCTTTGTGAAGAGGGGTCGACATGTGGATCTGTGCAGAGAGACTGACAGGCAGCAGCTGTGTGGAGAGGCCATTCATTGATGGCCACTAATTCATTTAAATAGAAATGGTCAAAAAAAGGCCTTTTTGTTAATTTGATCAGTGTGTAGTAGTATGAAATCCCACTCCCTGCTGTCATTCTCCTGCCTTACTCCCCAAATAAAAGATAACTCTTGCCTTTTCTTGACAGCTCTAGGGTTTATTTTAGCCCATATTGGTGTACCCTGGAAACTGGAAAATTGGTGTACCCTGTACAGTGGAAAACTACTTGTAGCATTTAAGAGACTGAGAGTAGATTTCTTTGATTGGATGAGAAGAAGTTAATGTACATATACATTTACATGTATATGTACATGTAAATGTACATATACATTTGTATATGTAATATACAAATTTATAGAAATTCTACATTTTGGCAATCCTTTACTTAGTAGACAAAAAGGGGCAATGTTTGAGAGCATCCCAAAGAAGTTGCTAACACTAGTTTATAGTTTGGCAATTATGATCTGCATCTGTTAAAACCAGTTGTATTGTGGAAAAAATTAAGTTGATGCCATAGAACTGATTGTCTTGACTGTCTGTTACTCTGAAAGAATGACAGTTGTTATCATAACTGTTTTAGCTCTGCTAGGAAGCTCAAATTTAATATGAAAATTTGTCACTTTGCAGGAAGTCTCATTTAACCTACAGTTCCTCATTTTGGGAGTATAACTGTATAACTCCTTTACAGAATTTCTGTGTTCAGTTACTTTTTCATACTTTAATCTCAAACTGAAATAGTTACTGGTTTTTTATGTGCTTATGCTTTAATTCTAGGCAAGTTACATTATGTGAGGTTCAAAGGAAAGATGGAAATAAATTTTTTTTGGGAGTGCAGTTTCAAATATAATAGTAACTTCCATTTTGCTTTTCTTTTTCTGTGAAAGAACACGCAAGGTGAGCTATGGAGACAGCCTAGCTCAGACAGCAGTGGATGCTCTCCTATTAGAGTCGATACCAAATAATTAAAAGTAAAAAAAAGTCAATGTCTAAATAGTGATGTCAGTTCTTGATCTACGAACACTGAACTGTTTGCAAAATATGAGTAAAACCTGATTTTACTCAAGCTTCTTAAAACAGATCAGAGCATGGAATGCTTTTACAAGACCCGTTTCCAGCAGCGTTTGGATCTGTTTGGAGTTTTATTCTTGCAGTAGGGGTTTTTTTTCAGTGAGCGCCGCCTAGTGGCTGAATAATTGTTTTCTTCTTGTAGGTTAGAATTGTTAATTAAACAGTGAATGTGGCTTGACTTTTCAAGCAGTCCTTAGTTTGAGGGATACTGGTGAGTCTGATAACTGCTCATAGCATATATAAATTTACTTTGTGCAGTGAACTTACTCAAAATCTGAAGAATCAGGAACAAAACAACATTTTTTTGGCTACTAATCTGTGCAGAATCTGAGTTTTATTGTGGCATGATAACTTCCTGGTTATTTATGAATTTACTCATTAATATTGTATTTTGACAGACTTTAGATCCAGAATATGAAAGTGTACTTAACAAAGCATTACAATGGATCTTGAATAGTGGGGAAGATGTTGGCATAAAGTAAGTGGTCTTTATTTCTTAGCTTAATTTGTTCTAAGAGAATGTATCATTTTTCATAAGTACTGTATATTTTTTAATAGGTGTCTCAGCAATGACCCTAATGAGATGAATGTCACTAACGTGGCAGATGTGAAGTATCTGGAATCCACTAGTCCAAAGATGTCTTTCAGGTGTCGTTTTCGCCGTGCGTTTGTTAACGTAACTCACAGATTATCAATATTGCTCCTGGGTAAGTTAATAAAACAGTCAAGATTTTTTGTTGTAACTTGTATTTATCTAAATGCACAAGGAAAAGTAAACAGCATGTTTAGAGAAAGTTTTTATTCAACGACAGAACTTGGAGTTTCTATCAGTGTCTTGATTAAAATTCAATTTACTTTGCACTTCTGTTGCGCCACCCTGTCTTCACACCGGTTGCTATCATCTGCTTCTGTAATCAGCTGAACATACTCATTCTTTGGAAACTCTGTCTTTTTCCCTGTTCCCAAAGCAATATCTTGTGGCTTTCAAAAGTTCCATGTGGAACTGATTAGAAAAAGCAGTAAAAAGACATAATAGATGTAATTTTGAGGATATTTCACTGTTGTTGAACTTCAGAAATGTAACTACAGAAAAGATGATCTTCCTAGTTTTAGGAAAGGTTGGATATCTAACATGGTTGTCGCCAAAAATTCTTGCCTCTAAGAGTATGTTGTAAAAAATGTATGTGATCCTTCAGTAAGACTAATTATATTAGTCTTTGATAGTTCTTTTATTGAGTTTCAAATTCATCCAAGTTTATTTTATTCTGAGCCATACTGAAAACTATGCAGCATAAAAACAGGGTACAAATGAGTGCAGACACTTCACTCCTTTCCATGTGGCTGGATAATAATATTGAAGATACACAGTACATCTCACCTATTGAATATTTAAAAAATCATTTATCCCAGTGTCTTAACAATGTCTTGCTTATGAGGAGAAGACTTGAGACCTCCTTCAGTAGCCTTTTGATGAACCAGAAGAATCAAAGGCAAACTGTCCCAGATTGCTGTCTTTCTGATAACAGTCAATACAAGGCCTGAATTGGGATGTGGAGATAAAACTCTGTATCCGAGTCAACCACTGGTCTTATTCATGCTGAGCAAATTGCTTCATGTCTCACCTGTAGTTAACATTAATATGGAGCACCTTTTGAAAAATAAACTACTGCATAAATGTTAGATGTGTTGTCATTAACTAACAGTCATTTTGGCCTAAAATGATGTCCATCAGTCTCTTCGATATATCAGTTAAAACTGCCTTGTGGTTACTGATATATGAAACAAACTTTGTAATTATAAATTGTGTATGTGTGGGTTTGGGTTTGATTTTTTTTTTATATTGTTAATTGATCGCAGGTGTAGTGGTGCCCTCAGCAAGATAGAAAAAGGAATAAGAACTTTATTTTCAACTTATGCTGCTGACCTTCCTAACCAACTTGTCCTTTTTGGAATAATATTCAAAGTAATAGAAAAAGAGCATGAAGTACTTCACTGCAATAAATACAAATCTGTAGCTGAACTGAAGCAGTCCAAGTTAATTTGCTTTGACCAGTATATCTAAAGCATATGGCTTTTCTATCAATTAAAGAATATTGTGCATTTTAAAATCTAAACATGTTCTTAATTGTCAGTTTATGTGACTGTTAATATGACTTTGAATTTTCCCAGTGAAATTGTTTTACTGTTTTTCTTCACAAATGGGTAAAATTTAAAATCACAGTCCTGGGAGATACCAAGCTGTTGTTAAAACAGTGAATGTTTTTCTAAAAGTAACTTCTTTTCAAAGTGGAAGGAAGAGTTTGTGTTTCTGTGGAAAATACTGACAGCAAGTGCAATGTATTTTACTAGTTTTAGAATGCACAGTACTTGTTAGATAGTTCAACCAACTTTTGAATTGTGCCCTGTAATCTTTGTTAAATAACCGATGTTCTAATACTGTTTAAAGAGTGTTATGCATCTTAATGCAGGTATAGTGATGGTTTGGGGAGTCTTACACTACATGAAGTACCGTTGGGCAAAAGAGGAAGAAGAAACGAAGCAGATGTATGATATGGTGGTAAAAATCATAGGTATGGCTTCTTGAGTCACATCTGATGTATGTATAAGCTTTCAAAGAACTGGCACAATTATATTTTCTTCCTGTTTGGTAGCCAGTGCTGTTAGAGTTCTTGGTCAAATGTGTGATTCACATGTTTTTGTTTGCTTTTTTTTTTCTTTTTTAAAGAGACACCAACTATCCTTTAAACCTAATCAAAGCTTTTGGTATAAAGATTGTAATTTGTGAATTGCATCAATATGGCTATAAAATTCCCATTGACTTAGTAGTATTTTATCCTATATTGAAAACAAATACAAATGTGATGTTTGTTTACTAGAAGTATGGTGACATGTTGCTTTCTGTATCTGTTTTTTCAGCCATCTTCAGCTAAAATATCTGCTCAAAAAATGTGTTAGCCCTCAATTCCATCCTTAATGGTGTTTCATAGAAAAAACAGCTTTTTAATGAGTTACTTTGAGCAGAAATTATGTTGCTAAAATGGAATGCATGACTGAGTTCTGAAATCCTGCCTTTCTACTTGAAGCCACAGTGTTTGCAGTAGTTTGTGTTTGTAGTTTTTAAGCTCTGTTTTGGGCTGCATTTTTACTTAAATTGTTCTGTTACTTTCATCTATGGTAGTGACCATAAATACAGAGATGGCAGACGAATCAGAACTGTTTTCCTGTTTTTACCATTTTCCTACATTTTTTGTTTGCAAATCAATTTTTGTTGAGGTGGAGGGAAAGCACTTTATTTTTAAAGATGGCTGTCTTTGCTAACACTTAAAAGTACCAATCAAGAGTAAGAGCTCTCTTCCTTTATTTCAAAGTTATTAGGATACTTGGATGCATTGTGCTTGCTTAGTTTTCTTAATTTGCCTTCAGCATGGCTGGGAAAGAAAATGTTTCAAAATGCCAGAAAACCTTAACTAATAAATTGGGAGGGATCTTGAGTAGGTGTTCATTGTCAGAATTGATACTTTTTTAATGTTTACATGAACTACATAGTTATCAGTTTGGTTTTTTTTTTATGATGTCTTCAGATGTTCTAAGAAGCCACAGTGAGGCATGTTCAGAAAATAAAGAGTTGCAGCCTTACATGCCAGTTTTACATGTGCGTGATTCTCTAATACCTCCTCAGGACAGGTATGTTCTCACTAGAAGTAAGGAATTTCCTTATGTGTAAAGAGGGAAAATCAGTAAAAATAAATGGGTCAGTTAACGAAGTTAATTTCAGTAGGTTGCACACTGTAATATTTGGAGATTCTTATTGACACAGGTGGGGGGAAAAGCATTGGATTTCTCTTACATGCTGGATGTCAACTATGCAGATTGTTATTGCTAACTTTGTAATTCTTGCTTCAATTTTTAAGGAGGAAAATGAATAAAGTCTGGAATCGAGCAGTTGACTTTCTTGCAGCAAATGAATCTAGAGTTCGCACAGAGACACGAAGAATAGGTGGTGCCGAGTTCTTGGTTTGGAAGTGGATGCAACCTTCTGCAGCATGTGACAAAATTTTAGTAATACCATCAAAAGTGTGGCAAGGCCAAGGTATTGAAGTTATATTTTGCAACTACAGTTGTTTTAATTTCTGCGTCTAACTTCTAAATAGTACTTTGTTGCTTGAACATGAAAGGTTTGTTTTCTCTCACACATTTAAGGATTGTTATGAACTGTTAGTGTTATTTCTCTGTTATCTTGTTCTATAGACTTACTTTTTCTGTGCATTGTGTCTGCCTTGTTTTCAAGGAAAATGAACTGTTCTGTTATAGCTACTGCAGAAAGACACAGAGGGCAAGTAGCCAAAGTGAGTTGCTTGTTCCTTTTCATGAATTAAAAAAAAATACTCTTCAGTTGGTCAAATTCTGACATGCCTTACACTTACTGGAAGTAATGTAATTCGTTGTATCTGACAGCAGATAAATTGCATCTTGCAGGCTTGAGTTTCTTACTGTTAAGTTATCAGTCAGGTACCTAAAGATGGAGTTAGGAGGAAGAGATGTTTATTTTGAAAGGGAAACTGCTGGGACAAAAGATTCCTCAATTAGGAGAATGTGCATTTTGAACGTCTCGTAGTGCCTCCTCTCTGTCATAAATGTTTTTCTACACTGTGCATTTGTTTTTCAAGCTTCATGGTGTAAAGCATTTGCTTTAACAGAGAAGGTTGTTGTCATAAATGGGTTTTGCAGTGTTCTGTGACTTTTTAGGTTTATCGTGAAACCAAGTGGCAAGAATCTAGTGAGTTTGCAGTTGTCTGTCTACTGTGGTCATATTTTCCTAGTTCTTTTTCTTTCTGCCTTTTTCATGTTAAGCTTCAGGTTTTGGGGTGGTTTACTTTTATTTTGGTCAATGAAAAATTGAAACTGTAAGTCTTGAATTCTAGTTTGCAGTAAAAAAGGAACGTTCATTTCTATCTGTGCCTGAGTGTGAAAGCAAATGCTTCAAGTCTTTATTGCAAATTGTATAAATGTTGTGACTTTTTAAAAGAGTCTCTCACCTTGTGTTCCTCTATAATGCCATATTATCTCTCCAACTGGACTAAAATAAAAGCTGTGCAGAATCCTAGTTTATAAACTCATCAACTTGTTTTGATGGTTGTGGAGAGTGGTTGCTTCTCCACTTTTTTGTTCAGATTTTTTTAATTGGATGTTATCAAGGTAGTATTGTGTGTTACTTCTATGGCTTTGGACTAGATGATGAAAAAAGCCTAGTTAAAAACTAGAGTTTTTGCCCTGCCTAGTCCCACTTAAGCGAGAATTCTCCCTGGCAAGCAACTGCATCTCTGTTTGTCTGGAGTATGCTAGTTTTGATCTTAGTTTAACTAATGCAAGTACCAATAGACTTCCTTCTTCTACTTTTTACTGGTATACATTTTTATTTTTAAGAAACATTGTTTCCCCTAAAAGAGGGTACAGTTTAAAGCAGCTCTTTCCAATGTGATTTACTTTCCAAAGGCAGACAGAAATAGCTTCTTTATGGCTTGAAACATTTATGCTGTAGCAAACTTGATCACCCAAGTACAAGTACTGCTAACATCCTGGTTTTGTCCCAGGCATGTTTTAGTAAGTTCTATGTAGGCTTTCAACCCATGGCTCTTAAATTTCACATTTCCCTAAGTTTAAAGGAAAAATGACCAATTCTCTCTGTCAATATGAAAAGCCAAATATTTGAGGCATTTGCAGATATTTGACATGTTAACTGATGAGGGTCTTTAGTAGTCTTGGGACCCATTTCTTACTTGACTATGCAAAATGTTACATTGGGATGTCATTATATACTTCCCAAAGTTATACTACTGGTTTTAGCATTACGTTTCTCATTTTAAATAATTAATTCAAAATGAGGGCTTAAAAATACCTTGTGAATCCTACTGCAGACTTGAGGTTCTGTAGTCATTGTCTTGCAGTAATGTGGCATTCTGCTATGATAACTGTACTGTTTGATTTCAGTTTCTCAGTTTTCATTAGTAAGATGTGTTTATTGAATTTAGTACTAGAGTTGCAGAACCTTTTCTGTCTAGGACATTGTACGTTAGGGATGTGCAGGTGCTTTAGGTACTACAAGAAAGAAATGGTGGGTTTTGTCAACAGCTGTCTGTTCCATCTCTCATTTAAATTGAGCATAGCTTCTGCAAAATATATATGTATATATATGTGTAGTTTATTGTTCAATACAGGCTGTGAAACATGACACTCCAGTTCTAATTTACTACTCATTTGCTCTCAGTTTTTCTTGTCCTGTTTGACTGCAATATAATCATGCCATGACAATTCTGTCCTGTATTAGAAATCAGACTGGATTTTCCTTCACCTGGTAGACTTCTCACTGTGTGATAGTTCAGGTGGTGCTTTGCTACGTGCAATATACATTGGAGACTCTCAATAGAACAGCAGTTTCCAAAACTTCCCAGAAAGACAACTACTGTAGTAGCTACTGTTAAGTACCATCCAAATTTGAGCATCTGATACCTACTTTAGCATAGTGCCAATGTGGACAGAATAACTTAATCTCTCATCTGTGTCTTTTATCTGTGTGTTACTGACTATTATTACACACTTAAGACTCTTTGCTTTCTATTGAATAGGACATATCAAAATCCATTCTGTTTCAGTCAGTCTAATAGCAATTTCCCTAGTTTTCTTGTTATGTTTGCAGATTAGCAAAGATGTTTGAAGAACTGAAATTGCATCCTTGGGCTCTATCAGAAGGGCGTGGAAATAGAGTGGCTAGAATGACAGGGATCAGTTGGGCTCTTGGTAGTCAGCAAGCAAAGGGAATTTTCACATGCAAAAACTCTCTTTATTTTGTGCTCCGTGTTTTCAAATGACTGTTTGAAATAGTTCCATTGCATAAGTCTCATCCTTTTTGCACAGCTGCTTCTTTCCTGATGTTAGGAATTCTACATGATGTGTCACTTTCTTCCTTTTTTGGAATTATACATCAACTGCAACTAAGTTCATACTCCAGTTTTGATGTGTGAATATAGAAGTTCATAAATCTAAATACTCTTCAAGACTGCTAGACCCTGAACAGACTCTGTACATAGAAAATCATAATGAATTCTTGGGTTTGAATCCTGTGAATAAATTTCAAGGTCACAGTTCTTTACCTTCTGAGATCTGATAGTGCTCTGTAGCTGAGCACAACACCTGAGGATGTGCAATTGAAGAAGAAAGCCTCTTGATCTATCCGTGTGTACTAGGATATCAGTAGATGATAGCATGTGTTTTAACTATGGGACCTGCAGCATGCATGAAATCTGAGCTCTACTGTCCATTAGCAGCATGTTTAAGCATCACCATGACATTTTGTCCAGTCCTTCAGGATGCAACCCATGTTTTGACAGTTTGGGTGGTTTTTTTAATAGATCAGAATAAATTCTGGTGCTGTTCCTTTGAAATATTATCTACTGCATACAGCAGATGTATTTGTAAAAAAAAACAAAAAAAAGCCCATGGTAGGATGGACAAATACAATGTTTTGAAAACAGTGTACAAGAGGAGAGTCAATCAAGAAACAATCTTCATCATGTCAAGTGTAATTTAGTTAAATCAATGGAGAAAACCCCACATTCCTAGTGTGTTCAGTTTGCTTTTGAAAGAACAGATACAATTGTCCTGTCAGGCCCTTGATAATGGGAGCTCTAAAGAAAAATAGGTAGGCAGAGCTCCAGTGTAGCTAAGCTAACAGCAAAAGCTAAAGTTCTTTGACAGCTCTGGAGATGAGATGGACTTCTCTGAAGTACCACTTCTAGGGTGATATTTCATCCTGCAGCATGGAAGATAACCTGTTACCTCTTGTGAACGACACCCTTCCTCACTAGCTTGTGAGAACGTAATCCTTTCTCCAAACAAAACCAATCAAACAAACAAAAAAACACATCCCACAAACCCCCCAACTCTACTCTTTAACTGTTGCAAGAAAACTCTTGGTTTCATGGTGCTGGTAAAATGCTGCATCTGTCCCATGCTTGTCTTCTATTGCTGAACGTAACTGTATTAAGTCAACCGTACTCTTCTCCTTGGTAAGATTTCGATTTTGGTATCTTTCATGTTTACTAAAGAACCTCGTGTTGTGTGAAAGTGCATCATTTCAACATTTTCAGACAATTGTTTTATCTTTTTGTTCTTGCCTTTGATTAGAAGAGTTAGTACTTAATAAATTACAGTGATCTGTGGCTTAACATTGAAAAATCTGTTCTTCAGAAACATAGGTACCTGTATTTGATATGAGTCTTCAGCCTTATCAGATGCATCAAATCCGCATCTAAAGATCCTTTGGGCTGTCTTATAACCCCTGGTGATGATACTCAGGAATTCCTTTAGCAATAATATATTAGTCATTTAAGAGACATAGAAAACTTAAATGTTCCTTTTGAAGTCAGGGCAAGAGCCACTTCTTCCATCATAGACATGTTCCAGTCACAGTGATAGAGGTTGATGAAAGCACATGTTTTTAGCTGCTGCTTTGAATCTGATATGATACAGTCATACTCAGTTTAATGTAGTAAAACAAAGTACACTATGAATGAAATAACAAGTAGCTTCCTTTTCTTGAAGGTACTCAGTAGTCCCTAAGGGGAATTTATGAAAGTCCTAAATTTTTTGTCAGTGACTTATTGCATGAAGTCGTGGTTTTGCTTTCCTGTTTCATCTTTACCTTTTTACCCTCATCTTGTAAGTCTTACTCTTGAGACCTATTTAGAAAAAGGTGTGAAGTGCTTGGTTAATCAGCATGTAGCTTAGACTGTTGTCTTGCATTATGTCTGCTTATGCCCTAATTGTGAGGAGAATTATTTTGTATGCTCCACACCAGTGTAAATTTTCAAATAATCAGTACTGTAACCCGAACAGCTTTGTCACAGAAGTTTCTCTTTTGGGGGAGAGGAGAATTAATTGTTACAGATGTGTAATGAAGATCAAGAGACATCTGTTAACTACGCTGTTTTGAGTTCTGCTGTGTAGGTGCAGCATTAACTTGCCTGTGTCTTCTCTAATTTCCCCTTTTGGTCCCATTTCTGGTATCCATTTTAATGCTTACTACTGTTCTAGCATTAATTTTATACCTCACTGATTTCCATGGTCATTTTTAACCCTTATACATAAAAAGCTCCATCTGAGTTGCAAAACTTACTTTTAATTTACCATGAGTCTGACATGTTTTTTGAGGAAAAACAGAGCTCATCTTTATTTTCATATGCTGCACTGCCCTGGGCACACTTGCTCTACCAGTAGGATATTACTTAGTGTTGGAAGCAGTTTAGTTTTCTGCTGGTGGTGTACTCTGGCTGAAGTCATCACCTGGAGCACCTGAGATCTTCCAGTCAAAAGGACATAAAAATTATTAGAAACTGGAGCAGGCAAAGCTTGGTTTATACAGGTATTGACGCTAAAGGGTGAATTACCCATTTAGTTACTTTTGCATAGCTCAGTGGTGTAGCTGCTGCCATAAATCTCATTATGAATTTTTTCAAGTTCATAAACAGCTTGCAGAAATGTCGATCCTCTGGGCCTGGGGTCTCTGAAAATAACTACTATTCTTTATCCTTGGATTGAAACCATGTGCTGAATAAACCTAGCTATAAACAATCAGCACATAATTTCCTCAACCCCGCACCTTTTCAGGTCCAGGTCCATGACTAGGCCACCCCAGATCACCTTCTCCACTATGGTGTGGTGCCCCAGTGTACAATATGCTGGTGACATTTCACCCCCCCCTTGATCTGCTGGAACCAAACTACATGAGTAAGGTAAGTCCATTTATTTTTCAATGTTGCTTAGTTCTGTAAAGTTTTTATTGTATACCCTATGTATAATTTTTAATTAGGGGCAAAAAACTTTACAAAACCATGTGCTATTGAAAAAGGACTTGTCCTTAAACTATAGGCAGCTCAGAGATAGATGTAGTGTCACCAGCATATTTAGAAATCTATTCCCAATTAAAAACCAGGTAGTTGTTACAGGTGTTGGTGACTTGCACTCTGTGTGTGTGAGAGTCTATACTAGTAAGAACATTTTTAGTTATTTGGGAAACTTACAGTATGTTCGATATTAGAATTGGAGGCCATTTTTTCTAATTTCTGGTTGGTAACTGTACTTTGTTTTTTGCCTCAGAAATTTACATAAGAAGCAAGTTTGTCATATCTGCAGGCAGTGAATTTTCTCTTGGCTAGTGCTTGTCTTTCACAAGCAATGTCTTCCACATGACTGAATTTCTTCTATGGCTGAATTTCTTCTATGTGACATGGTTTTTGTTCTGGTAACATACAGAAGAGCAGCAGTGTTCATGTATTTTAGATATACTTGAAAGGTCAGCTGTAAGAAGCACAGATATCTGCCCAAAACTGAGACTTCTGACCCTGGGAATGTAACATCTTGAATCTGTCAAATTTTTCTAAAGTAGGAAGAAGAAGAAACATTCGCATCATTTTGGAACATGATTTTGCCTTGTTGAGATTTTTGATCTTATATTTAAGCTCTTGAATCTACTTATCTCAAGTCTTCAAAGTAAAACTTTCTTCAAGCCTTGAAAGTTGTTTTACCAGGTCATCCCATTTCATTTCTGTTGCTGGTTTGTTGGCCCTTCTCAGGGCACAGAGCTGCCTTATCTGAATCTGAAGGGGGCTCCTTGACTCCTTTTCTCGTGGTCCAGTCTTCTGTTGCAATTCCCACAAGTAGAACTTACAAACTTTATAGAAGTTTATATTTTAAAACTTCAGAATGTATTTCATGACACTGTTTAGCTTTGAAAGAGTTACTCTGTTATTTTTTATTTCCATCTTTCTTCTTATTTTATGCTCTGGTGTGTTTCATTTCAGATTTTTGCAAGCTTCTGATCACTTGTGTAGAGCATTTAGGGTTACAAAAGCTCCATCCTTGTCTAGTGTTCTTGACATGTTACTGCAGTACAAATGCAATGCAACATCCATCTGAACGGCTCCCTATTTCTTAGTCAGATAGGCAGCAAGATGCCCCAAAAGTGGAAGAAATGAGATTTCATCAGGCAGTTAGAACTGAATAGTTAACCTGCAGCTCCAAAAATTTGCTCCAGGTGTGTTAAGTATATCTGTCTTTTCATGGAGATGTAATGCAAATCCCTTCTCTTAAGTATATGGTATTTTTAAAAATACCCTGAATCCCTTCCATGTACTGTGGCCTGGACATAAGAGAGTGACTTAAACACAGAAGTTGTAAGTCTAAAAAAATTCAATTAAGTATGGTACATTTTCTTCATTGTGATAGAATACTGTGGGAAACTTAACGTGCTTAAAACTTTTTCATAAGTGAAGGAAACTTTCTTTTGAGTAAAACCAGAAAGATATTAATGTATAAAGTTGACACTTGTTAACTCAATGGTATTATGCCTGTCAATAATTAGTATTAACTTTTTTTTTCTCTGTAGCATTTCATCTAGATAGAAGAAACTCACCACCGAACAGCTTGACACCATGTCTAAAGATTCGCAATATGTTTGATCCAGTTATGTAAGTAAATTATCTATCTGTATTTCTGTATTCTTTTGGAAGAGGCCATTTCTTTCCTCTGAGAGGGGTTTGGAAGAAGTGAGGAAACATGAACACCTTAAAAGAAATGAACAGGTTGTAGAACAAAAAAGATCTTTCTCTTAACACCTATGAGAAGAGATTAAAAAATCCTTATTTTCTGTCTTCTGTCCTTCATCGTCTTGCTCTGTGTCTTTGGTTCACTTCCTGAAGAGCACTGCATTTAGTCAAACTACTTGGAGCAATGACTGGTCTTCCTCTATTAATTAATTTTGTAAATGTTCAATTATATCAGCTGACAAAGGAAACTAATGTGGCCTAACAACAGACTGTAAGTTTTTCAAGTATTGTAAAGTATTCTGGAGTATTTAGTCTGTTATAGAGCTTGCAAAATTTGCATTTAAAAGGCTGAATTTACTACTTTATGGCACTGTAACTGCCTAATTTTGAAGCAAATGGATTTTTGTAGTGGGAACAAATTAGTGCTGAGTACTGGCTTCTAATGCTCGTGTGTAATTCTAAAGTATCTACTGTAACAAACCTTGTTTCACGTGCCAAGAATTAAGGAATTTTTTGGTAGTCTTTTAGAACCTCATCCACTGCACTATTCTGTTACATCCCCTTTGGCTGTGGACTAGATCATGCGAGGAGTTGGGGACTAACACATAGGTTATGCCCCCTCATCCAGTCAAATCTTTGAAGTCTGGTTTGTCCATTGTAAAGAGATACAGGACTCCAGTAACTTCTCTGGAGTAATTTATTCCCTGATGCGATTATACAATGGAAAAATGAAGATGCTCTACTGTCTTACAGGGTATGTGTGAGATGCTAGTTGGGACTGAAGAATGTGAGAAATTGAGTGGAAAATAAAAGCTATTGGTTAAAACAGGGAATAACAGGAAGTAGGAGAGGACATCACAGTACGGACACAAGTGATCGCAAAGTTTGGATATATTTCTTCAGCCTTGTTTCTAGCCACACTTAATTACTTTAGTTCCTTGCCTTATTAATTTAAAAGCGCTTAGCTAATTTAGCTTAGGACAGTGTTATTCCTAGCATAGAGAAGTACTCTAAAACGTTTTTCTCAGTGGCTTTAGGACTTAATGACTGGTCAAAGACACGAACTGTAGCTTCTATGATAATTTTCAGGTTGCAGTAGGGTGAGCAAACCTGAAATTTTTAGGCATTGTTCTTGAGGCAAATTGATCCTCCTGTAGGGGGCTTAAATAAAACATGAGATTTGCAGAGAATTTTGAGTGCTATCCTTACTGTCCTTGCTTCAAAGAAGACTTCATGAGCTATATTGGTTAGTCTGAATAGTACTGAAATAAGTCCATTCACTGTAATATTTGGTGTGCTGTATTGGTTATTTTCCTGTTTCAGAATTAGCTGTTCAAAATGTCTGCTGTCAATGGAACTAGTAACTGAGATGTTATTTTTGTCAGAACAATCTCTCTTTACAGCCTATGTCTTTGC
Source organism: Manacus vitellinus (assembly GCF_001715985.3). Lineage (NCBI taxonomy): Eukaryota > Metazoa > Chordata > Aves > Passeriformes > Pipridae > Manacus > Manacus vitellinus. The sequence continues at coordinate 33,694,358 of NW_021940682.1, read as the reverse complement.
TGTAAGCTTCAGTGTTTTTCAGTACTCACCCAGTCTATGCCCAGCAAGTGCATTAAAAAGACCCCACATTTATAGACTAGGAGTTCTTCTGTTTTGACACTTCTCTTTACTGTCTGTGTCCAGTCAGCTATTTCGAACATTGCAATTTCTAATATATTCACTTTTTGTAGACCTTTTCTTTTGGAAGCTGACCTAGCTCCATTACTGGACTGTTGGATTATAGTCATAGTGAGACACTTCATCCAATTACATGTTGCACGCCCTAGCCCATTCCTCCTCTATGAGCTGTCTTTCAGAGGATTGCAGCTTAAGGAAGTACTTTTTATCACACCTTTGGAGTTATCTTAAAACAAACAAAATTCAAAACCCTCAGTGCAAGACAAACTATATTATTCAACTGCTTGTGCCATTAGAGGAAGAAGGGTTATGTTCTTGTCCCACAATCTGAAAGGGATGAATGCTTTCACTGAGCGCCTGAAACAGAGAACGCACCGGTGTATGCGATTAAGTTGGCATACTGTTTTGACATTTGCTGTGAGTGCAAAGAATGCTTAACAAAATTAGTTTAGCTGCTCTTTAAGTTATTGTATACTAAGAGTAATGACTAAGTACTTTCTGGCGATATGCCAGTAGCTGTAGAAGCAGCCCCATAATAGAGGTCTTTTCTCTTGACCTGAGAGTCATCTGGGGAATATGCCAGTTAATTTGTATTTATCAACGTTAGCACTGTAAATAATCATCTTTCTACTGCCAAAAGTCAGGACACTTACCAAGGGAACAACTTGTCCAATTTGTTCACTTGTACATTGTGAACCCTCAGATCACAGCAGCAGACTTAAATCTTGGTGTGTATTCTAGACCATTTACTGTACTGGACAGAAATGTGGTTTTTTTAAATATCTGTCAAAAAATCACTTGCATAAGCCCATTTTAGGACAACGCCCTACTCCCCACATACAGATTATTATTTTTGATTCCTAGGGCTGAATTTTCTAAATACACAATTTATTGTGTATTCAGTAGTAAAAGTCCTAAATCTGCCCCAGAGGCATATACCAGAAAATTATGTCAAGTTGCACAGAAACCAGACTCAGTGGGCAAGGATGAGACTGTTGTGAACGTTTAAAAAATTACGTACCTAATTAAATCTTTCATTGTTTGCCTAGGGAAATAGGTGATCACTGGCATCTAGCAATTCAAGAAGCAATCTTGGAGAAATGCAGCGATAATGATGGAATTGTTCATATTGCTGTTGACAAAAATTCACGTGAGGTGACTGTCTTTCCAGTAACATATTAATACTTTGTTCATCCTTTTCTGTTGGACTTGTAAAAAACCCAAACCCCTCTCTCTCTTACTTTAGGGCTGTGTATATGTCAAGTGTCTCTCTCCGGAGTATGCTGGAAAGGCTTTCAAGGCATTACATGGCTCTTGGTTTGATGGTAAGGAATGCGAGTTTATAACAAAACGTGGGTAGAAATGACAGAAGATGGGTGAAGTTGGATTTTTTTAAAATGGTGAAATTTTTAGAATTATTTGTATCCAAAGTATTGAGCAGTAACAAAAAACCTGGTAAACTAATTTTGATGTAATGACATGTTTGTGTTTTACATTCCAAAGCAAAATACAACAGTAGTGAACTAGAAGGTTTCTCTTTTCCTATTTCTTTGCCTCATAGGAAAGCTGGTAACAGTAAAATACCTGCGACTAGATCGGTATCATCATCGTTTTCCCCAGGCTCTCACTTGTAACACTCCACTGAAGCCATCAAACAAACACATGAACTCTATGTCACATCTGCGTCTTCGGACGGGCACAACTAATTCTCAGGGAAGTTCCTGAGAAGACTTTCTACAACTGCTAGGACTGTTACTTGCAACAGGAATTTTCCTGTTTGGCTGCCGTCTTCCTTTTTTAGTGCTTTTTGTATGTAATACTTCAATGAATTAAATAAAAGTTTGAACGTTCCAGAAATCATGTTTCCAAAGGGACTTAGCAATGAGGCAGTAATACTGAGCTGACAAAAGAGAAAAAGTTGCTTCACAGAGTTTTCCGGGGCTATAGTAAACCAATGCATTTAAGTTTGCATGAGGACTACCGAATTCATTATACATTTGCAGATGTGGTGACTGTATTTTTGCACCAAGAAGTGTTTTTGATAATACAAAAGCATGGAGAAAAGAAGACTTCCTATATTCCCATAGTCTCCTGTGAAATAATCTTGTGGGTATTTTGTAACAACCTCCAGTTCCTGATGGTGAATAAGTTAAAAAAAAAAAAAATTCAGTCCACATTAGTTTTTTGTTGCTGTATAAGAATCTTCTTCTGCAGCTGGGGTATGGGGAAAGTGAATTTGGCATAAGTGGTTGCATATAATTGTGAGGGAAAACAAACTGAATGTGGATGTACGGGGTTTTGTATATAAATGTAAATGCTGGTGGTGGCAAAAATGGTTGTGTTCTGTGAGGATGTCTGCATTGAAGCAGCGAATAAGCTTCCTATTTTATTCAAAACCTAATGTTTTATATTATTTTGGCTGTACCATGACAGGAGGCCAAATACCTAAAAGTGTTGGATACAGGTAAAATATCTTTTATAGGTTTTTTATTAAAATGCCTGACTGATTTTGTGTGAAAGATCTGATACCAATTGTAATGAATTCAAATTTATGAGCAATAAAGAAGCAATTGGCAGATACTGGAAAAATATTTTGTGAAAAGCTGTATTTATTGTTACAATTGTCAGGGCTGTGACAAAATACCATTGGGATTAAGTGACATTCCCAGTACATTATAACTTGTTTTAGTAATCCAGTTACCTGTTAAAATTTTAAAAGGTACATAGTTTCTTGCAACAATTTCAGCTGATGCAAGCTAGTACAGCTGACAGTAAATCTTGTGGTTCCAAGCTTGTAAATTTACTAACGTTTACCTAGAAGTACAAAATTGTTGCTGAGAAGCTTAGTTGCAAATCTAAGATTATTGGCTTTACTAATCCCCACTCCTACAATTTTATCTAGTTATCCAGCTGAACATCCTGTAGGAGGTGAGACTGGGAGCACATCGGTCCCACAAATTTTACTGAAACTCACTTTACTTTGTAGATATGATGGATTTGCAGCATGAACTTGCACAAATAATGCACGTTTTTCTTATGGTTAAGTAAACATGATGCACACTATTCTGCAACAGGAAATCCTATTGTGCCTTACCTTTGTGCTTTTGTGGGCACCATGTTTATTATTGGAGAGTTTGTTAACCGAAAAATTTTAAATCCTCAGTTTTATGTCTCAGATGCTAATGAATGAGTATATATAATATATAATCAGCCATGCAGAATTCTACTTGCCAAGGACAAGTACATATTTTTGATGGGTAAGTAGATTGTGCCAGGTCTGGTAGATTTTGATGAGTTTTACTATATACATATATGTATATGTATAATATACATGTATATGTATTATATATATGTATATAAACTAATTTTGTTGTATTTGATGTGCATCATTATGATTTGTTAACCTGACCTTAGTGACCCCATCTTGTGACCTGTTGCAAGACTGAATGTAAAAATAGTTGTGGCATTTTAAAAGGTTGCCTCGATGCAAATGCATCAATCTTGCTTCTAAAATATATTTCTTGTAAACACTGTACATTTTATTATTGTAATATGTACTATTATGCAGCTTATTTTACCTTAAACTGTTAAGTTGACCAATATCCCTTCCTGCAAGACAGAGGGGAACGTGTATAATACCTGAACATTTGAGAAAAATCAGATTTTGTTGTAATTTGTCACCTTATCCTGTAAAAACAAAAAACCAAACCAGACTCAAATTAAAGGTTTATTAGGGGGTTTTATATGTGTCTCACCTTCTAGATATTTGGATGTCTCTGAGTCAAATACTTCTTTCATCTGGGCGGTGATGGGAAGATTAATTTGTCACAGCCACCTAATTTTTAATATTTGTTAGGATTTGAACAGGTGCTGCCATGAGCTGACATACACAGCTGAGCTTCACTTGACTGTCAGCTTGACTTTTGCCCTAATTTTGTGCACAGGGAGTGCAGAGGCATAACCTTGATTTCTAAATTGCGGAGATGCCACATTGTCTGACCTGTTAAAGGACGGGGGTGAAGATTCTTAGCCTTGTGCTTTCAGCTTATTTCTTATATTTGGAGCTATAAAAAAATCTTCAAAGGCATTTTGATAGGCTTTTTTTTTTTTCTGTCATTATATTATGTTGTTTTAAAATTGTTTTCGTGACGATTTGAAGGGTTGTGGGGCAGGAGGAGCAAAGACGGGTGTGTAAGTCTGTTATTTACATGCATTTGCCCCGCCTGCTCGTACGTGTTCCCTGTGCAAGGGGAGGAGGAGTAAGAATTTCGATGCCGTTCGGTTCTCCCCTTCTTTGAAGTCAGGCACGGTGGGCACTAAGTGCTGTCGTAGTTTCGCGACTGGTGCTAAAGCCACGAGCTGACTCCGGGTGGGAGCCGGAGCCGCCGCGACGCTGTCCCCGCTCCCGCTGGCGTCGCGCAGCCCGCTGAGGGTCGCGACGGGGTTACCTCCCCTCGGCCAGAACACCCCGGCCGGGGCTGTGCTTCGGAACTGCGGGAACGTCACTTTAAAAGGGCGAGGGGCCGCTCCTCGGCCCGCCCGAAGCGCACCTTTAGCGCCCGAGGGGCGGCGCGCTCCGCCGTGCGCAGCGCCGGGACGGGATGGGGTCCCGGCGGCCTCCCCGCGCTGCCGGGGCCGCGGCCGGGCGGGCGGCGAGAGACTCCCGGCTCCATGTTCATATATTGGCGTTGGCCGCCGGTGCCCAGGAATTTCCCGTCATGCTCGCCGGCGGCGGGCCCGTCACTGCGCTCCCGCGGGGGGCCGGGGCCGCTCGCTCGCTCCCGCTCGGGCCGCTCCCATGCGCGCTGCGCCGCCGCCGCTGCTCCCGCGCTCTGCCTGGCACTGGCGGCCGCGCAGGAGCGCAGGTAGGAGCCGCAGGTAGGAGCTGCCCCGGCCCCCCGCCTGCCCACCGGCCCCGCTGCCGCGTCGCGGGGAGGCCGGCCCGGGGGCTGCGGCGGGGGCGAGGGGAGGAACGGCCCCGGCGGCGCCGAGGGCCGGGCCAGGCCGGGCCGCACCTGCCGGGCTGCGGAGGGCGGGCGGGGAGCGGGTGCGAGCTGCGGGGGAGCCCCCGGGCCCCGCGGCGGCGGAGAGCTGCGTGGGGTCGGGGCTCGCTTGGGTCGGTTCCTGTGTCACGGAGCGAGTCCCTGACAGCGATCGCCGTCCCCGCATCCGGCCCCATCCCAGCCGCATCCCGGCCGTGCCGCTCCTGTGGCGCCGCCGCAGTGCCTGGATCCACGGGCACGGCGCGGCTCCGGGCGTCCTGCGCTCCAGCCGGGGCCGGTCTCAGAAGCGGGGTGACTGATGTCGGGGTGCACATGGGAATAGCTGGTTCGGGGAAGCAGCGCTTGACCGAGTTCAGTTCTGCCGCGGTCGCTAGTTCGGTAGATTGTGCTGCGCTGGGACAAAAAAGGAGCTTAGACCTCACGTATGAGCTCTGAATTTGGTCGCGTTTCTCTAAGGAAGCTCAGTGCTGGCTAGTTGGGTTTGTTTGATGTTGCGCTACTGACAGATACAGTTGATGCATAAGATAAAGTATAATTTATTTCTTACTGTCCCCTTCCCAAGTTAATGTAGCTGTACTTAGTGCATCTTAATATTCCTGGAAATAGAAATGAGACTTAATTAAGCTTCCTGTAATATTTGACAAATTATCTATAAATGCTGGCTTTCCTGCTTGAGCCAAAATTTCAGTCATCACCCTCTTAGCATAAAGACTACTCTGAAGGTGCAGTGATCTTAAATAGGGATAACCATGTATTAAAAATACCAAATCTATCAGTGGTTATCTACAGATAAGGCCAGATGTCTATCTAGCAATAAACGCTGTAAGGTGATCTCTGTAAGAGTTCTGACCTTAAACACAGCTTCTAAGTAAGTATAGAACCTTATATGTATCACACTTTTAGCTCTTTTTCTTTTAAGCTTCCTGTTGTTACTATTAAAACAGTTATGAAACTGCACTTTCTTGACAGGTAGATGTCAGAAAGAGATATCTCCAATAGCCAGATACTTTACCTTACCGATATGACTTCTTTATGGCAAGTGGTCTGTAAACAGAAGAGCCATCTCCACTCCCACTATGGTACAGTGCCACTTATCTGAATCCAGCATTTAACACTTAGAATTTGTCCTGCTTATGTTGTTGCCCCCACTGAATTGACACAAGTGTTTGCTGTCTTATGTGCTGATGATTCCCTACTTTTTATTACACTGCTGCGTGCCTTTGCAGTTCGTCATGATTCCTTGTCTGCCAAATTTGGTTGGTAACAGTGCCCTTTAAGTCTGATTCTGGAAGTAGTTTCCATGTGGCTTGTCATCTTAATCAGACGTTTGCTCATAGTTTCTAAAAGAATCGCCTGCCTTGCTGTAGACATGGCTTATTTTAGAACAGTATTTCTTAACTGTCTTTTAAAATTTATGTAGGGAATTAAAGACAGTCAGTAGCTTAACCAGAGTTACTAAATAATCCTAGAATTCTGAGATGAAAAAAGGATTATTTTTTTAATAAAGTTCTGCACTGATTTCCCAAAACCACTAAAATTAGTGCAGTTAAGTCATATATAGTTAAGTCTAGAATGTAGTTGGTTGGTCCTTTTCTTGTCTGATGTTCCTTGGATCTTTATAACACACATTTGGAAAGATTTTTTAGGAGGAAAGAAGAATTCTATTTGTCTCCCAAAAGCATGATCTTTAAAAATAATGCCTTTGTAGATGGAGTAATGGTTCTGCATTTGGTAGCAAAGCTATATAAAGCAGTTGATCCTAGACAAAATTAAAATCTTTTGACTGAATGACCTTGCTCATTTTTCAAAGTGGTGGCAGTTACACACTCTCACAGGGGTTTGGGTAATTCAGATTTTTATGTTTGTACGTACCATAAGAATTCCTTATTTTTTGTTTTCACATACCATAAGAATTCCTTACAGCTGTTCGATAAGGGCAACTTGTACAAGAGGAAGATATTTATTTGGTCCTTTGCCGTGTTATTTATGAAGGTATGGGAGGATCTTGTTTACCTACTATTTATGTTTTGTCAGCTTTGTAAGATGATACTTGTTTCTGTATCATTGGATGTCCAACCTACTTATTGTGTTGGAAATGCTAGAAAATGGAATTTCCCTTTTAGATGGATTGTTAATGGTTCTTTTGTTATTTATTTGAAAAGATGGGGGAATAAGAGGAAGAAGGGGGAGAGCAGAGAACACTCTGCTAAGGATTTAATCTTCTCAGATGGAAGGTTAAGAAGTCTGCCTGTCTGTGTCTGACTGGCATTGCTACAAGCCAGCAATGCAGGAAAGCCATCCAATTTTGAGACAGCTTTGTTGAGCTGCATAATTCAAATGTGTGTGTCCTCATTACAGAGCAACTCTTAAGCTACATGCAGCACTATATTAGTCATAGGTAGGAATATGACCTTCTTTTCCATTTTCTATTATTTTGCCTTTTCATTAAAAGCTGCAGTTTCAGCAGCACCCAGGCTATGCACAAACTTAAGCTGTGGAGGCTTTAGCTGATGGGAAAGTGGGATAAATGTCAGCCTATTTATAGCTTGGTCTAGCTCTAGTTTGAGGGTTCCTTTAGCCAAAAGACACCCAGAAAAATGGACCCTCAAATTCCTGGTCTATTTATGATGTTGTGATTAGGAATTACTGTAGGGTAAAGTCAGGTGTGGATTTATCTTTCCCTGAGTAACTCTGAAGTTGGAATGCTTATTTTGGAACAGACTCCAAGGCTAGACGGAAGTAGGGTGTTTCTTGCTCTGGAATAATCGTGTCCATACATGGAGTTATTTCAAGGTTACTTTCCCTACACAAGGTAGAGGTCTTTAAAACACAACAACAAAAAACTTGTGAGCTTTTGAGGCTTTTTTTTTTTTTAGTGCCTCATTGAGTAAGAAATGGCTACAAGTTAACTTTCCCTTCCCTTACTCATGTTGCTTTGGTAGGACTTATTATTACCTTTTCAAATGCTTCATTTGCCTCAGAAGGATCTTTGGTTCCCAGTAAACTATTACTGTGTACTAGTTTAAAAAAAAAAAAAAGCACAAAACTAAAGATTTAAATCATCTTCTGTGGAAATTTGTGAACATGTAACCAACTAGCAGTGTTTTAAAAGTAATTTTCAACCAACCACTTAAGAAAAGGAAGGGAGCACATACTGCATCATTAATTTCTGCTAGAAGATGAGAATGCAATTCTGGGTTTTAACAGGGGTTTTTGTGTCCTTAATCTGTGAACATGGTGATCCGTGTATTTTGTCTGAAAATAGGGTAGAAGAATTCTTTGGGAACCCCATTTATGGTGAGGTAATTGGAAATTAGAATTTATCTGCTTAGCTCCAGCCTTCTGGTCCTCATTTACCAAGCTCAATTCCAACAGCATTACGTGAAAACCACACAATCTAGCAACTGGAACTGGGAATAAAGAGGCTTTTTGCAGTAAGGACTTTAAGACCTGAGGAATTGAGCGATACTAGCCCCAAATAGGCAAGAACAATGCTTAAACTAATAAGGTGCTAACACAGTTTTGCTGGCCTCACAGACTTAAGTTATAGTTTTCCATTGTTTTGTAAAGTATAAGCACTTCTTTATTTCTAGAAAATTTGGGATTTAAACATGATTCAGTTTTTGAGTGTTGCACAGAGTCTAAGGATGGGACTTCTGGAGAGCTCCCCAGTTCACTCTTTCTTTTCAGTAGCATCTGAACATCAGGAATAATGATTTCTTTGAAATGTGAGCAGCAGCTTAGCAAAATGTATGTAGTGTGCTAACATGTTGTTTTGCTGAGAAGTGTTACCACATCCAAGAAATCTTAAGAGGAATGTTGTGCATGGCATTTGAAAGTATTTCCCCATGGGTCTCTTTAAGTCTGTATTCTTCCCAAAGGGAAGAATTTGCATTACACCTGACGGAAAACAAATCCCTACTGCCAGGGAATAACAATAGTGCTGATGGAAAGTAGCTGCCAAATGCCACCACTTTCACTCCCACCACACAATGAAAATGGAAAAAAATAATTCAACACACGGAACTTTAGCAGCTTCCTGGGGAAGTGATCTGTGCCAGTTGTTGCCGAAAGAAAACAGCCCCGAAAGGGGTCGGTCTGTCTGAGGGCTTGGGGACTGGCCTGTTCTTGTTCCTCTCTGTTCCCTGGTGCGGTTCGTGGTTCTCAGGGAAATCCGCAGGCGAGGCTGTGCTCCAGTGGCACACACAGAGAGTAGAGGTGATTTTAACCACTTGGAGGACCTGGCAGTGGGTTGGGTGGGTGAGAGCCACATGGATGTCTCTCTCGGTTCATGCAGTACAGTGACTTCGGCCTTGGGGCAGCTGGTTCACGAGCAAGCATTAGTTTGATGCAAAGTTGCTCAACTGGCTGAGAAAAACAGTTAACTTCGTACAAGCAGGCTTTGCCACCTGGGTCAGATTGTCACCATTCTGCTGCTGGGAGGAAGGTTGATATTAAACATGAAACCAATGCAGGTCCCTGCTTATGTGTCCTGATGATGAGCAGTCACAGCCTACACAGCCTACACCTACAAATTCAAGTTGAATTTGTACTAACGAATGATTCAGCAGGGCACTGATCCAGTCCGCACGATGCTGAAACCAAGACTTGAAGGTCAGAATTGGTTAGGCTTCCACTCCTGCACAGCAATAGCACTGTCAGTAGCCATAACAAAAATGTAAGAAAGAAAAGGGAGTTAAAACAGGAGCAGATGCTTAGGCTGCCAGCTCAGGGACAGGTGGGAAAGAAAAGGTGGATCAGCCACTTGTGTGAAGTTACAGCCCTGAGATGCAAATTCAGAAACTCCACAAATAAAGTGACTTGGGTTTTCTGTAGCTTTTGAATGGCTGCAGAAAAATAAAATCAGCCCTGTTGGTCAAAGCCCAAGTGCTTGCTGTGGGAACTGTACTTTTAGACTGCATCCTCATTTTTTCCTTTTTTTGCAGGATTGAAATCAGTGCTTCATCAGTGGAAAAATACTCTGTGCTAACAGCACACCTCTTAACACCTCTTTTCATAAGAGAAAACAGATTGTCTGTGTACATACTTGTTGTATGTACTTCTGCTTTTTCCTAAAAGCAAGTTCAACTAAGGGACTTCACTGACTTGTGTAGCAAATTAGCAGCTCACTGGGAAAGGGACCCACCAGCTACTGCTGGTTTCTAAACTGCTACCTGGCACCCCTCGTCCAAAAACACAAGGCAGCTTTGCTACTTGCCTCTGAACTTGAGAGGTGCTGGATTGTACCAATTTATTTTAGCAGTTGTTGAACCATGCTGGGAAGGATTACAACAGATACTTTGCAAAACTCTAGACTCTGCCCATGAAGTCTTTTAAAATGTGAAATACAGTAGCTGTCTGGGGGAAAAAAACCCTTTTTGTTGCTCTGTTACATATGTATGACAGACTGGTACACATTTTTCTCTAATGACAGTCAAGTAATAACTGTGGCAGTAATAAAGACAGTGTAATAGCTGAGTGATGTAATGCTATTTAAGATGAGATGCAGATTTTCAGAGCATTATCCCATCTCCACAATCACTCTTGTAGACTAAACAAGCCAAGTTCTTAAAAATCTTTTTGCAGAGATTTGGTTTTCTGAACCACTCTTTTTTTTTTTTTACTTCTCTGGGCTTTCCTCCGTTGTCTCTGTTCTATGCCCCAAACCAGAAGGGTATTCCAGCTGATACCTCACTGCTACTGAGGAGAGCAGACTTCCTCGCCAACCCCTGATACTATGTATTATGTTTCTCTATTTAATAAACTCCAGATTGTTATTTGCCTTTTTTTCTAATAGTTTCACACTGTTGCCTCAATTTATCATCACAGTAACCTTGACATCCTTTTCTGCAATACTGCTGCTGGTCTAGTAGTCTTCCTTTTGGTTGTTTTGTGCATTTGAAGATTTCTTTTAAAGTCCAAGCGTGATTCTTTGTACTTGGCTGTATTTAATTTCATTTCAATGATTTTTCACCATTTTTCCAATTTATTAAGACCATCTGCTCAGGTTGTTTCAGGGTGTTTGACACTCTTTGCAGGTTCGTGTCTCTGCAGATTTAGCAGGACTGCTTGCTGGGGTTTGGCCCTGGTCAGCAGGAGAAGCGCTTAACGAGTGTGTTTATTCAAGCAGCTCTGCACCTGTGATATTGGACCTTGATCCAAAATGAAGGTGCTTTTCCAGTTTGGTCTGTCAAAAAATACTTTATATTTGAGATGTCTTTGATTTACTGCCTTCATCCTGCATGTAGAATAGAACAAAAGAAGGAAATTACATTGGTTGATGGGTAGATTTTGGCAAGTTCATCATGGTGGCTTTTAGCTTTTTAATTTTCATTGCCTGTTTATGGATTATTTAGTAATTTGTTTTAAAAGCTTTCTGGGTGTTGAAGATGGGCTTACAGCCATGTAATTCATCAGTCATTTTTTCCTCCCTTTTTAAAAATGGACATTGCTATCTTACTCCTGAGTTTTTGTAAAAGACAAAAGCCTTTCAAAAGTCCTCCAAGATGCATGCTCTTTTCTGGATGATTGCCCCACCTTATTTCCCAGACACTGTAGGATAAATTTCCTAATCTGTCAGAAGAGGAAGAACAACCTCAGGGAAAGGTTGCAGGCCCACAGGATAGATCCATCATCCAGGAGTACAGTGGTTCAGCATTACTGTGCCTAATTTCTGATAGTCTCATATCTATCCAGCTAAGCACCTGAAGTGAGTTCCTAAGAGTGAGACTGAAAGCTTGATAGACTTCGATAAAGATCTCTCTTAAAAAAATGCAGCTTTGACAGCTGCATTTACAATTTGTGTGCAGAGCAAGGTCTGTGCATCAGATTTCAATGGTTTGAAATTAGTCACTGCAACTTCTTCAGATGATTGCCTCTGCTGTTTTTTAAAAAAGTCCCTCAGCTGTACTGCCATGGAAGGTCATCTGGGCAGTCAGCCTATTTCCAACCTGATAATCTGGTGTGCGTGTTTTCTTTGTATTGTTTTCTTTGTACTGGGTTACAAATAGCAAAATTTGTGAATTTGCTTAACTGATCATATCTTATGGTTTATTAATTTTCTTATTTGTTTTGCCCAGCAACTACATAGAATTTCCAAACGTTTAGATAATTGTAAGAGATTGTCAATCTTTCTGTACATATATACCAGTGCTCTAAAAATAACCTATTAAGCAAATGTTAGAATTCTAACCAGTAGTTATTGTTTCATAAGTGGACATAGAACTCGATGTCCTTTATTGTTTTATCTTGATTGGGGTTTTGAGGGCTCACATGCTTGCACAGGTATGTGCTAAAGTGAACTGTGGGAGAATGGTCCTGTGCTGGGGATAGAGAATGCTGTGGGGGCATGGCTGAGTTGCTGAGGAACTTCTGATGTCTCCGTGAGAGTGGTGTGAAATGTCAGGACCAAGAAGGGAAAGAGGGACCCTGATGCTTTAAGTGCAGGATTTCCTTTTTTGGAGCACAAGTCCAAGTAGGACAGAAACAAACTGCATTTTGGGGCGATACTTAATGAAGTTCCTGACAGCAGGCTGTGGCGGGGGGGCTGCCTGCGGGTGCCTGCTGCTGCCTCTTCTGAAGGAAGTGGAACAGATATCACTTTTAAGGACAGATTATGCAAAGAAAACATCAACATTTATCTTAGAATATTGATCGAGCTGGGAAGCTGAACTACAAAGCTTTGAAACTAGCAAAAGGCTGAGGGAAGAGGAGAATGAACTTGATGTGTGCGTTGTTCCCCTCTGACCCCCTCCAAACCAGCCGAGCTGGCGTCATTGGCGTGCCCCCCCCTTGAGCCAGGTGCACTGGCACGGCCAGCCCTGGGGTGCGTGTCTGGGGTAGCTCCACGCAGAACTGTGGGGCTGCTGCCAGCCCTGGCACTGTTGTGAGGTTGCTCTAACAGACCAGGAGAAAGTATTTATGTGTGGGGTTTTTTTCAAAGGTAAGTACTTTTTGCCCTGCAGAAAAGATTTTGCATGGTTACTGCAAGTCCAGCTGCAGGGCTATAGGATGAGTATTTTTGTCTTTTGAATGCATGGCTGGGGAATGTGGATTGACAAATATGTAACATTTAATAAATATTTTTCAGTCAATTAAGAAAGGTGGAAGAGACATCTCCGTATTCTGGACACTTGAGAGACAATTAAAGAGAAATAATTGAAGCAGATTTTGAAGTAGTATGTTTTGCTAGAATTAATACTTCTTTTGTTCATGAATTGAAAAATAGCTTTAGGATGCCTAAAGGTGCAAATCCTTGCGCTGCACATACAATGTAAATATATTCAGCCAATTAAAAAAAAAATGCTATGTTTGTGCATTTTTAAATTGCACTAGAATGAAAATCACAATTCAGCTCACACAGATTCCATGTAATATTTTTCATTGAAAAAAGTTTATCTTTGGAAGGTATTCAGAGGCTGGAGCACCTCTCCTTTGAAGACAGGCTGAGAGTGCTAGAGTTGTTCAGCGTGGAGAAGAAAAGGCTCCAGGAAGACCTTAGAGCAGCCTTCCAGTACCTAAAGGGGGCTATGAGAAAGCTGGAGAAGGACTTTTAATAAAGGCCTTAATAGTGATAGGACAATGGGGAATGGCTTCAAACTGAAAGAGGACAGGTTTAGATTAGGCATTAGGAAGAAATTCTTTACTGTAAGGGCGGTGAAGCGCTTAAACAGGTTGCCCAGAGAAGTTGTGGATGCCACATGCCTTGAAGCGTTCAAGGCCAGGTTGGATGGGGCTTTGAGCAACTTGCTGTAGTGGAAGGTGTCCCTCCCCACAGCAAGGGGACAGGGGGTGGGTGGAACTAGATCTTTAAAGTCCCTTCTAACACAAACCATTCTGTGATTCTATGATCCTATGACATTTTCTCTTGGAAGAAGGATAGTCTTGAATAAATGTTTTTCTCCCTGTAATTACCTAAGTACAGGTAGATGTACCTATAATCCTGGTTATTAAATGGCAGTTACATATTTTTAGCTAATCAACATACTTAATGGTAGCCCAACCAAGTGAAGATTTGTTTTACAAAAATGGTGTTACAGAAATTGAAATTAAAATATTTGTTAAATTAGTCCACCTTGGATAGTGGTTTAAAATCAAATTATCTTTATAATTGAATCAAATTTATTGTTGTTAGGAGAGAAATAGTTTTGCTTGCTCTCTCGTTTTTCAGTCATTGACATTCTGTATTCACTCATCTGGTCAAACAGACTCATCATCTGCTTGAACTGTAAGTTCAAAGAAGATTTAAGATATAAAGACAAATACTATTTCCTTACTTGCTGTAATGTCTTCTCACTGTTATTCGTAAAAATTAAAGTGCACCTTTGATGAGAGAACACTTAGGAGTTTCTGTTTTACTTGATGGAATTTTATTTTGGTATGGATTAGATGTTTTTGCAGTTTTTTTCAACTGCATATAGCTCCTTTGGTTTTTGGATAATTAATGTTGCTATTACAGTGTGTGTGAGCCGTTCCATTTTTATTTTTTTTTTTTTTTTGTGCAGTGTCAGAATTTCTATATGCTATAATTTTTAAAAAAAATTTTGGATAAAAGGCTGAGGTTTTCTTGTATATTCATAAGGCTGCTCTGCATGCCATCGTGACACTATTTGTGTGATCAAAGGTACATTTTTAAAGGGTGCTTTCATTCTGTTGACATACGCGAAGACCTGTGCGCGCTGAGGATGTTGTTTGAAGGACAACTCACGGGGCTGTGCAGCGTGTGATTGTACGAAAGGGAGCTGCCGCCGCTCGGTGGTGAGGAGTGGTATTGGTTTACTGAGAAAGCCACGTAGAAAATTTCCTTGTAAGGGAGACTGCTGGGAAGAAAGTGGCAGCTATGATGTCTTTAACTCAAAATGCTTTTCTAGCAGCTGGGAGGATAAAAAAAGAAATCACCAGCCTGAATTGTTCTAAAATGAAGTTACGCCACCTGACAGATCATAACTAAATTTTATAAACCCCACTCTTTACTTACAAACTTTTTTATAAAATACTAAATACTCAGAGTCTGATTTAAAAGTTGTATTTTCTCAAGTAGTAAATTATAAAAATACAGGAAGATAATTCAGCTTTCAAGTGGTTTGTACTGAAGAATCGAATGCAGAATTAAATGACACAAGACAAATGTGTCTTTTGCACTGGTACTTTATTTTCCTAGTAGGGTACATGGCATCTTATGCATGTATATGCATGTATATGCATATTATGTGCATATACATGTAGACAGATATTAGCATCAGCCACTTTTTCAATTAAAAGAGTTTTAAATATCTTAAAAATCTGCTGGCCGTAGACGCACTGATTTTTTGTTGATAATTTCCTATGAAAAACTGTAATAACCCCATGGCATCCATTGAGGATGCTTTAGTTTGCTGCTGCGGTAGTGCGTGTTGGGGTTTTTTATTCTCTGATACAGGTTTTACTCTGAGAGCTCATTAAACTGGAGGGCAAAACCACAGCTGAAATCACAACTGTTTTAGCTCTGATGTGTTCAGCGACCTTGTCTCCTTCAGTGAACTAGTAAGTGTCACTTTTACATTTCCTTACAGTGCCTCATAAAAGAGGGCCATCAAATTTAACCGGTCTGCAATGTTTGAGAATTCAGCCTCTCTGTGCAGAGGAAGTGGCAGTATCCTTCACACCTCCTGCACCACATCCTGTCTGTGCCATGCGGGTCAGAAGTGCATGCTCAGCAAACCGTGCAGGGCCGGTTTTCACTCGTCTCCTTTTAAGAACTCTTTTGGAAAGAGTGTACTTTTTTGTTGTGTAATGTTGGAAGTCCTGTTGAGTCATATCAGTTAGCTGGAGGCTTTCTCTTTACTGCATTTGTATAAGATACTCTACCTAAGAGGAACTGCTTGTATCACATATCTATTGTGTATCGTTACCCAGGCAAATAGGCTTCATAAGATGAGCAAGAAGTTTACTGAGTTACAGAGTACTGTGTAACACAATTTAAAAGAATGCCATTTCCAAATATGTATGTTTAATCTTCAAAATTAGTAATTTTTTTTTTCTTTGAGAAGTGAAAACTAATACGAAGGTGTTTCGGAAAAGCTGAATAGAAATTTCTATTGAAGGGCTTCTGTTCACTGCTATAAAATAAAGTTGTATTTAACCTTCTGGTAAATGATGCATGGGATTTGTCCCAATTTAAAAACAGACAGAATAGAAAGCTTGTTACCTCTGCTGTGCAAATGTTAGTGGATTTGAGTAGTTACTCAAATCGACCTCATAGCAAAAATGGGTTTCATGTCTTGAAGTGCTGGGTACCCCTTGAATAATTCTATTCACAGCAGTAACCCAGAAGTTTTTAAAATTTGGTTTTTTTTCTTCTAGTACTGATAATGAAACCTTTATTCGAGAGCAACACAGAAAGGTTTTGGGCTTGCCAATAGGAATTGTTAAATTAAAAGGTTATTTCCAGAACACTTGTATCTCATCATCTGAGCACCAGAAGCAATTAAATCTTTACCACTGTCCTGGAGAGGACTGCCTGGAATGGAAAAGATGAGAAATTTTTCAAGATGTTGAAAGGATCGTGATTCTCGGAAAAGACACATTTAAGAATAGTTTATGACCATTGCAGTTATAAACTCACTGCCGTAAAAGGAATGTGCTGTATGTTGGCAGACTACCAAGTCAGGGAAAATGAAAGTGCAGTTCAGCGCTATTTTGGTGCATCGGATCTGGGAGGAGCTGGAGTGGGGGAGAATCCCAACTGACTGATATTTACTTTCCTCTGGGAAGTATTGCCAGTAATAACTATTAGGAAACAATCTGCAAATGACAGATGTATGAGCACTTGCAAGGCTGAGAAAGTCACTGGTTTCTGCCCTTAGCCAAGCATCCTCTTTCGTCCCAGGCTTGGGGACTCCTTACTTGTCTAGTCTCTTCCTCCCCTTGAGGTCTCCACTTTTTCTTTGCAGTTTCACTTTTCCCATTTCATCTGTTGCCCACAAGGGTTGCAGTGTTTTGTCTCTATACTAACAAAATCTCCATCCATTTTACACTCCTCCCTACGGACCAAGTTAGAGTACCTTGAGCAAGGACACTCTTAACTTTTGTATTACTTAAAGAAGAATTAATTGCCTCCCTCCTCCCCTTGTACTCAGTGTAGCAGGAATGTCCTCTACATCCTCACAGGCCATGTCCTTTGTCTCTTCAGAGGGGACCAGGACCACTGCCCTGCCGTGTGCAATATTAGGTAGTAAAATAAGGAGAAATCAGCCTTGCAATTTGCTCGTTCATGGGAGCAGTTGCAGAACAGGGAGGCAATAATGTAACTTTCCCCTTGTTGCTTTTTTGGGAAGGTACAGCCTTCAGAAAACCCTTTGCTTTGATTATCCTCTCACTTCTCAGGCTTTTTTAATTTGGCCACTGGACACACCCCTGGGCTTTAGTTACACCAGCACATCAGCCTCTTTGTTGCCAAACTGGTTTTTCGCTAGCTGGTGAGGGGAACAATGCAGTGGCCAGTTCAGCATACAAAAAGGGTTATTCCTGTAAGGGATTTTGAGCTTCCCAGGTTAAAGAGGATGTTAACTCAATTTGGTATTTAGATGAAAATTAAATATAGTTCTTTGTTCTCTGCTCAGATGTAATATTTTTCTCAGTAAAAATAATTTTTCTATTCTGGATAACCATTCTAATATAAATGGAAACACAGACACATGGAGCCTCCTTACATAGAATATCTTTTTGTCAACAATTGAAATCAGTGAAATTACACTGAATTGTGTACAGAGGTTTCAGAATCTGGTTTATTTCCCAAGATTATTAATAACTTCTTGGAAAGATGATCATTTTAGCCTGGATGGTAATGTAAAATCTGTTGTGGGAATCTCTCTCTCTTAGGTGGAGGACCAAAGTCTGGGTAATAAAGCTCAGACTAAAGGCTGAACTCCTAAAAATATCTTTGATTCACCTCAGCAGGAAACTTTATGCATTCCTGCTCATCCTCTTTTCCTGCTTTCCTCTATTTTTTTGTCTGATCTCAACCTTTAGACTTTTCTTCTTTCACCCCTACCCTGTTAACATGATGGATATCGAAGGCATTGCTACCGAAACCTTCCAGCTTGAATACAGAAAAGATACCTCAGTAACATCAACAGACTGGGCTATATAACCCCATTTCACAGGAGAAAGAAGGCTGGCCTGTGGGCACCATAAGGAAGCTGGGGGACTGGGGAGGGCCTCTTGCACCCCTTGAGCTTAAGCAGCCCTGGTGCATGTCATGCTTGGTGTGCCCAGGTGGGTGTCTGCCCACCTCCAGCCCTGCTTGCTTTGCAGGTGCAGGGACACAGCTGTAGTTCATGCTATGGAACACTAAATCAACTCTCCAGTTAAGCACTTCTCTGGTTCCTTTGAAAACGATAATTCCTGTAAGTAAGGGCCATTAAAGCACCTGTAGCTGGTTCTGTCAGTATCTTAAAGCATATGTGAGCCAAACCAATTCTTGAAAATGTCTTATATGTTAGACTGTGCATTTTGCAGGAAGGTTTTATAGATTTGAGTTTCAGTTGCTATGGGAAGGGTTTAAGAACAAAATCCAGTATCAGCGAATATGTAAAGTTCAAGAAAGCAAAAAGGTTTTGAACTTCACTGTTTAGATTCCTTTCTAATGATAATGTTAACTTCAAGTTTCAAGGTTGATGATTCCTGGTCTTCCACTCAAATATTACAAGGTATAGCAGTAATTACCTCTTTTCTTGGGGGACAATGTAAACATCCTAAAAGTAGACTGGACTGCCCTTCAGTTTGCACATTCCAGCACAGACAGCTAAGGAGAACATGCTTTAATTGAGAGTCTTTAAAGTGAAGTGGGAATTCAGGTCTAATACTTCAGATTTCTGTGGCTGTAACTGAGAAGCTAATATTGTATGGCGGGAGACTATATGCAGACAAGCATGCAAGTTAAAAGCTACAGTACATCTGTAGAGCTGTAAGGTTAATGCAATTAATTTAATTTAGAATGCTTTATGCCTCTTCAGTAAGTCTTTGAGAAGCTTAAATTTATAATTATCTTTATCATTAGCTTAGCTTACTAACTTATCTTACTTAGAGAGTGTTTTACTCTCATCAGACCATGAGCTTTTGCAAGGTATTTTAATAGCAAATCATGAACTTTTGAAGACACCTGGTTTGCATTATCAAGCACATGAAAATCCAGAGCCTAAAATCTCTCTTTAAAGGTAAATTTCATAGAATCACAAAATGGTTTGGCTTGGAAGGGACCACCCTGCCATGAGCAGGGGCACCTTCAACTAGACCAGGTTGCTCAGAGGTCCATACAACCTGGCCTTGAACATTTCCAGGGATGGGGCATCCACATCTTCTCTTGGCAACCTGTGCCAGTGCCTCGCCACTGTCACAGTGAAGAATTTCATCCTAATATCTAATCTAAATTTACCCTTTCCCAAGGTTTTATCAATTACCTTTACTATTTTGTGCAAAATGCTTCAAATACAGTACAGCACATTGAAGTGTTCAGTTGTCTAAAAAATATAATTATAAAACACAAATGCATATCCACAGGATGTGTGTTTTTTGAAGGGCTGAAGGCTGACTCCTCATTGTTTTATCAGGCTGTTAGGAGGCCAGGACAGAAGGCTTGGTTAGCCCAGGTAGTGAAGTATGTAAGTGTGAGAATACCTTGTGCACTGCAAAGGATGCTAGTTTAAGGATCAGAGATCTTGCATCAGAAGTGGGAACTGGAACTCTTCCCTTCCTTCTCTGATAAATAACCAGCAGTCATCATACCCCTGCTGAAAAGTTTTCCTGTGCTCTAGTCTCCTGGCAGCTTGGTGATGGTTTATTAAACATCTCTGTGCAAGCTATTCAACATTGCCTTTGCCCCCACCGTAGCATACACAGTGACAAACCTGAGACATTAACTGCAAACAGTGAAGTCCCTAAAAAACCACTAAGTGCAATGCAGGGAGCAGGAAAGACCAAGGGCTTTGGCATTAGCACAGACTGTGTCAGGGGAAAATGACTAGGGAGTAAATAACTGTTTAGACACCAAAAGACATGATCTACTGAAACACTTGCTCACATGGTTCTCTCTCTAGGCTGCACTTTTTGTTCCTGCAGTGGCCAGGGGTTGATTTGTCCTGTCTGCTGAGTTTGACTGGCAGCAGCTTTAGGTGAGCAAAAACCAAATTAAAAAAAATATCCAAATGATAAGGCTGGAATAAATGTATATACAAAATATTCCACTAAGCTTTATCGGGAAACATTTGGTTATAGTTTGCTTTATGTCAAAATAAATAAGTAAACCCTTTGCAAAACAACTGTTCGAACTTATTGCTGGACTGAAAAATGCTTAACAAAACAAGCATTGATAAAAATGAAACTGTTAATGTAACACTTGAGTATAGTAGACTCCCAGGCCTTTACTGCCTTCTGACTTTGGTTGCTTGGTTTTCTTCAGTGTGGCAATATTTTTGCTCTTTGCTTTTTCCAGTGACACAGGACTTCCTGTCAAGAGCCTGGGAGCCTGGCTCTCTGGCTAGTGTATACCTATCTCTTAATTGTTTCCTGCCCTCCAAATGAGGCCAGGGACTTGAGGGTGGGGGGAGGAAAATTGGAAAAAAAAGTAGAAGCCTCACACTACTAAGGTCTCATTATTGGGGCAAGAAAAAAATCCTGATTCTTCCCTTAAGAATTTGTGGCTGGGTTTTTAATTTACTTGTAAAGAGCTAAAGCTTCACATTTTTTCTTGTGAGAGCTGGGATTCTCATGTAATTTTAGGAATTCGGGACCTGAGTTGTCAGGAAAAACACTGAATATGGAAAAATTTAAACAAGTAGTGTTATGAGCTCCCAAGATCCTTGATGTTTCCATTACTGCTCTTAAAAACAAGATGTGGTAATATCAGAATTTAATCTCCCAAGTTGTCCTTCCCCCAAAGAAACTTTTCTAATTGCAGACAGAGGTTGACAAAACATAACCTGAGTACATAAAAAGTTCTTAATTTCCGAAGGACAAATTTGAGAGACCACCTATGTTACTTTATAACTAATCATGTTTGTTTTGGGGCTGAACTTAGGATTTCTGAATGTCCACAATGGACAACATAGAAACTCTTGAAAGCTAGTAGTTCTTTCATATACGCCAACATTAGGATCCTAAAAGGAAGGCTTTCCTGGAGTTCCAATGTGTACCCTAGAAAACAACTTCTGAAGTCCACCTAATGACATAGTTACTGCTGTATTTGTATTAGCTGTATTTATAAGTTATTTATAAGTTATTTACAAGTTATCGCTGAGCATGGTGTCCACCTTAGGAAAGACGGACAGATGGAAGATCCATGTTGTGCTAGGTTAAAGGGTGAAGTGCAGTGAAGGGGTTCCAAGGGGTCTGATGACAACTGATGAGGAGCCAACAGTGTTCTGGGTGTTGCAGGCAGCGCATCAAGCAGCATGTGTTTAAAAAAAACAACCGCAAGCCACCAAACAGTGAAACCAAAAAGTGATGTGTAAAAGAATAATCTCCTTCCCAGGACCGTGAGGTCTGTTCTGACCTCTTTGTGGAGCATCTGTCCTTCCAGAAAAGTGGCATGTTGCAGTGCTGCAATAAAGATGTTGGGGTTATCAGGTCTGTGTGGTGGAAGTGCAGCACTGCAGTACTCTCTGTGGCTCAGGTGTGTGACAGTCGCGTTAGCTGGCTGTACCCAGGCCACCCAGCCTTGACAGTGGCAAGGTGGGCTGTGAGGCAGCACAGCTGGGCTCCCTCGGGGCTCAGGCAGGTGTCTCCAGCACCAGCATGTGGGCTTTGCTTAACCTGGAAAGGGTCGGATACGTGTGGTACGGTAGTTTAAACCACTAGCAATGCTATTCCCAGGATGGTGTTTTCACAGAATCACAGAATCAACTAGATTGGAAAAGACCTCTGAGATCATCGAGTCCAATCTATGACCAAACACCACCTTGTCAGCTAGACCATGGCACCCAGTGACACATTCAGTCTTTCCTTAAACCCCTCCAGGGACGATGAGTCCGCCAACTCCCTGGGCAGCCCATTCCAATGCCCAATCACCCTTTCTGTGTCAAACTTCTTCCTAATGTCCAACCTAAACCTTCCTTGGTGCAGCTCAAGACTGTGCCCTCTTGTCTGGTCACTAGCTGCCTGGGAGAAGAGACCAACCTCACCTGGCTACACCCTCCTTTCAGGCAGTTGTAGAGAGTGATAAGGTCACTCCTGAGCCTCCCCTTTTCCAAGCTAAACAACCCCAGATTCCTCAGCCATTCCTCATAAGACACATGCTCCAGACCCTTCACCAACTTCATTGCCCTTTCAGGACTTCTTCCCATGTTTCTTGTCGTGCTCTGGCTGTTCCTGTTAAAAAAGTCTGAGGCATAAACATGGCACCGGAGCCTGCTGAATGCTATGGCCAAGCTTGCATGTGCCACAGAAAGAGCAGAGGGAAGATGCAAACCTGTCATTCTCCCTCAGTCTCTTCTTTGTACCCATGGAATTGGCAAGCAGGGGTGAAGCACCTCCAAACAAATATGTGAATTGCAATGAGTCTGACTTTGCGCTTTTCTTTACTGATTCTTCACAAGCCATTCTTAGAAGTCTGTAAGCTCCCTGCAGCAGGGTTTGTGTGTGTGCATACGGTAACTGGCACTGGGAGGTCCTCTCCTACTGGAACTACTGGGCACTGCTGTAATGTACAGAGTAAATAGAAATAGCAATCAAAGCGTCAGCAATCAAAGAATAAAATATGCTAACTGCAGTAAAGCATTTCCATGGATGCTCAGTGATATTTTATTGGGCTTTCAGACTTGTATATACTCTAAGTCTTTATGAATACTTGAGAGTAAATAACAACATATTGGTGAACACTGAAATACTTGACATTTTCAAGAGGCCAGGATCTATTTTATAATCCTCGGGAATTTCAAATAATGTCCTCCAAGCTGTTTACACTTGAGGGAGGGAGAGGGAAAGGAAGAGGGAGAAGGAGAAGGAGAGGGAGAGGGAGAGCGGGGAGAGGGAGGAGTGGGATGAGGGGAAGGAGGGGAGGAGGAGGGAGGCAGGGAGGCGGCGCTGCTCTGGGCGGTCAGTCCTGCCCCTCGCACGTCTGGGCCAGGCGGAGGCGCCAGGCGCCCGCCTCGCGGCCGGGCCGGGGGCGGTGCGGGCCGCCCGCCGGCGGGGGCGCCGGAGCGTGGGCCTTGTTGTGCGGCCGGGGCGGCGGGGCGGGCCGCAGCGAGGGCAGCCGCGGGCTGCGGGCTGCCTGCCCGCAGAACCTCTGGCGTCCCGCCCGTCCGCTCCGGAGGGGTTCGCGCAGGTTTTCGCGCAGCTCCGCTGCTACGCGAGACGGGTTTGTGTGTCTGTGTGAAGGTGTGACGGTGCTCGCGGGCTGCCCTTCTCGCAGCGCCTGCCCGGCCCCCGCCGTCGGGCAGCACGGAGGGGTCGAGGGGTTCGCGGCGAGTTTGGTTTGGGTACGCCCGAGTTGAGGCGTGTTGATGCGGGCAGATTTCTGTCAGATACGGTTTGGTAATGGATACGGCTGGGTGCTGGGTGCTTGTTACAGTCACGGAATCGTCACAGAACGGTTTGTCTCGGAAGGGACCTTTAAAGGCCATCTAGTCCAACCCCCTGCAGTGAGCAGGGACAGCTTCAGTGAGATCAGGTTGCACAGACTCTTGTCCATTCTGACCTTGAGTGTTTCCAGAGATGAGGCATCCACCACCTCTCTGGAGTGTTCTACAGATGTCCTCTCTGAGTCTTACTCTTCAGGATGAAAACATGGGCAGTTTCTTCACCGTTGGGGAAGCGCTTGGGATAGCGCCTGCCGTGGGCCAGTGCTGGACGCTGCCTGCCGCGGCTCCGGAGCTGCCACAAACCAAAAAGAAAGGCCTGGGAGGAGGCTGGGAGACCTGCCCGGCCACTTCTCAGTCACACGGGGCCCGATCCTGCTTCCACGAGAATCCCAGAGAATTTCCGTACTGACTTTGCTGTGGGTTGGCTCTGGTCCCCTGTCACATAATTCTGAAGTGAGCTATGGCTGTACATGGCTGGGCTATAAGGCAGCTGCATTTCCTCCCTCCCATCATGGGGTGAACAAAACAATTAGTATTTGTGCATGAAACCCTTCTGAAATAAAATCTTGTGACTGCCATTTCTCTGTTTTCTATATTTGAACTGGCCGGAAGATTGTTTAAATGTATCTCATGGACAGTTTACAACATGAATTATTTCCTGCCCTTGAAAAGTCATGGTTTTAAAATATCTGACAAGTTTATTACAATGAAATGTCACATTCCTCAACAAGTCATCAAAAGAACAATTTTTTAGCAATGACTGGTTTCCAGCATTCACTATTCAGAAATGTTGCAGACTCTGATTTTGTTTTGAATAAAATAAATAGAAAAAGCCTACATGTTTGCTCTGCCTAGCATTCCTGGGTGTTCCAGGCAAGATTTCTGCTATCTAGTTGCGGTCCTAAGGTTTCTTCCTTAGTACCTCTGTACTTGTGACCACTTAGATTGCTACCCCCCAAGTTGCTCTCAGTTGGGTATCTAAAGCAGCTGTGAATGCCCCTCATAAAAATGCCCCCTCCCTCTGACTTTGTAGCATATAAAATGGTTTCACCGAATACTATGTAATATATATCAAAATGGTAGGGGATGGTGTATCAGAAATGGGCGAAACATACTAAGAAAAGTGCATGTAGAATTGTGCTCCCATGTGGTGGTCTTATAAAATTTCAATTATTGTTTTTTCTGTGACTGTATCTTAACATTTTTGATGTTTTAATTTGTTCTCATCTTTTTTTTTTCTTTTTTTTTTTTTTCTTCCCTACTCAGCTCTTGCCCCTGTTCTTTGCCTCTGGTTTTGTTGGTGAGGATATCACAGTGATGTCTGCATTCAACCTGCTGCATTTGGTGACAAAGAGCCAGCCAGTGGCCCTGCGAGCCTGTGGGCTTCCCTCAGGTTGAATGGGTGCTGCTTGTTGTGTCATGCGTAATGAAGGCCCTTGTAGGAATGGGTGTCTCTGCTGCAGGAAACAATGTGCTATGAGTTGCTGTGGTTTGTTTAAATTTTCCTTTGAACCAGAAGTTTATTTGCCTTTTTTTTTTTTATAAAAGTCACTGGCTTGAGTGAGGGGTTTCATATTTGAGATTTCAAGAAGTTTGGAAATGCTAACTTCCTTGTCCAAAATATTATCTCTTAAATTTTATATTATTTTCCTCATTCTTGGCAAAAATGGTGAAGTATTTTATTAAATGCCATTTCTACTTTTAAAAAGATGCATAAAAGAATTTAGGATGTCGATTGCTATTAAATCATAGGACTTAAAAACATTT
The DNA here is from genome assembly GCF_001715985.3 of Manacus vitellinus. Lineage (NCBI taxonomy): Eukaryota > Metazoa > Chordata > Aves > Passeriformes > Pipridae > Manacus > Manacus vitellinus. The sequence continues at coordinate 33,668,917 of NW_021940682.1, read as the reverse complement.
CCCAAAATCTTTAGTAGTATACTGTAGTTACACTCCATGTGTTTCTTTTCACAATTTTATTATAAATCCAATATGTTGTACTGAAAATTATGTACAAATAGTGTGCAGATTTTAAAAGTTAATTCTTTTATTCCTCTGACAGCATATTGCTTAGTTATGTGACACTTCTCTACATAACTAAATGGAAACATGCAATTTAATGCCCAGATGCAGCTGTACTTCTCATGTAAGGTCCAGGTTTGTCCATTAGGTCTGGAAAGGGTGCCATAAGACCTCATCTCCATGAGTTTGTTATTGATGAAAACCTTGAACCTAAGTATTTTGTGTTTCACTTGAACAGCAAGCGTATCTGTAATGTCCGCATAGTATTGTGAGTGTACGTGGTTATGTGGGAGAAAATAAAAGCTGCACTGAGCTAATTTTAAACATGACTGAGAATTTTCTTGACACCCAAATAAAAAAGATACAGCCCTGGCTGATCAGTGTTTGAAACCTCAAAAGAGAACCAGCTTGGGTGTTGTGCTACATTCACAACTCGTTCATAAGGCTGCAGAATGTTATGAGCAGTTTTTCCCAGAGCTGGACTTAGCAAGCATATGGAGATGATGTTTTAAAGATTTTTTTCAGTGATAAGAGATCAATTTTCAAGCTGATGGATTTTTTCTAAAGCTGATTACACTTTATTTGAACTAAATCTGAGTCCAATTTTTGCAGCATTTGTGTTCTGTTTCCCCCACATGTGCACAAAACTCCCATTAACCTTGATAGGAGCTGCAAACACATATTGAGGAAGAGAGAGAATAACCCACATTGTGTCAGCTTGACCTTGGTTTCCCGTTATATTTGCCGCTGAGCCAGATTTAAAACCCTAAAAATATAGGGTAAGCAAATTTCCTTAGTCCTCATTTTTGTACCTTTTGATGTGTGCTCATGTTGCCAGTGTCTACCTTAAAATGGGGACACACAGCCTTCTGGCCATTTTATTCCCACTCTGAAAAGGAGATCCCAAGTTGGTCAGCTAGAAACACACAGAGCCCATGGGAGGTTTTGCTGTTGTGTACCTATTTGCAAAGCATCGCATTATCTGTTTTGTCAAATTGTTTTTTTGTCATAATCCAGTAGTCACATTTTGGAATTAAAAAGTTAACGCTACTGTTTATTCCCTTTGATCCCTAACTGTGCAACCATTAATAGATTGAGTTCCACTGACTACTTTATAGATATATATATATATAGAGAGAGAGATTTATATATAATAAACCCAAATTCATCTGCTAACAGTGGAATAATATACAATCACATATCTTACATATTTAAAGAGTAATCTGAATTCCCCAGATGCTTATAAAGTAATATAGGCTTGTTTTGCCTTTGGTTTGTTTTTTGTCTGTGTGGTGTATTTAGAGGGTTGCAAGTAAATGGTATAGCATGTATCGAATAAAACATGGGAATGAGATGCAGAGCCAACATCTGCTTAAATGCCACAATGCCCTGTGACTTTGACTTCTGAATATACATAAAATACCCCAAGTTCTCATGATTTTTTTATAACATAACACTTTGAGTTAGTACTTTTCCCACCATCCAGATCTGTGTGAATTGCAGTCCTTCAACCATACCACCATGCCATGTGTCCACTGTGTGTGGGACGGTGTGGAGCTTGGCTGCCTTCTAATTCAGTGGCAAATTCCATATGGGATGAGACTTTTGAACCTTCTGGAACCCCTGCCCACACAGCGTAAAGGAGTGAAGTGCCAGCAGAGCAGCAAATGGGGCTTTCAAACAACATTTTAAACTCTATGCAGTTAAATATTTGCAGGACAAGGACTTGAATGAAAGTATCATTTCAATTTCTGTGCTTGGAATGATACCTCTGTCCTTTCTGTAAGAGACAAGCTAACACAATGCAGCATTTAATTTATATTTAATATATAGTTGTAGATCAGAAATAAGTGACATTTTCCCCCCCAAAAAATTTAAATTAATGAAATACCATTGGGAGGTATTTTAGAATAGAGATGACCTTCTGTCTCTTCTTTGAACCACTATTTTGGAAGCATGTATGAGTTACATGGGATCACTTGTGCTAGTGAGGTGTTTTTACTTGCTCTTTTTCTGTTTGTATATTAGCACCTGGAGTGCAGGTCTGTTCTTCCAAATTGTATTTTAAAAATACTTTTTTGTCTGAAGTTAGGACTAAACGTTTCAATGTGTGCAAACCTAGTGCACTGTTTGCTCATAACCTTTTTTATAGACAAAATGGCAAATCCGAGCAGGAGCAGGCACTTCCAGTAGGTGGCACTAGGCATTTGCTGTTATGCATGCCCAGGGCTATATGAAAAGCTTCCCATTTAGGAGTTATTCACACAGAAAGTACACCCTGAGACCTTAGGAACATTTACAAGTATTTTAAGAAAAGCGTGAGCACTGGGAAGAATCACATCACTCTATGCTCGTACACAGACTACCATCACACTGGTTCAAGGTTTCTTCACTGCCAGTAATGATTACAGTTCTGTTGTGTCTGTTGTGTGATGTAGAAATGTTGCTCCTTGAGCCCACTTTAATAAAGTCGAATGCTCTGAATTTCTTTGGAAATCTAGGATGCACTCAGCACCTGCTGGGATTTAGTTTACAGAAATTCAGTCTTAAAAACAAAAAAACAAACAACAAACCACTTCAAAACCACAACAACGCCCATCAAATGTTTAATGTAAAAACTACTTCAGCTGCTTTAATGCATACCAAGAAGCAACTGATACAAATAATGATTATGCAGATTCCATGTACATGTTTTCTGAAGCAGACCACCAACCTATAAAGTAAAAAGATAGCTTATTTTGCTTTGCTGTGTCTTTTAATTATTATGGGTTCTCATTTCTTAAAAAGATCTTTTATTTCTTTAACACTTTGAATGTTGTGCTGCTTACATCACATTTTTGCATGCGATAATTTGGCTTTTCCTCTCCTGTAGATCAAAGAAAATTATGGTGCTTGTAAAATTAAGTTAAAGTAATGATGAAGAAACTACAGGGGTAGACTTAGGGTTGGTTTATTTTTTTTTTCTGCATAATAAAGTCCTAGGTAATATTAAATTCTTGTGAAGTGTTTAATTACTAAAATAACTACTAGTAGGAAACCATACTTTCTTAGGATTAGATGAAATTACAATGCATCTGTATGAAGATGGTGCTGGGCATATGGTGTAAGTCTTTATTAAGTAAATATCTATAGTATAGTTTTTCGTAACTTGTTTTATTAAATATTTGTTAATACTTAATTTCAATATAATATCTTTTTATAAAATTGAAATGAATAGTGAAGACAAAATTACTGGGTCTCAAAATTGGACTTTTATTAGTAATCTTTTAACATAAAGAATTACTTTCAGAAGCAGATCTTCTAAACATTTGCATGCATTTGTTCCTCCGAACTCTCAAACTGCTCATGTCAGTGAAATTATCTGTGTGCATAATGTTTGCCAGATATGGCTTTAACAGCAAAAAGTCTAGAAAAGACCTTATTCTTGTGTGCTTCAAGTATAGTAGTTGCTGTCAAACTTTGTGTGACTTAAGTATGTCTAAATGTTTCATATTGTATGTTTCTATGTTCAGAGATATCATTTCCATAATGCATAACTTCCCCATAGTTTACCGTAATGTGTATCACCAGAGATGTACTACTACAGATGGCTGTTCACATGGTTTGAATGAAAATAAAAGTAAGACTAATATTGTATAGCATAAACCACCAGTATGGCTATGGTTAAATGCCTGTCAATGTTTTCATTATAAATCCCTATTTTCTGGGGTTTATATCTTGAATATAAAAATTTGCTCTGTGTTTAAATATGTCATACAAGGTCTCAGATGAGACCTTGTTCCTGTTCCTCAGAACTGGTTGGGGGGCAAAAATTAAAACTGATTTCTATCAAGCTAAATTAAAAAAAAAATAGCAAATACTAATTTGGAGCAAAAATCGATTTTTAAATTTAAAATAGTCTTAAAAATACCTAGCTTACTACTTCCCAGCAGTTGTGACGAATTTGATAAATGCTTGAAAAGAGTCTTGAAAATACGCACTATGTGAGCACAATAGTAAATAGCATGTGAAGCCTTTCATGTGTCATTATTATATAAATGTTTGTGTATATGTCTGCCTTCTAGTCATAAGAACTAGAACACTGTATTACCATAATAGAGCATATTTTTGAAATGACTTTAGTTTTAAAAATTAACTTTGCATAGAGCTGTCTTAATGGGAGTATATTCAGTGTAGTACTGTATTTACAAATATTTCTTTTGTACAATAGTATTCAGTCTAGAATGTCTTATTTAATGCAGTTTAGAATGAAATTTATTTGTGGATATCTCATTGGGAGTAATACTTTAAGAGTACCTGATACTTGTAAAACTTGGGATCATAAAGAAAACTAGAAGCCTTTTGTACGTACCCTAGAGTTTGTACCCTGTTTTTTTGCTCTTCTCAACTCCTTGTTTTGATGGAGTTTCACACTCTTCCTCATCAGCTCAACAGTCAGAAAGTGCTCGTCCCTGCCTCATCTGGGTAGAGGCTCCTCGGTGACTCTTGCACTGAGAAGCTCAAGGATGATGAGACGTCTCTTGTGCTCCCAGACCATGCACAGAGCCAGTTCCTTAATGTGTTCCCTGATGGATCTTTTAAGGTTGTTTGTGTGCCCTTCCTGCTCCCATAAAGGACCCACCACAAACCATTTCCACCCTTCTTGCAGAAATGTTTTAATTCTGGGAGCTCATAAATTTCCTGTGTTCCATTCCTGTGCCCTCTGCAGCTCAAACTTACTGTGTTTTCTGCTTAGTTGGGTACGGAAAAGATGAAGTTTCAGCACTAATGGTGTTTTGTGTTTTAAAGTTTCTCATGGAAAGTTACTTTTTTATTATTGGAGTATTTATCAGGACATCTGAGAAGTCCTTTAAGGACTGCCTTCACTTTTTTCCCTTCAATTAAAAGCAACTCCTGGCTTTGTCCTTTTTCTGAGCAGTACGTGATGAAGGTTTCAGAGTGTGTATGTGATGTAAAGGAGAGATGACAGCACACAAAAAGGAAGGAGATTTTTTTATGTTGCTAAGCTGAGGGCGTACAAGCAAGAAAAGGTGCAAGAAGTGAATATAAAGCTTAAAGTCTGTAAGACTAGGTTGGGAAGCAATGGAGAAGATAATCTAGTAGGCCACTTAGGGAATGGGTGAGCTTGGAATTTGATGGACCATGGAATGGGTCTAGACCGTGGCTTGGGAGTCAGGCACTAGAGACAGGAACATTACCATAACTTAACTGGTAGGTTAGCCACAGGTTGCTACAGCACAGATCATGATTTGGGGGAAACGAGTAGAGAGGAGACCCAGAGAATGCTAAGAAGAAGAAAATGTTCGTTCTTAGTTACGAGCTAAACATGTGTCTCAATCTGTGATTTCCTTCAAAAGAAGCTGTGTTGGGAAGGGACACGTGGCCAGGGTATGAAAGTGCCCCCTGCTCTGGCTGGAGGAGAGGTTCTTGTGGGTTGGGAGGTGCCAGCAGCCCAGATCCAGCACTGGTGACTTTATGCACTGAATGCAAGAACTCCCAGCTCAGTGCTCTGGCCCAGGTCAAGGAGTCGCAAGGAGAGCAGAATGGGAAAGGGCTTGACTGAGTCCTCTTAAAGGCTTTTTATAGAGCTTGACCCCATCTTCCTAACCCATAAAGCATGGCTGAATTTTAAAGAAACGCAGGAATTCCAGAAGGCCTATTAGTGAAAGTGGTTGCCAGTTACAAACCTTTTTGGCTGTTACTCTACCATTAGTCCTGAAGCAGGTTGAGAGAGTAGGGGGCTACAGTGTTTTCTGTAGTAGTTCTTCTGGTCATAGCCGAGCAACAGCTGGAGCACAGAGTGTCGCAGCAGCTTCTGTCTTCATGCTGGATATGTCCCTCAGTGGAGAAGTGGAGTGAAAAGCCATAGAGCAGGCTATGCCTGCTTGTGTCTTTGCTAAAAAGGTTCCTTACCCTCCACAGTGGCAGACAGACTGAGTTTTGCAGGAGGTTAGATCTAGGCTGTTGTGGGGAATTGGAGGAGAAGAAAGACCTTCCCTCCCACCCCTCTCCTTTCCTCCACCCCCCTCCCAAGTACAGATTGTGGCACCTTGACTCATTGGCTCATTTCACAGGCCACACATCACTATTGTGGAGGAAGCAGGAGGAGGATTTAGCAACAGCCTGAATGCCAAAATAAGCTACACACCACTGCGGTAACTGCTGGCAAATGCTGACTTTTTAATTGTTTCTGATGCAGGGTTAAACCTTTATTAAAGCAGTGTGAATAAACTTCTTTTGATGGCTGACTGAAATATTTTAAACGCAAAAGGTAGCATAAAGCCCTCATTAAATTCATCTTAATTCTGCTGTTAATAAAATGTCTTTCCATATGTTGTGCACCCTTTTATTGTTTCGGACAGAAATCTACTGACCAGATACGGAGTGCTCAATGTCTCTGCCTTTCTTCCTTTTAATTTAAAAAAATGTACTGCCTGTGAAAGGTGCTAGGATCATATCAGCAAAACAAAAGTCTCTTTATCTGTTAGGAGGGAGTGGAAGAGAAATCCATCATTATAAATGTTCCCCCTTCCACTGCTGTACCAAGAGATCTTGATCTTGTCTTGTCTGTTTTGCATCCAAGAGTAAGGCAAATAGGTCATCTGCCCTGTGCACTCTGTCTTTGGCCATCTCAGCAGAAACAATAACAAATGTGGCAGTTTATAATGTAATGAGCTTGTGCTCCACTTAATTGAAGGTTCTATTCACCAACCTCTGATGAGCAGCCATTATGCTGTCATTGTTATGGTACTAGTGAAGATGACAGCTCAAAAAGCTCCAGGGGAAGCTGCCTTCACCTCCACCAGCTAGCACACGGTGGTGGTGGACTCCTCAGTCTTTATAATTTGGAAAGGTTGTGAGACCAAGACTGTGGCTGGTAGAGACATTTATTTCATTATCGTCAGATAAGGAAGTAAAGTGGACGTACCTGGAGAGAACAAAAGGAGCTGCTTTTCTTTCCCCCTTTCCCACTATGCAAAACGCTTGAGTCTTTTGTTAAATGTTTTTTACATTTGCGAGGTTCAGATTTCTCTTCCAGGGAATGTCTCTTTGGCTTTCATGGCCATGTAACCTGCTGCAAGCACGCTTGCAGGCCTGTGGAAACAACAGGGCAGCTCCTGTCCCCATAGATGCTGCCTGTATGGGACTGCTGGGGTTCTAATAGCATTTTCTTTGGAAAGAAAACAAGTGCACAGAAGAGATGCGTGAGTTACCAGTTTGGGGTTTTTTTGTTTGTTTTGATTTGGTTTGGGTTTGGTTTTTTTTTTTAATTTTGGGGGTTTTGGTGCTTAACAAATTTACTGTCTTATATGGGAGATTTCTGATGATGACTCAGAATATATGTGTTTGTATTAAACATGAGCCATGCTGATGACCAGGTGGAAAAAATAAACGTGACAGCTCTGTTACTTGATTGCATGGGAAGTTTTCAAATTTGCAAAGAAGGGGCTTGCCCTTCCCTTGTGGCCATCTGACCCTCCTGGGTGTTAAGTAAATAATTTTTTTAAAACACAGTTAATTTTTGGGTGGCTTTCTTTTAAGATAGAACCTGGCATTTGACCCAAAATTGTAACTGCTGTCCTGGTACCTGGCTTTAGGATTTTCAATGCACAATATAGTGGAAATAGTCTTCGCCCCATTACTTCTAATGCTTGCATGAAACTGCAAATGGTATTTCAACAGCGGGTGGGAGCTGGCTACCTACAGCAAGAAAGCAAAGGAGCCATCCCTCAGAGGAGAAACACAGATCAGTTTTTCAATGTGTAAAACATTTACAGGGTTTTTTGAAGGATGAAGTTTGGATTTTACTTAAACTTGACCTCCCAGCATTTCAGAGTTTCTTTTGCAGCATCTATCCTAGTCACCAACAGGCTTAGGTAATTTAAAATGGCTTGTGAGTGGATTATAAAAAGGACTATCATGTCAAATACAGGTTTTATAAAACTGTGTTTTCCAGCTTAGAAGGCAGTAAAATTTTTTGCAATGATTTGCTTTTTCAAGAGTTGTTCTTTTTTAAACTAGATGAGCAGTTTCTGACTTGTTTGCAGTTGAGAGGACCCTACAGCGTTCTTCTAAGACTGTGGACTACAGGCTGCAGAGAACAAACTAAGCAGAAGTGAGAGAGTTGAGCATTTGCCTTTTTGTAATCAAAGAGAGGCAAAACTGTCAACAAGAGGTGTAAACTGTGTAAATGAAATTTGAAATAATAAAAAATGAGAGATTCCACTTTGAATAATACTGAGTGTTAGCAAAAGCATATGTAAGGATATTTATTTAAAGAAATGTATGCAAATATTTTTTAACTTTGCAGGATTCCTCTTAATGTCAGTTTGAGATAATTTACCATTGATCTACCCCGGTCTGATGCACCTGTGGGGGGACAGACTTTGGAAAGCAAAGAGGTGTATACTTAGAGTCAGATCCTGTAGTACATTCATGGACCCTTAAGTAGCTCTGGATATGCCAAAGGGTCTGCCTATAGAGGTCACATTGCAGGACTGGGGCTGGGGTGGTATATGAGTAATAAAATGTGCTGGAAGGCCCCTAAAAAACTGCTTGGGTATATTAAAAGAAGTAGTACGGAAAACTAGAAGCCAAATTTGTTATATGGCTGTGTTTTGCTGGAACATTTGATCTTGCTGTATTTAATTCAGGAAGTCTAAGTGGTATGTACTCAGTCCAAGGCTGTAATGTCCATTAATTCTAGTGGAACATAAGCATACATAGAAGGGGGGAAATGTAAGCTGTGTCTTCCATGCATAGTTGAAATATTGAGCTAATTTCAGTGATAGGAAGCAAAAAAGCATAAGAGAAAACTGTTAGAAGGGTTCCAAAGACTGTTTGAAGTAGGAAAGCCATCAGGAAAAATGCCACCAAATTTCAGGGCATGTCAGACACTAATCGCCACCCTCTGGCATGTTGGAACGGGTGCAGGGCTGAGTGGTGAGGAGTAATGGTCTGCTAACTTGTGTTGGTCTGTCTGAATATATCTTGTTGCTAGTTTTCTTTTGATTGCTTATAGGGAAGGAATGTTATGAATCACGGATTTGAAAAGGTCAGTTGGAATTTATATGTGAGGTGAGATGCTTAATGTCTTCATTATCAGGTCAACACCAAGAAAATACTTTCTGTTCACTTAATTCGTACAGAGGACTCCAGAGCTGAACTCTGAAATGCCCACAGTCTGCCGGTGAATAGTAGATGGCAACATGCACTCCCTGTTTTTCAGAAAAAAATCTTCCTACGCATAGGAATACCATGAAGTCTCCAAGAAGGATTTGGTGTTTGTTTCACCCTCCTCAGTTTTTCTTTTTTTTGTGTGTTTACACATTAAAATTTGTGAGCCTAGTCTTTTCCTCACAAAGCCTTCCATCCTGCTCCAGGATTGTAACTGCTTTTAGTACTGCTGTAACTGTTGGCAGGAGGCTGAAGGCAAGTGCCTGTTGGTGACAGTTGCCTACACACTGCTCTTCTCATGAGTGCCCACCCCAGTGAAGGCACTGTGGTGTGCTGATTAGAGAGATTTAATCTGGCCTTCAATCGTCAGTAAAGAGAATTTTGTTTGCCCTTGCAGGCCAGTGTTCACCTCTGCTAACAGTAGGATCTAACTGGAGTTCAGAACATAGCTGTCCTGGGCTCCTCTGAAAGTCGTTGATGAGAACATCACCTCCAAAGAACAAGTGAGATCCTTTCCAGAGTCCTAATATAGATCCTATGAATCCGGACTCTGTTATTCTCATATTTAATTTAGTCTCACCTTTAATGTAATCACACTGATGTCAGGCTATGTAGAAGTGATGACCTTTTTTCTCATCTGCCTCGAATTGTATAATTTGCCAATGAACCGTGAGCCTGCCTTTATGCCTGAGTTGCTGAAGAATTTTGTTGCCTGTATGGGAACCCTTTCCACAGCCCAAACCTCATCCTGTCTTTGGAGAACCAGACTGAGGAAGGTGTTCAGCCTGTCCATTTATTCTCTGGTTTAATAACAAGTTTGATAACATCTCCATTACTAGTGACAGTTTTTCTCATATTGGGCATATCTTTGTGTAGCTCTGTGTTGTCCCCTGGAACAGTTTCAAAACCAGAAGCAACCACTCTGAGCACTTTTGTCCCTCTAGCATGTAATTTTTTTTCCTAATCAAAGGACTGTGTTCCTAGAATCTCATCCAGTGGTTTCTAGGATTCATTGCACTTTATAGAAGCTTGCAGACTAGCCCTGTTTCATGTAACATACCCTTACATCCTGTGCAGTCGAGGGTTAGCCTTGCTTTACCTCCTTGGCTCTTTGGCAATATGGAAATAGTGTGATCCATTTACTGACCTATTATTTTGTTGCTAGCAGTTAAATAATAAGTGCAATTAATTGAATAGGGCCATTCTTGAATGCTGAGGACTCGACCAAGAGATTTCTTTTATGATTTGTAGTGCTTGTAGTGCAACTTTTTGTTGATGCGTACTCAAATTACAAACCTGGAGAATCCTTTGTTGGGGTCAGTTGCAGTTTACCCCACTGCACTTTGGCAAAATTTCCCTGTAGACAAAAATACTTGTTTGTAGTATAGAATATGCAGTTAATCATTAAAACAGGTGGGGAAAATATTTTTTTTAACATGCTTTCTACTTCTGATCTGTGTTGTAGATCAAGTGGCATCTAGAAATTTTTTTCTGCGTACAGTGAGCTCATTGATTGAAGAACATTAAATTTCTAAAAGAGATGAAAAATTATTTAGGGAGAGTAAAGAGGGAGTACTGACCATTCTTTAAAACACTCAGTATTTTCTTTTTTTCCAAAGTGAAGCTATGCTTACTTTTTTTTTTTTTTTGCAACAGCTGAGGAGCAAATAGTTTGGTTTTTTTAAATTATGGGTAGATATTTTTAAAAGTGATGTTGGTTTACAAGATTTTCTGCTCTCTAGACTATTTTTTAAGACTGAAATTATAGATAAAAGACTGTTTCTCAAACAGTTTCTTTCTGAGCTGCATAATGCAAGATAACAATAGCTATTTATATAATGTATATGCTTCCTTTCCCTTTTAGCTATACTTTGAAAGAATTATTAGTCCTAGAGTCCTGCACGTTTGGAGAATAAAAACCTCCAAAGTTTGACATCTTTAAATAAGCAACCAAATGTTATAAAGAACAAACCTCACTTACAGTTAGGAAACAATATTTACATTTAAGGTTGAAAAGCCAGGATGTAGGAAAATTTTGCTAATTTGGAAGGTGACCTTTAAGTGCACCAAAACCAAATAATTTGTAAGCTATGGCACAGGGCACATTCCTGCAAAATTTGTGTGAATACTGCTTTAGTGGTTCTTGAAAGACAAACAAAGAGACCTGGAATGAAATCTTTATCCCTCTCCCAAATAAGATTGAAGCTAACAAAGGCATACAGCAGCGCTCTTTCAAAGCTTGCCACTAAAACGAGGGCTCTGCAGCACAGCTAATGAGATGGCTCAGAGTGGAAAACAATCTGTTTTTAAGAATGTTTAGATGAAAAGTAATTTCTAATCTATGAAATAAAATCGCTTTTCAATACCTTTCTTTCAGTAGTAAAGCTTTTTATGTTTGCACTATTTACTTCAATCAGATGTTTTCAATTTTACTTTTTTCTTCCTGAAAATACTTCCTAGGGCTAGTGGTTAGTTGATAGTGACCAATAGCATTATTCTTTTTCTGTCTCCCCTATTCACCCACTCCCACACATTAAAAAATAGAGAAAAGAAGAGGGGGAGGAAGAAAGAAACATCTTTTCCTAAATGATTTGCAAGCATCTGTGCTTTAAGCTACTTTTTATGAACACTTCTTAGTAATGACTCAAGGTAAAAAAGCAGAAAAGCATCCAATGTTAGGAAATTGCAATCCAATACCATGTAATTTAAACCTGCCATTGCCTCTCCTGTACTAAATGACATACAGATGGGTAGCTCTGTTGCCTCTACTTTGGGAACACAATTGGTCTTTTTATGAGTGTATACATGTTACTAGCAAAAAATATTTTTGTCAGCACTGTTTATTTCTAATTGTACCATATTTTAATTACTGTCATAATTACAGTGCTTTTTCCCTGCTGTATTTTGTCAGCTAATTTTTGCCAATGATTATCTAAGTTACCTGAATATTTGACAATTTCTGCTACTACTTTGGGAGTTTTCATTCCCAGAAGCAACCTAATTTTTTTTTCTTTCCTGATGTGAATTTTTGCACTATACTAATGTGTTCTTTTACAGTAATCTTTTTTTACTCCTTGGATTTTCTGTGTGAACTAAGCAAAGCAAAAGTTGAGATTTTCAAAGGAGAGCAATTTCAATAGCGACCTTGAATTTTACAACACGTTCATTGTTGAACCTTGCACAGCTTTGTGCATAAAGAAATTACTTGCTTCTCAGTGCTTCAACAGTGAAAAAATAAAATGGCTACTGTCATAAAGAATGATGATGCAACTAGAAGTTAAATCAACCTTATTGTAATTCTGAAGATTTAGAATTGTTAGCTACTTTTAAGGGTAATGAAATTGCTAGTTGTTGTGGCTAAACATCATATGCCCATTACCATAAGTCTCCAATATAGATGTCTTGTAAAGAATGTTTCAGCTGTAGCTGGGTTTTTTGCAGATTTTTTTTTTAATGGTCGGAAAAATGGTACTTTCTTGTGAGTGATTGTGTGCGCAACAGTTTAGTGTATAACACATCGAAGGGCTTTGGCTGTAGCACGTTGTCACTGCTCCAGTGGAATCACCTGGCTCTCTATAAAAATTCTTTTTTAAACTTGAAGAAATAATCAGCTGCGGTACAGCTGAGCTATTTTTTGTGCAATAGGGACCGGTCTGGTCATTGACAAGTGAATGCAGAAGCTATGCTGTGGCTGTCTGCCAAAGCAATTATTCAGGATTTAAGCTAAAAAGGCTCCTTCTTCCATATCCTCTCCCTTTGCAGGGTCATGTAGGGATAAAAAGGACTGTAAGGTGGTCTTTTCCCAGGAGGAGCTGAGGAAGCGGCTGACACCCTTGCAGTACCATGTCACTCAGGAGAAAGGGACTGAAAGGTAAGGTAGGACAAAAGAAACTCAGATCTCAAAACACAGGCATATTTCTTTTCCACCTCTCCTCTTACTGCAGTTTCCTCACTTTCCCCACCAAATTTTGTTGGTTTTTCTTTTCCCCAGGATTTCTGCACTTGTTTACTAACCCCTACAAATTAACACTACTGCAAAGACAAGCATCTGCAACATGGGGGCCAGGGCCAAAGGTCTTGTGTGACTTTTAATGAACACTGCATGTCTTATAAAGTCACCAGGCTTATGTTTAGAGTCTGGTTTTAGTTTACTACAAAATGTGTGGAAGTAATAGTGGTTTAGGTACACTTTTTTTGGAAGACATCGTGGTAAGCAGAACCACGAGGGAAATGGCCCCGTGCCAAGAGGCTGGAGTTTTGAAGGTGGCCATTGTAAGTATAGACGTTTTGGCTGCAGAAAGAAGGTAGCATAATTTAGTTCTTTTCCACCCCACTCCAATTTCTTTTTGAAGCACATGTGGAGAAGGTATTTATTGGCTCATTTGTGGTTGGAATGTAAAAAATTTTCAATAACTGCCCTCACATGGCTTTAGTTGCTGGAAGCCAGCCTCAAGTCCTGGAGGGAAAAAAAGACTCGCTTCCAAGAGTGTTTTTAGTGAATAAAGTCTCTCTCTCAGCTGATTCCAGCACGAAAGTAACTTGCCAAAGCCCAGCCATTTTTTGTTGTCTAATTTATACCACTGAGCTTGGCCTAAGGCCCTGGCTTTACCTCTGCTCCAAATGTACTAATGATGTAACTGCTTGTTTTCATTCATGAGTTGAAAGGGCTCCCTGCTGCACGTGCGGTCCCAGTTAATGGGCAAACCTTTTCCTGACACCGCTGAATTTGGTGGCTGAATGTGCCAGGGAGACTGGCAAGGATGGTCCCCCTCTCCTCTCCAGCCCCTTCAGTCCTCCAGCAGCCCTGGCAGGGCAGGGAGATGGTGGCCTCTGCTGGGAGGCCTGCCTTCCCCCCGGCCCTCCGCGCTCTTGTGTACGGGACCAACAACGTGATTTAATGCACACAAACAATTGGAGATTAGGTCATTCTTAAAAATCCTGTTTATAAAAAAAATTGGACCTCATAAAAACAGTGAAAGGATAATAAAAACAAGCTGCTGAGCACATAGGCTTTTTGTTGGGCTAGCACAGCTGATTCGTATTAGGTGAATGACCTCCTAGCCTTTTAGATTGTTAACTTAGAAAAATATTCCCTTAAAGCTGGAATATTGCTTTTCAACTGAAAATATAAGGCACACACAGCTTGAAATCATGCACCAATTATTTCATTTTCAGCTACAATGCCTCTGCTGCCCAAGCAGCCAGTGGCAGCCTGACCCAGCACCTCACACCTCGCTCCGCTGTGGCCACCGAGCCTGCCACACTGCCCAGACACTGGCCCAGGCACGTGTGGCAGGTTGAGCTACATGCTAAACAATCAATGTTTACAAAAATTTGACAGTTCACTTGCCAAATAGGGGAAGACTCCAGTTTTACGCCTTTTTGTTGGTGTTGTAGTTCTGGCCTTTGAACTGTGGGACAATTTGCTTCCTTTTGCATGATGTGTAACACCTGAGGCACACTAACAAGGACGTTCCCCTTTTCCTGTGCCTGCTTTATTTGCTGCCTTTAATAAAAACCAACTTCCAACTTTGAAATTGTGGGTTTTTTCTATAATGTTTTCTAAAGACTTAGATACTTTGAAAATTAAAAAACCCCCAAATTCCTTTATTTAATTTTAAAATGTTGTGTTGTTTTTCCAGTGCCTTTGAGGGGGAGTACACACACCATAAAGCTCAAGGAATATACAAATGTGTTGTTTGTGGGACTCCTTTATTCAAGTGAGTATGCTAAATATAGTTTTGAGATGTCTGTCTCTTAGGTTATGTGTAATCTTGTGTATATTCCACACATAATTGTATAAGGTCATTTTATAGGCTCACAGAATGGGGAAGTCATTCAGCCTGTTAAGGGATACATGAGAAGCAATGTAAATAATAGTCCTATAGTAAAATTAATCTCATAATAAAGATAAAAAATTATGATAAATAAGACAGTAAGATAACATTCAGGTAAAACAGGACATATGACAGAAAAATAAGTAGTAATTGTTTAAATATTTTTTCTATATGCAGCTATGCCAAATAATTGCAACACAGTCTTCCACTGCCTTGACAGATACTGAAGTTTGACTGTTATCATTACTTACAGGTAGCTTTAAGAGCTACTGGGTGGTGATGCTTGATCCACGCTACAGCATTTTATCTCATAATGGAGAAAAAAGTAGATGCTTTTTTTTCTTTAGAATTCAAGCAGTTAAGAAAACAAAACCTGGGAAAATTGCATTACTTACTATATTTCCATCCATCCCAAATAGCACACATGGAGAGCTGATTTAGGAATTGGAGCAAGGATTAAGAAAGAAATACTAACTTTTTTGTCTTGCATGAAAAATACTCTTTAGAAGTGTTCTGGCAATTATAGCTGTAAATTTAATGCTAGAAGCAGTGCTGATTGAATTCTCTTGATCACTGCATTGTTCTGCAGAGATTCAGTTGTTGTTTTTGTGTTTTTTCTTCTTTCTAGCTGCTTGTGTTCATTCTGATTAATTTAATTTTTTTTCTTGCTTTTTTTCCACCTCAGTTCACACTGACTCAGTCCCTCTCACTTGAAGAGGTACCTTTACAAGAGCATGAAGCAGGATGGTCAGGACAGTGCAAATAATATAGAAAATTGGGCCAGTAATAGGTTACAAAGGAAAATACAATTGATGTAGCTCTAGAATCACCAGATGTGATAGTGATAGTTGTTTGCAAGAGAGTATCTGTAAAATGAAAGAAGTGCTTAATCTCTGTGATGTTTGATTCCTCTGCTGGGAAGATTACCTGCAGAAACTTGAGTAAGAATGTGAATTTTTTGAGTTGAAAAACTGATGGTTACAAACACAGCCAAGACAATAGTCTCATGTCATGTGTTACTGTGGTGCTTAGCTTGGGGATGCAAAGTGGGGATCCAAAGTCTCCATAACCTGGTTTTCTACACGGCGATTTAGACATTCTCCTTCTTACAACAGCCAAATCTTTGTGGGGGAGATCCTGGCTCTGTCAAAGTCAATTCATATTTGGTAAATGGAGCCAGGATCTCACCTTCTACCTTCAAGACTGACTTCCTTTCTATCATTTAATGGAGAAAGAATCATAGAATCATAGAATCAGCTGGGTTGGAAGGGACCTCTGAGATCATCAAGTTCAACTCTTGATCCACCACCGCTGCAGTTGCTAGACCATGGCACATTGCCCATTTAAAATGAAAGTAGTTTTTTTGGTGGTATGGGGGGGTTTTTTTAGTGGGTTTTTTTTGTTTGTTTTGTAATGTCCAGATAGTCATCTGAAACTTGCCTTTACATTTGTTTCTCATTGGCTGTCCATTAATTTTTTTTCCTTTATGTCCTTGTAATCTGTAAATATATATATTTGGACTATAGACCTGTCAGTTTAACTAGGAAAGAGACCGGAGCTTCAGCAGTAATATTAACAAACTTCAACTTTTAACATTTCTGATTTACGTTGTTTCATTACCATGTGACACACAAGGTCAGGGAACACATGAATTTTACACTACAGATGAAAGACTTATTTTTTGGTAGGTCTTTAAAACAGAACTCTGTCTCTATCATAGGAAAGATAAAAGAAACAACTAGGAATTTGACATCTCTTCATCTACCTACTCATACTAGTGTTATGAGAAACCTCCCAAGCTTTATGGAGGACATGCTTTAACTTTTTCCACAATCAAAGGTGCGTCACACAGAAAATCCATAATCATGCCATTGAATCTAATTATTCTATCTCTCAACTTTCACGCCAGACAGTCTCCTACATCCCAGTACAGCTGCCCTAAAGAAAGCAATAAATGAGAGAGACAATAAACTAATCTCAAAGACCTCCTTTTCTGCAAACCAGCCCTTATGTAGTTTTGTGTTACACTTACTCCAATCTAGCTGTAGGCCTATGCTAAAAGGACCCCTGCTGCCCCCGCCTTTCTCTAGGGTGTTTTTTCATGGCTTCCTCTTCACTGGACCTCACATGGTGTGGCTGGAGCATGTCTTGGTGCAGAACACTGATCTGACAGAAAACTAATAAGCCAAAGAAAAAGCCCTCATCCTTATCAACCATACCTGCTCATGTTAATTTTTTGTGAGCCACATTTATCATGGATGAACAGCCTCTGCCACAAGGTTGTGTTTTTCTGTATCAGTTCATAGAGGGTCACCTATGCCACCCAAATCCTCAGTGGTTTCTAAGGGCCAAGTGTATTTGCAAAATTGCACCTACTTTAATTTTTCAAACCATTTTCTTGTACACTGTGCAAAAATACCATTCTGTCCATAGCCATGGTTAGAATGGACCTGAGTGAAATCCATGACTCATGCTATTGCCATAGGAGAGAAGCTATTCCATATTTAACAAACCATGGTCACATCCTTTACCATATGCAGGACTGTGAGAAAGATGTGGTATAGATGGGAACTGGGAAGCCTGGGAGAATGATTTCCTTTTAAAAAAAGAAATATTATTGTTCTGTCAGTTTCCAATTTTTAGGGCCAAGGACTGAATTGCCAAGTCTTCATAAATCACCCACTGCTGCCTTTATTGCTTCCTGGAAGGAATTCTTCATAATGGTGTTGGCTCTTCTGAACATGTGCTAGAGACATAGCAGCAGGCTTATCCATGCTATATTTTCACTTGATTTTTGTTGAGCTGTGTCAAGTCTTCTCAACATCTCTCAGACATCCATCCAATCATGAGAAAGTGAAAACATGGGTGGGTAATATAATCGTACCATTAACATTGTGCCACTAACACTGTACCATTCCTGCCTTCACAACACAAGGGAGGATTTCAGTCACTAGGCTAGAGCTCTACAAGGAATTTCCTTGCCCCAGTGCTGAGTGCTTAATTAATGGTCTTTAATCTTTCTTAATGATCTTTATATCGTTTGAGCATGCCAAATGACAAATCAGCACTGGCTATCTGGCCAGGAGAGCCCATATGAAATTATCACTGTAGCATCTCTATTAAGATCTAATAGCTTCATCTGTCCTGACTGACTCTTAGCTTCCTTAAAAACTTTGTCAAAACCAGCAGCTTCTATCTAATAACATTTGTTTGAAGTAACTTGGTTTTCACCAGTTTAGGAATCAGAATTGTTTAGGTTGGAAAAGACCTTTAAGGATCACTGAGTCCAACTGTTAACCCAGCAGTGCCAAGTCCACCACTAAATCATGTTTTTAAGTGCCCTATCTACATGTCTTTTAAATATCTTGAGGGATGGTGACTCATCCATTTCCCTGGGCAGTCTGTTCCAGTGCTTGGCAACCCTTTCCATAAAGAAATTTTACTAATGTCCAATCTAAACCTCCCCTAGTGCAACTTGAAGCCATTTCATTCTGTCACTTGTTACCTAGGAGAAGAGATCAACACCCACGTGGCTACACCCTTCTTTCAGGTAGTTGTACAGAGTGATAAGGTCTCCCTTGAGCCTCCTTTTCTCCAGGCTAAACATCCCCATCTCCCCATCAGACTTGTACTCCAGATCCTTCTCTGGACAGGCTCCAGCACCTCAATGTCCTTCTTTTAATGAGGGGCTCAAAACTGAACACAGGAGGTGCAGCCTTACCAGTGCCGAGTACCGGGGATGATTGCCTGTATAGATAATTTCCACTGATTCTACCAGGAATTTCATTGCTATTTTTAGTGTAAAATTTCAGTGGATTCTTTGTATACTTTTAAGTCTGATATGTTATTTCCCTTGTTTGAAATTCACACTGTTTAGTAATGACTGTTCATCAGTCACCCTGCTTGGGAGAACTAATTTTCAGCTGGTCTTCACCTACCTTATGCTTGACTATGTGTATGTATGTACCTCAAGTAAAATCAGGTAGGGTGGATTGCTATGGATTATGACTACAGAAGCTGTAGATTTCTCTAATTATTTGTTTATAGCTCTCACATTTTAAATAAACTCTGGACAGAACTCACCCAGAGACTACTCATCACCATCCCTGGAGGTATTTAAACGACATGTAGATGTGGCGCTTAGAAATGCAGATTAGTGGTGGACCTCACAGCACTAGCTTAATGGTTGGGCTTGATGATCTTAATGATATTTTCCAACCTAAATAATTCTGTGATGTTAAAATGCTCTTTTTGAATTTGGCTTTTCATCAATATGCATAAGAGAAATTGTCACAGCATCCATCAACAGTGAATCAAACTTTTCTTCTTTAAGCAGGCTTCCTAAGGAAGTAAGACATACAGCATTATTCTGACTCCGTGTCAGTCCTTTCCTAATAATAAAACTGTATCATTTAATGTACTTGCCAATTTCAGCCAAATTTGGCAGGGAAGTAGTTATTAAACCTCAAAGATATGAAGTTCTTAAAGAGATAAGAAAATCAGGAAAGAGATCACATTCAAGCCCTCTCTGAGGGGAGACCTGAACAAGAGTTCAACTATATTATTAGATTATAGCATATAATATTATTGTAAATAATATATATTACTGTGTTATAACAGAGAATCCACGTGAGGGTGGAAGATAGAGAGACATTAGGAATGTCCAGCTCTGGGAAGTGCCTGTGAGTAGTTCTGCTGCCTGAGACACCACAGGCTCTGTCCTCTGGCTACAACGCAGCAGCAAGCCCAGCTTTGCTCCTTCTGCTGCCCAAGAAGCTACACAGTTCTTAAAGCTCAAGGACTTCTCAAATTCCCAGTCTCAGAAATTCCCAGATAGTTACATTAGGTATTAATTTTTACATTGTAATACTGCTGTGGGTTTTTTTTTTTCTGGAAGCTTGACTTTTTATTTGGAAGTTGGACCCATGAGTAAGATCAGTGACTGCTTCCAAGTAACGGTTTATGATTTCAGAAGGGCTGTGTCCATACTTGTAAATAAAATTGACAAAAGCCTCTTCTCTGGCTCTAAAGGCAAGTGGCAAGTGGCTTGTGTTTTTAGCCTGCATTGCTCTCCTCTGAAACAGTGTCCTGGTTCATCCTGCTTGTGGGGAATGGTCCCTGGCTTGAGCCTCCTCTGCAGTTTGCCTAGGTCCTGCCTAGGAGAGACTACTTGTGAGCATGATATGGGCCAACACAGTGTCCAGGGACATGCTCACAACTGAGCATTTCTGCCCTGGCCTTCTTTAGCTTGCTAGCAGTGCTGTAGCCAGGAACACTGATATTCCAACTTGCTATTTTCTGTACCATTGGAGACAAACATAGAAGAGAGAAGAATGATTGTATTCTGCTCACACATCAGTGAGCTTAGATTGCATCAGGAGCCTGCTAAATCATTGTCTCTTCAGCAAACTGCCCAGGCCAATATGGAATGATGTTCTTTGAAAATGAAGATTTACCAAAGATGCATCTATCATCTTTATGACTGTGACAGACCTTTATTCTATCAAAATTCTTTCCATAGGGAAGTAGTATAGTGAATGTCTCCTCCTACCAATGTTGTGTGTAGCATCCTTACAGGAAAACCTTGCAAAGGCACACACAACCTGCTTTAAAACTGCTAATGCAAAGGTATAAAACAGCTGAGAGGAATAAATTACTCCTTCCATGGTAAAGCAAAAGGATTAGAACTGCAGAGTACTTTCTGAGAGAATTGCAGGACTTTCAAAGGCTGTTCTCCACATTCCTTCAGGAAAACCTATATAAACCTGTTAAATACTTCATCGTGAAGGGTAAAAGAAAAGGCAGTTGTAACGCAACAGCAGAGGTTCTGCAGTAAGTCCTTTTCCTCTCCTCTTGCCAAAGGCCTGCTTCCCTGGCAAGCAGCAGATCTGCATTAGCTTCAGCTGTGGGGTGTGTGGTCACACTGTGCCACAATGTGGCACTGAACAACTGCAGTTCAGTCATACTTAAGAAGGCAGTAGTTTAAAATTCACACTATAGGAACACGTGGTGATTATCATTACTCCATTTCTCTCTCAGTATCTGGCAGTCTGAGCATCTGATACATGATGCCTTTTAAAAGGAGCAGGTTGAAACCCTGCACCTCTTTGCAGTACAGATAAAATGACCATCATATATTTTATTGTTTGTGTTTGGCTTAATTATTTCTGGGATCTTTAAAAGTATTGCAACACCTTGTCCTTAGCTAAACCTTTCCAGCAGGTCACTATTTCCTTGCATACGATATGTTGGTGGTTGAGCCCACTTTGCATTTGTATTGCCATGTGTTGTATTTGAGCCATATCACAACTGGAAATACTCTTTATAAATACACTGTGTAAATACCCTCTTGATCTCTTTATGCATATAGACTCATTTCCAAAGATATTTATGAATGATTGCCTGACTTTCAGAGTACTGCTGTAAGGCAGAAGTAGAGAAAATACTCTGTGCATCGGGAGGGTTTTCCCCTCTTCTTGTCATAAATGATAGAAGGCAATTTGTACAGCCAGGACCTGGCACTGTCAGGTGCATCTGGTCTGGCAGGATGCTTAGGTTGGATATCAGAGTATGTACTGTGATAACAAACAATTAGGAGTTTTTGCCTTCTAGTTATTGTAGTTTTAAAAGTATAAAGGAGCCAGAGTGAATATTTTTGTGTGTAGCAGAACATTGCTTTGGAATGTACTTTCAGTATTTAATCTTATCCTATTAAATGCCTATATTTTAGTTGCACATTTCTAACACCTACATGCAAGTAAGTAGTTTCTGATACCTTTGTCTAATGTACTGTCAAGAAAATGATATAAATACTGAAAGATCTAAGGAAAAAGTGCTGCTTCCATTGAAATTGCTGGAAGCTTTGTCATTCCTTTAAGGAGCCAAGATGACTTTGTATTCTTGCAGAGTGCTTCTCTCACATCTGCTACTTATGCCGAAGACACTTTATTATTTTCCTCATTTTTTTCTGTGCCTTTCTAAGATCTCTAACAGTTTCTGTAATACTCTGTCCTAAATTTTGCATTGTTTTCCCAAGGGGAAATGATAACCATAACATCGGTGACCCTCCTGCTCTCAATGGCTCCTAGTTCTACCTCCCATGTTGTGTTTTCTTCCATAGCTATTCTGCTATGTTCTATTCATTTAGCACCCCCATAACAGTTTTCTGGTTTGTTGTCCAGTAATTTATGACTCTTTGGAGCTTTGGTACTCATTACAGTGCCCAGTGACCCTTGTGACCCTCCTCCACGTGTACTCTCTGCCACCTTGGCCTCTGGGCCAGTTTGTTGATGCCGCAAATTGCAGTGCCTATGTCCATACCAAGCCATGCAGCTGAGAAACAAAAGCTTTGTTTGACCAACTAATAGCAAGTATCTAGAATTTAGGCAGCGAGAAGTCAATCGTACAGATAAACAGAAGCTGAGAGTAAGATTCATAAGTTGTGTCTGACTATATAGGTAGTGAGGCGTTGCTGATACCGTGATGAGCAAGAGAGAATGGTGTAGGTAAGTATACAGCAGCTTGAGGAAAATATTGTAAATAACTGACTGAGCTTTCCTTGGAACTCAGTGAAATTTTCCCCAGGTTACCACTTTTCGCAGAGTGGGAACTTAATCCTGCTGGGTGTAAATACTGCCACGGTCCGAGGGTAGGTATAGGACCAAGACAGCAACAAAGATCACAACACAAGGTTGAAGACCAAAGCTATCTCCCTTTAGTGAGGGTGAACACAGGTTTATATAGGGTTCAGGTAGAAGGTGCTAGAAAACTGGGTGGTGCGTGGGATAGACAGCCAGGGGAACAAATGAGAGAAAGAACTTGGGAGAAGAGGGAGGAAGTTGGGAGGAGCTCGGGAAAACCGAGGACCAATGGGAGCTCACTCCGCACTGCAGCATATTCCAGCCAAACAGAGGGAGAAGCAGGGAAGCAGGGAGCAAACAACTCAGGGCAAGCCTGGACATACCCAAGCAATACATATAAACGGGGTGTTATATTAACAGTTTTTAAACCACATTAAAAACTTCAAAAGTCCATGCAATAAATTCTTCTTAATTGTTGTATATTTGTCTCCACGCCTTGAATCTTTCCCAGTCCAAATCTGTGTCCTCCACAAAATACCACCTGAATTACCCTGCCAAACTGAATATGGGCTGCTGCATGGGCAGTTAGTGGTGGTGGTATTTGTGAAGGCACGTCACCAACATACTTTCTTTGTGCTTTTGGTGATACTTTATAAGTACCAAGTAGGAAGATATGCTATGTTTTTTTCCTTTCATCTTTTCATCTCCTGAGAATTATATTTAAGACATAAAATACTGGAGGAAGGTGGCGAATGAAAAGGATGGGAAAAGAGAGTTGTTTCATTTCTGATGACTTTAACTAATAGTGTGAAGTTGTTCATTTTTTAAATTAGGATTGATTTGATATTCTTTTCCTGTAGCATAGATCTTGGCATGGAATTACAATGCCGGTTATATAAAATATATAGAGTATGTGTAAAACACATCTACATGTACCTGCATGTGCAAACACATAAAATAAAAGAAGAAAATAAATTTGCAATTAGTTTTTGAGCTTTGGTCATTTGTTTCTGAAACAAGAAGGACTGTAACTTCCTAAAATAAATCCCCTCCTTGATGCAATGTAAAAGGATCCAACCTTGTACTTCCTCCTTAGAATATCTGGGGAAATGCATTTTGCTGCCAATGTAACATGCTTTAACAGGTCTCCTGCTGGGCAGACCTTGTGTCCCGCTGTGACAGCCATGACCATGTGTACAACTGATTGTTACTGGGCGATATAAATCTGATTGGAACATGCCCGTTAATTGGTTTGAGAGCTCAATATAGACAATGCTGTCTTGTAGCAGATTGTGTAGATAGACCTAGTCATAGGGTTAATTCTGCTTGACAGCACATCAGCCGCATCTTGAGTAATTACCCAACTTAAGTTTTCCCACAGTTGAATTGAGATCTTCAAAGACTTCTACATTTAAAAGTATTATTAACCGATATCTGAAACATGATGTTCCCACAAGGGCTAATTTTTTCTTCCTTTTATTAAATATACAGGTTATAGGGTTCATTTGCTAAGTGCTAAACCCTTAGAAGAAAACACTACTTGTTAGAGAGAGAAAAATCTGCAATGCATGACCAAAGCTAATGGTGCATAATGCACACTTCATTGTCTTTTTGCAAAGACTTTAAAACAAGTTAAAATTTAGGTCTGGCTCCCTTCCTCTTTCCCTCTCTTCCACCCCCCACTTTCCACTTTTAAGAAAATCAAACCACTTACTCCTATGAGCAGAGTGAGTAAATTGAAGACACACACAAACAAAAACCTCCTAGGATGTTGTACAATTAAGTACAGATCATTGAATACAATACATATGACATTAATGAAACGATATCTGCTTCAAAAATAAATTGGAAACATTCATGAATAAATTAAATCCTCTTAATGACTTTTAAAAAATGAAAATGAATGAAAACTATTTATTTCATACCAATGACTGTATGCTATGATTCACAATATAATTTAATCCTGTTTTAAATTTTTATTTTATTTTCTTCATTTTGTGATTTGACTTTTATAGTATCTTTTTTGTAACTCTACATTGTAGAAAACAGCAAAATATTAAAGATAATGTTAATTTTTTTGTTTCAAATGCCTTTGAATGCATTTAATGTTAATATACAGAGTTAGTTACTGGTCTTGTTAAAAATGATGTTTGCTGGGGGAATCAGTCTGACAAATGACTTTTATGGCATAAAGCAGTTCTTGTAACTTATGATCTTTTTATTTTCTTTTGTAGGTCAGAAACAAAGTTTGACTCCAATTCAGGTATGTTTAGATTTACAGTGTTTTACTGAATGTACACTATTCAGGTTAATCTCAAAAGAATAGTTTATCAGTTCAAGTTCAGTTTAGCTTTAAACAAACTGGGGTAGGTCAGTCTTAAAAAGGATCTTCATTTCTCACTCTCTGAAAACAGCATTATTACTGTGAAACATTTACTTTCATTCCTTTCATCAGTTGCTGTCTCTTTACATTTTCCCAAAAGATGATCAGGAAGATGTATCTTGCGACAGGCTTAAATTGATCCAGAAGAATTATAATACAAATAAATGATAATACAGACTAAAGCAAATGGAGGATTGAAGTGAAGTTTGAGAATGATCACTGCTATAGAGGAGAATGTTTTTCTTCCTGGTGGACAAAGACATTTCATGGGAATTTGAAGTCAGTGCAGTCTATCTGTCAGGAAACAGATGATTTGTCATCAAATTTTCATGACAGATGCATGTACACAATACATGCCAGACCAGTCTGTAGAGCGCAGTTGAGGAGATTTACCAAAAGGCAGTCTCTCTCAAGCTGACTTTTTGAAGAATAGTAATGTGTTGTAGGGATTGGGAGAGAAGTGAAGGTCAGTCTAACAGGTTAATGTGTATCTAGTAAGACAAAAAACACAGGACAGCAAACAGGGGAACAGTTGTGAGAAAAAGCCAGAAATCTAAATACCAGACTTATTTATTCAGTTAACTATTCCTGGGTGTTTTTATGCAGTTAAACAATAATAAATTAAGAATAGGCTGTTGTCCTTAAACTAGCTGAAATGTCCATTGCCTGAAAAGGTCATTCAAAATACATTTTTTGTTAGGATGAAAAAAGTCTGTTTTAAACAGGAAACCTGATATTATTATGGCTGCTTTGTTTTTAGACCAATGTTATCTTCTATATGGTTTGCTTAAATGCAGTGATTATAATTGCTTATGATCTTACGAATCTAACAATATATATTAATCAGAGTGTTTATGCAATAGCATATTTCCTTTTATCCCAGTTATACCATGATTTGAGTTTGAAATGTGAAGCATTACGTTGCTTTTTCTTTCCATGTTAGATTTTATCTTTGGAACTATATGGGAGTGAAATCTACAGCAGGAAGCGTTTAAATGGCCAATTCCTACATCTTGTATACTTGAGTCATCTTGACTCTATTATGATTTTAGTCTGTGAGTTTGAGGTTACCTGCTTTAAATACTGCTTGAATGAACTCTATGCTAAGATTGCTTCTTGGATCATGACAAAACATGGAGGGATTACATGGAGAATAGTTTCACACATTGTCCATCATTACCCCCTTTACTTTAGTACAGTCACCAAAACTAGGGAGTGGAACAGAATGTCACATCTTTCTTTTCTGTTGAGTGGAAAATGCTCTCTGCAGAGCTTCAATTTGCCTGGTGGATTAAGCTACAATTTTCTGACACTCTTTTTTGAAGCAGTTCTCCTGTTAGGTGCACTATTCTGCTTGCCACTCCCCTTGGCAGTGAAGGCAGGCGTATGGTGTTTCCCAGGAAGCTCAGCATAGTGATACAGGTTTGGCACTATTGCAGCTATGGCGAGTGCCTGCTCAGTACGTGTCACCAGGTCTCTCTGCCCCAGAGCTCCTGGTCCCATTTTATTCTTTACCCCAAATGCTGTACTTGGAACTGAGAATTACTGAGCTTTAACGCCTCAGTCTCATCAGTGCTGCATCTTTTGGCACAGGTTTCAGCTAGCAACCAAGGGGAGATGTTAAAAAATAGTAGAAGAAACAGATCAAGCACATAATTAAAATGGCATTTTAAGAAGAAAGAAATCACAGAAATTATATAACCTCAATGTGCATTTCATGGCCAGCAATATCAAGGCTGATAAAACCCTTATCTTTGTGAGAAGTACATCAACCTTCCCTTTATAGGGACAGCACTCAGTTCTTCCACTGAGAAGCTATTTGTGATAGTCAGATGGAGTTTTTCTTTTGCTCCCAATATGTAAGAGCAGAGGAGAAGTGGAGATACTGAGGTCAACTCAACATGTATCATCCAAATAAAACAGCACTTGTTTTGTTTCCCCACCAAAGAGTTTGCTGTTACTTTCCACAAGCAGACAATAAACCCAGACCTCCTGCTGCCTCTGGCTGAACAAGAGGGTGTAGGCAGGGAGAGGAAGGATGCGTTGCTGATGGCATTCTCGTAAAAATCATCTTTCTTTCATATGGGAGGTGCAGTGCCCTATGTAGCACCATGTTCTGTATTACACAGGCTTTTGAAGAGTGTAAATGTAGCATTGGTTTTAAAAGGGCTGTTGCCATTTGACACCAATGACTCTGTATTTATACAACCTTGAGTTCCTTGGAGACAACTTAAGGTATTTTCCCATCCCTCATTTCATTTTGAATTCCCTAGACTGTCATTCCTGAGTAAAGCAATGATCCCGCAAACTGGAACAAACATGCTTTGTTCTCATTTATCTTATGTTACTCAAAATGGTTCAAGTGTTGAACATGAGAATGAGGTTATTTTATTCTAGAATGCATTTTTTTCCCAAAGAGCTGTTCTGCAACTGTTGCATGCTCTAAATTAATGCTAATGTTAATTCCAGTTAACTTGCAAGTCTAGATGTGCCTTTGTTAAGCAGTTATCAATGCTTATTATACTTGTCTTTCCTAGAAATATTTGTGAAGCATTGAAGAATTATAAGAAGTCTTTCTGAAGCAAGTACAAAGTCAGAAATACAGCTTTTAAAGTGCCCAGTAGGCTCACTGCAAATGTAACCCTGGAAATGTTGTTCAACACTGAAATATTAGGCAAACATTGTCAAAAGAAGATTAATTTGAACTTGAGCATTAAGTTAAAAGAAGGCTGTAAAATTCCTACAGTGATGATCAGGATTTATCATACAAATAGCTATAACATCTGTAGGGGACACACATTCTTCATATCATGACTAACAGTTCCATCTGAGAAACTTCTTTTTCTCTGCTGATTCTTTAAGTCTATAGCTCACAGAATTTCTGTCTCAGAGACCATGGGGTTAGCTTCACGCTGTTAGAAGATCTTATGAAATGAAACAATTTTGCTTTCCTGTCATAATGTGATGAATTTCACTGGTACTTAAAATAGATTTTTTTCTAACAAAGTACTTGGAAGTGAAAAAGGTTGTAGGAAAAATATTTTTTTCCTTAAAATTTGCTAGGGAACAAAGTAAACCACAAAAAAGCACAGCTGAAACAATTTTGTTCTAATTATTAGTATTTTGTTTGTGTCTAAAATGCTTATTGTGCTATGTGCTTGGTTAGAAAATTTTGGAATTTAAGAATGTAAGAATTATATTGGAATAATTATTGGGATTCATTTGATGAATAATGAATAGGTTTTGGTTTTTTTTTTTAATTTAGAGGAAAATAGGTCTTCATGTTGCTGTTCCATGACAGGAAGAATTTGTAGGTCTCAAAAGCTGTTGGTGAACACTGTCAATCCCACTTTAGTAATAGCAAAAATAATCACAGAAAATGCAATCAACTGTCTCAGCATGGCCCCTGGTCACCAGGGAATGGTAATGGTGAATTTCCTACTGCCTACTGACAGGGCTGGAGTTTTCTTGGGCCATCTCCTGTAATATTTTCTGTATCCTGCATGTCACTGTGAAGGTGATATTCAAGTGATAGTGTTGGCAGTGAAATCATGAAGTGTAAAAAAAATCAGCTTTGTTCTGTGTTAAAAAGAAAGGGAAAACTCACGGACAATATACGAGGACTCCAGTGGAGTCATTTTTGTATGTGTGTCACTCAGACCATGGAATGTCGGAAGTCAGAGAGTGCAGGGTGCAATAAAGGGACAGCTGGGGAAGCACCACACTGTAGAAACATATCTGTGCACTGAAGAAAGAGGAGTGCCCAAGGATACACAGTGTCTTCAGCTGTGTTCATCATTTGCTTTGCCAACTTCCTGCTTCTCTCACAAAAAGAGATGTATCTCCAAAACCTGTTCTTCTTTCTTCCTGCTTCTACATAACAAATGAAATGTAGAGATAATGTATGTGAATTTATATCACTTTTGTGTCAATACTTTGGAAACATTCCAATTAGTATCGGGAATTAAGCTATAATAGCTGCCCATGCAGCTAGAGGCTGTCCTGAGGGGCAGCTACACACCAGCTTTTGTTGGATTCCTACTGCCCCAGCAGTCAAATACAAAGCAAGTCAAGGAGCCCCTGACAGTTCCTGGAATTTCCTTCGCCTGCCTTGTCTGGACTCACAGTGTCAGCCGGTGACTCTGCAGGTCATTTCTCCTCTCCACATTGTATTTTCCACCAGAATGAGTGTATCGCTATGTCTCAGCGCTGCACAATGCTGCCAGCCCTCCATCCCCATCAAAGTTCCCATCCTTTCCTTTCGCAATTCTTGTATTTACTGGTATCTTTCCTTTCATGTGGCTCCTACAATGTACTAATTTGCAAGGCTACGTGATTCAGCACAGGTGCTAGAGAACAGTTGAAGAAAATTGTAAGGTTGTGAGTGGTCAGATGTTTTCCTCTCACAAATTCCTTTTGGCTACACTTCCAAATGTTCAGCAATAGGCTTTGCAAACTCTATCAACCCTGATTTCCCCTAGCCTGTCATCAGTCCCATTGTATGAACTCTTCGCCCGAGTAAGAGAGAAATGAAAACCAAAAGGCATCTTGAAAGTATCTTTCACTGACCCTTGCTACCAGGGAAGCGCAAAAGAAACTTAGCTTGCCTGAAAACTTAGGTTGCTGAAGCAGCAAGGTACTTGGTAATATCATCCATTGATCTAAATACAAATCTAAATACAGATTAAGAAATCAATTTCTAAATTTATTGATATCAGCTTCTTCACCTAGGTTGTGATAGAGCAGTTCCTAATTTCTTCTGAGAAAGGCTAAGTAGTTTCAGGAACAGGGAAGAGAAGTGACATTTGGTGTTCTTAACACAACCACGTTGACAAGTTCAACAGTCATGCTACTGATTAAAAAATATTAAAAGATCACTTACAGAATCGGTAACAGGGAAAAGTGGAAAAATAAACTAAGATACTGAAGAACAGGAATGCTCCAGAGCTTTTTGGATGAGGCAAATGACCTCTCCAGGTTCCCCTTCAACTATGAGGAATAATTTCCTTCTCTCTTGCTACCACCAGCACACTTACTCTTGAAAAGGTCCAGGAGCTGGCACAGAGAGATTGTGGGAGGCAGTTACTGCAAAAACAGAACAGCAGCTCAGATTATCTTGTCATTACTTGTCAGTGCTATTTTGTTCTTGGCATTAACAACTCTTCAACTGGATTGTTGGGGATGCAATGGCTGGAGCATATGGCCTGTCATATTTGTTCAGGTGCAAGCTGAACCACCTGATGAATGTTTTCAGGGCCAAACTGTGATGTGGCTTGGAGTTTTAGGTGGCTGGGGCATCTCACTGGTACATCCCAGTGCCACTGTGGCACGAAGCACCACTTAGCATGTGGTAGGAACTGTGCATTAGAGGGCCTTGCTCATGGAGCCAGAATGTAATATCAACAAATACAATTTTCTATTTTTGTCATATAGTCATTGCTGTTCTTTCTTGCCTTGCTCTGAGGATCTTGGTGAGAAGGATTTTACAATGTGTTTAAATTAGTCCTGTAATGAAAATATTTATATTTAGGTTTTCCATTTTATTACCATTAACATAAGGAAATTCATCAGACTTATTTAGGAAAAAATTTTACCTTTCTAACTGCTGAAGACAGTATTTTATATCTTTTTTCACTGTAAATAGCTAAAAAAGGCTGTCTTTAAGAAACAATTTGCAAAAGTAGTCTGAGAAGACATGAATAATATATAAAACATGGTTTTATTCATGGAATTGGAAACTGTGGGACTGAGTTAAATTAAACTCTACAGCAGATCGGCTGAGGATTTTTTAATAGTTTTAAGTATAGCTGCTTCAGATAGGTTTGGTCTGTTGGGGAGCTAGTCTATTGTTAATCAGCAAACTGCTCTTTCCAGTTAGTAACACTGAGAAGCATGTCCATTGCCTTTCTAATTTGGTTTTTTTTTGCAAAATCCTTTGCAAGGATTTTCAGAGGAAGAGCTTTCTCCTGCTATTTAGCACGTCCAAGACCTAGAGCAGTGGAAACACTTTTTCATTTGAGATCAGCTCATAGGTCCACCATAAATCACATCATGGGTGGCCTTTACAAAGTGTCATCTTCTAGGCTAAGCAAATGAAGTTGAGTTAGAAAGAATCTCTGGAAGGCAATGTAAAAAGCAGGATGGTGAATGTGTTCACATGAATTAAGAATATTTCTCTCAGCCTACACAGTCACCCACACCACAAAATTTATTTCAAGGGGATCTCAGTTCCCTGCAGAAGAAATAAAATGGTCTGCAAATGGTCTTCCCAGGTCCAGAATTTCTCACCTAATTGAACAGTATGATTTCTGCAGCAGAATGCATGACTGTGGCTATAGATAAAGGCCTGAATTTGTTTGTTAAAATCCAATATATATATTAATAGTAGCATTTAAATAACATGTAAATATTATCTAAGGACTTAGGCATATGGGACAGAAAATACTTATAGAATATAAAACAACCAAATGCTCTTGAAGACAAATATTCCTATCAATGAGATAGGAGCCTGTTTACCAGAGTATCATTCATGCATGCATTAATTTCTAAAAAAAACAAAACAAAACCACATGTAAGATACTTGACATAGTAGGGCCTGGAGAATGTTAAATGTGCTGATCAATTCCCATTCATTGAATCAGTTTGAATCTTACAAAATTCTGAGCAGTCTGATCATCTTCTGCAGGCCATGAGAGTTAAAGATGCTCTAGACTTGTTGTGGATCAGTTTTATGGTGCTTTTCATTATGATGGAAATACTATTGATTTTGAAGGGAAAAGGATGTGAAATCAGATAGTGCCCTGAAAAGATCCTAATATGTTTGTTAAAATAGACTGTATTTGGTACAATGCAAGGCATTCTCAAGACAAATTGTTTTTTCCTCCTTAAAAAGTACTCTTTTTAAGCTCTATCTCCCTTCAAATATGCCTGTATTCACTCTGAATCAGTAAATTCCTTGCTTATTCTAGAAATGCATGTTGAATCTCCACTGCACCCTTCAGTAAAATTAAGAAAAAGTTCTTAAGTACTTCCACTCCCTTTTCATTCATTCACTCCCACTCAATTGAAAATGATTCTTGTTCTCTTTTTTGGTGACAAATAAAAATTTTCATCTTTTATTTGGCTGACAAAAAGCAAGCTGAGGAGGTTGGGTTGTGGTGCATTCTTTATTTGTGTAGTGACTAAGGCTGTGCTGGGAAATCAAATGCTAACTCACTAATTCCTAAACCCTTTTTTGGGTAGATCACTACATCAGTTGTCCTATGAAAAGGACATCCCTTGTTTCTCATAGCACTTTTTTATTCTGCCTTCTTGAAAACAGACAAGGTCAAAGGAGGAGGGAGCAGAGTGCAAGGTGGCAAGGTTAGTAGCCTCTCTGAGATACTAAAATTCAGTTCCTACTTGGCTTCTTGTGGAGGAGGGAAGTTCTTCTGTTCATGTGATGCCCTATTAAATCAGAGGAAGATGATGAAAAACATGGCTTGTCAGCTGATCCCACTTGTCAGGTGGTCCCACTTTTTCATCCAGAGAGTCTAGCAGCTCCTTCATGTTCACTTTCCAGTTTCACAGTAAAACCAAATCAAACCAAACCAAACATAAACAAACTAAATCTAACCTAACCTAACAAAAATCCTCGGGTTTGGCTGAGGGAGAAGAATTCCTTAGGATGCTTTCTTTCAGCCACCCTGGCTTCCCTTCCCACTCTGGAAGCAACACCTTAAGACAGCAATAACATCACACTTGTGACAATCTGGAGGTGCTTGGCACTGCTGTGACCTGAACTGAGCTCCAAAGTAAAGCCACTGGGACAAGCACCACACTGCCAGTCTCATCAGCTTCTGGGACAAAGGAGGGGGCAAGACTGTGACATTCAGTGGGTGCCCCACTGCAGCCCCCATACACTGTGTGTCAGATGCCTCTTTGGACTTCGACAGCTTATCTCTGGGACAGGCTGCAGCCATACACTAGGCAAAGAGGATGACTGAGGTGTGCCTTGATGAATTTAACAGGACAGGATGGTTATGATCAATGTGTCCGCTCTTTTTCTCATTATCTTCTCATTAACAAAAAGTGCGTTTTCATGTTTTGGTTCTAGGGAATGTCTTATTAAGGACAGTATCTTTTGTGGCTGCGTGCATGTTGTCTAAAATAGCACATCTGTTTTGATTAGCATGGTTTGTAGGGTTATGAATTTGAATAAGAAAGAGGTGCAAGCTGGTTTTGTTTCTTCCCTCTGGATTTGTCAGAGAAAAAAACACTTAAGTTTGTACAAGATGATGAGAATGATATCACAGAGTATTAGTTGAAACTGGAAGAAATCTGTTATTTGAAAAAAATTAGACTGTACAAACTAACTAAGTGATAATTATTAATGACAAGATTCAATAAAGATTAAAGTATTTAATGTTTTCATTTCATTGATGCAGTGCTGTAAATTTATGACCATTAAGAAATCATATGAAAGATCTGTCAGCTTTTACTATTTCACATTTTGGTCTCTTACCGAAACTGATTTCAGGTTTTGTAGTACTAAAAGTAAAGAGAAAAATGCAAGCTGCTTTTAATCAAACTGAAATGTTCAGTGATCACCATCACAATCTTTACAGTGTTGATCTGAGTATGAAGCAAAGAACATTAATTTGTCTTTTGTTGACTTAATTTAGTGGCAACCACAGCCTTTAAGATGTAATGATAGACAAGTTTGTGTCATACCACTGCAAATGCCACTGTACATGTGAGCCGCCATCTGCTTAGAATTAAGTCCTAAGTCAAAACACCAATGAGGTCTAAGTCTGCAAGTTTGACACAATTTGCATTGAGTTTCATGTGAGTAAGGACATCATGATCAGGTGTTAAGCCAGATAACAGTGAATTAAGTTACAAGGGCTGAAAGTATTTCTAAAAGGAAAGAATTGTGTCCCTATGTGATCTGATCAGGAGTCTCAGCAACCTTGCTTTCCACTGGGGGGTGAATTACCATTCTCTGTTGTTTTGTATAGGATTGTCTTGCCCACCTATTGTTCTTTACAAAGTAAAGTAAGTGGTCCCAACCTCTTCATCAGTCATGGTCCAGGTGTCTGAACAATCTTAGATATGTACACCCTTCTCCAAACACCAGGCCTGTCAAGATCACAAAATTAATTTTCAGAGTGATTGTTGTGAATAAACCTAGAGAATCTAATTTAACACTAATTTTTTCTCTTCTTTACTAGCTGTAGCAATGGAATTGCTTTCATTATCTGCATAATATCCTTTTCAGGTTATCTCTGTGTCTGGCTTTCACACAATCCCTGTGTGTCTGTGGAGAAATTGTAGCATTTTGTTTGGCGGGATATCACTATATCGAGGGAGTGGGATCATCTTAACTAAGATGTAACTATCTACCTTAACATAGCCCTCTGAGCTTCATCTTGAGTCAGCTGGAAGAGATAAACATCCTCAGATGAGTTCATCCCTTCTGCTGGAGAAGTCTGTTTCTGGGTGCACTGATTCATCCTTTTGAGTGCCAATCAAGTTTAGAGCTAGGCACGAAGCTTTGATGGTTAAAGTCAGAAGAGGTTATCACTAGAATGGATGTGCAGAGAGGCTGAGGATGAGGGTATGTGATCCCAAGTAACTTTCTGTGGCTGATGCTGTGGAGGTGTAGTGGAAAAAAAATCATAAATTTAAAAGGAAGACTACACAATTGCTCTCAAGTTCTGCTGGGCGTCAGTAAACCTCTTGTACACAGAGCTTGTCTGGAGTGTATTTATGGGAAAAATGAGTTTAGCTGTCATTATTTTAGTTCTGTTTGTCCTTGTATGCATTTTCATTTCCCTTTTTTTATCTTACCTTTCTTAAACAAAACCAAATCTGCTTATGTTTCAGTTATTGTTACCCCAGAGAATTGCTGCAATTGTTATCACTTTTTCTTGAATTATGAGTAAGAATTGTCAGATGTGAAAAAGCTGACAAAATATGTTTTGTAAATTGAACGTTCACCATGGTTCATCTGTTCATGCGCAGGAAGAGAAATATGTAACTTTAAGAGAGATGGCCTAAGGATAATAAGAGTGAATCAAAATTGTTGTAAACATACTCAATTCAGCTTCAGTCAGGGCCCAAATATTAAACTGGATTTTGGCATGTTTCAGAAAGCATGTGAACTTTTCCAAAAGCTTAGTAGGAAGAGATTTTGCTGATTTTATGTCGCTATTCTTGAGCTTTTGGAAAGGCAAAAGTCTTTTATTCTATGTTAACCACTCTAACCAAGTTAAGGACTCCTGACACAATAAATGTAGATATGAACAATGAAAGGTGTATTTTTAAAAGATTAACATTTAGAGACAGAAGTGTTCTGTCTCTGCCTCTTACTTTTCATGGAGATGGTCATGAGAACAGAATTCCCCTGTTTATATTCTCATTTAAAAAGTGTTTACCCATAAGATTTATGGATTTTGAAAGTGCTCATATACTCACTTCCATATTATCTCCCCTTGAGACAGTGATTTTTTTTCCCTGTCACAGACACTATAAGGGATTTAAATGGAGTCCCAGGAATATTGATTCACAGAGGAGTGGGATTTGGAATATCAATTGTCAGCACTGATAGAATATCTGGAAACTGATTAAGGCATATTTTGGTTGAAGAGTGGCAAAAAAAATGTGCTTGTGAATAAAAGATCTGCTGCATTAAGTACTGTGTTGAGGGCACTAGGGCTCTTGAAACAACTTTAAAAGGCAAGAGAGGAAGATACAGCATTTCACTGAAATAAAACCACTCTCTGCTTTCAAGTATAGTAAGAAACCCCCGATTGAAAGACAACTCTCAGAGCTGGACTTAAGATCATAAGTTAGTGTTAGACTGTGGCAAACTGAATTTATGTTGGCCATCACTTACCCTGTTAACTGGCTTTGCTGGAGAAGGGAATTAAAGGAGGTCTCTTTTAAAATCATTCTACTTCCTTTACTATCTGCATACGTGAGACTCTCCCCTTGCCCTACAATGACCACATGTACCTGGATCTGTATCATTGTGGCACTATGATTAAACTCGGCTGCATTTTACTGTTGAAGATCAGTATGATGCTAAAATCTATGCCAGCAGCTGCTTTCACTCCTTTGGTTCCAGGCATCACACTACAAACCATACAAAAACTAAGTCTCACTCCTGAAAAAGCAAAGAAATGTACACAGCAGAACTGTAATCTTAACTCCCTTGCTCTAGTCTCTGTAAAAGTAATTTCTTTAATGATACATTAACATAAGCTTTCATGTTCCCCTTTGCTTTCTCACACCAGGAAGGTCTGTTTCCGAAGGACACACCAGTGAGACTCCCTGGTGGGACATGCCCCCTCCTGGGCTCCTGTTTCTGGGAGGAGGGAGTGAGGATCTGACCACCTCCCCACCTCCTGTGAAGTCTATACACAAGTCCAAGTTTGGGCCTCATGTCATCACTTAAGTGGGTGCCTGCTAGTATGGCTCCCAGAATGGCAAGGCAACTTGACCGTATTTGGGTGGGAGTGAGGGCAGGGTGGACCATACAGAGACTGTGTCCATCCCTCCCCCCTCTACCCTCCTTCCCACAGTGAATGGGGTTATTGGGAAACTTCAGAAGCTGAAACTCATGAGATTTCTCCTGGCACTTTGCCTCTGAGAATGTTTCTACTTATCCACAAAATGATCGAGCTTTAATGAGTTTCTCATAATTTGTACTAGCAGTAACAGTATATTTCTTTCGTTCCTCTGCCAATAGTTCTTGCACGTTTTTTTTAATTTTCATAAAACATCTTGGCCAGTGCCAGGGTTAAACGTTACACAGATGGAGGTGGACAATAACATTAAAATGCCTAAGTAATCAAATGTATTACAGCCTGCAGTTCTGCTCTGACATTTAAATGGGAGTGTGTTACTTCCTATTTAATAACAAAAAGGTGCTTTGTTAAAGAAGGCAGAGTGTTCATCAAATTCATGAAGGTTAGGAGATGAAGGGCATGCAGTGTCATCTTCACTGCAATGTACAGAATAAGATTATCAAAGTTATGCAGACATTCTACATTAAATTCAGGCTGTATTTACAGAAACTTACCACCCATATCTCATTAGTTCAATATTATGGCTTATTTGTGCAAGTCTGTTTTAAAACTAATGAATGATGAGGAAGTAGAGAGTTACAGCAGTGATAGCAGGTATTTAAAAAACATTCAAAGCAAGAGTGAAGAATGCTACACTCTCAGGAAGCAAACTGATACTTACTGAAGCCCATGCAAATATTTAAATGATCTAATAAAGATCAGTGAAGAAAAATGAGAGAAACAGTCTCATGGGATGAGCATAGGAAAGTATGTTGTAAACACATGGATAGTAGAAAGATTTGCTAGTATAAAGCTACATATAAAATTATTGTTTGCTCTGCTCACTCAGTTTACATGGAGTAATGTAATAATACATAATTGCATGGATTCAAAGTCTTTGCTGTATGTTCTTACTGTAGAAAGAGGTAAAATGTTTAAATGGAGGAGGCTGACATTAGTCCCAGAGAGTAGAGTAGCCACAGCTAGAATTGTGAGAACAATAGGATTTTTCATTTAGGGACCAAAACTGTATATGGAAACAAGGTTGGGGACTTGTGTATCTAGGAAAGTTTGATCTAAGTTGGCAAGCAGAAGGAAAAGATTTTGGGTTTTTTTTCCCTATGTATTGAACTGAACTTTTTAAATAAATTGATATTGGAAAGGAAACATTTCAAACAAAGGCTTACATTATATGTTTGCAAAAATGCAGAGTGGAAAATAGTTGGGCTATTTGAATTTTATCCAAATTCTCTAATTTTTCCAGTAAAAATTTTTTATAAAATTGGAGAAATTTTCTGAAAGTTTCTAGACAGCTAGAAACTGGGATTTAAGGCAATATTATTATGTAGAAAGAAACTAAAAACAAATTCCTAAAAGTGCCACCAACTTAAAACTCAGGCCCCATTTAATGGATGCTTACTAACTGGCACCCACAGGTTGATTTCTTAGATTGCACAATTATCTGTCTGTGACAGCCTTTCTTTTCGGTGCTGCCGTGGTACAATACAGCTGAACCCCTCTGTGACCCCTGGGAATGCCAACAATGCATGATTAGTCATTGCACACACAGCTCTCTCCAAAGGGTGATCACTTTGATTCAGGCCTTTCTAGAAAATAATTCACAGTTCTGCAAGTATTTTAGACTTAACATTTCTTAGGGTGTAGATTAAAAAATGTGTTAGAGTAGCAGTGTGAAACAAACATTACACCTTTTGATAGCAGCGCTGAAAAATAGAGATTGAACATTGCAAGTTTTGCTACTGGGGCTTCTTTGAATACAAGAGAGTAGGAATTCTTCCTCCTCCCCACTCCATCTCCTCCCTCAAAAATACAGTAAGTCAATGGGATGGTGCCTTGTCAAAATGAAACACCATCATGTTTCATGCCAAAATGTGCAACCATTTTAATCAGGGTGAAGGTGAGGCTCTGAAGCTGATGTCCTGTACAGGTCATTAAACTGCCTGCAAGAGAGGGAAGTACATTTTTAAGGTCCATTTTGGGGCAGAGGTCCTCAGGTCCTCTAGTTCTTGCTCTAAAGTCTGAAGCTGCCAGAGTTATTTTGGTTTTCAGTGAGCTGCTTGATGGGCTGTTGCTTGTGGCATGTGAACCAAGTCATTTGTCAGACACTGACAGTGCTGTTGGCTCCATTCTCTTCCTGCAGAGATTTGGACAGTATTTTACCTCTTTAGTTGCTTTATAGGAAGGAATACTATTGAGAACACATAGTATTCCTGGAGTGATACATTTACAGCATGAGCATTTAAAACCATGGTTATACCCCAGTTTCCTGGGGAGCTGGGAAGAAGCCAGGGAGAGCACAAAGATTTTTTGGTCTGACTGCAAACCATTCAGGGTAATAGATGCCCGTTACATTTCAGGGGAGATTTGAGTTTAAAACAGTCCTTTTTAGGCAACTGAAAGCAGACTTTTTCTGCTAAGGCTAAGAGTGCTCCACAGCCAGAATGTGTGTTACTTTGGTTGCAATCTGATGAACATATGAAAGGTACAGAGGGAAGACCCAGCAACCTGTGGCATTCTAGTCTTTCCCTGTCCCTGGAACTTCCATTGTTGTGACGCTGCTAAATCCGATTTGACCACACAGAACTTAAGTAAACAGAGATTGTAGCTGTGGGGAGTTATGTACTCTTTAAAAAAGGGTCTGAATTTGTTGAATAGAGTTGGATCAGTACTGGAGTAGCTTGATGTCAAAGGTTAGATTTTGTTATATCCAAGACAGGGCTGGGAACTGACATACTGTAGCTTTTCTTGATTGATCTGGGTTTTTTTTCCAGTGCTCACAGCATGTCAAAGAATGAAAAGTACAGTACATTTCAGTCCCTTTCCAGGAAAGTGCATCCTGCACTACCTGCTTGCTGTGAAAATATATAGCCCAGATAATTTAAGTTCTAAATTCTCATAGTTTGCTTTATGTAATGCTGAGACAGACATCTTTGGAACTGAAGGATTACAGGCTTATTTGAATTATAAAGGCACTGACCTCAAGCAGGCTTTTAGTCAAGTCTGTTGTTTGTGTGGTCAGCTTATAAACATGTTTCTGTGATATTAGTGCAAAGATGTAGTGTCAGTGCTGAGTTCAGAGGTTTAGCTTATTCTAACAGTAGAGCTTTTATCTGTCAGGGATATCACAGTAAGTCATCTTTGCACTCACTCCTTGCCCTTCTACCTTGTGTTGCGTCCAGTTAACCATTGAGCTTGCTAGCCCAGGAAAAAAGTTGAATAATTTTCTTCTGGTTTAGTGAATTAAACTGTCTCCCCACAAATGGATAAGCACCAGAGCTGGTGAACAGTGAGAAAGCAGCAGGACAAAGACGACTGAGAGCAGGGGCAAGAGAAGGGCAAGAAGCTGATGGAGTGCTTCAGCCATCTCATGACACCTTCCCTTAAGCCTGCCTTGCTAAAGCTTCTCCACTTTGTATACAAAATATTAGAAGCTGTTTAAAACAGAAGCCTCCCATGCATCTCCCCTGGTACCTCCTGACCAGAAGGTTACTGGCTGTTCTGCATTGAATGAATCTTTGGTGAAAGCCAATTCTATGAAAAAGTTTGCTTCCAGCAAGTAAGTGTGTCATGTTCCTTTTGTTTAAAATCCTGGTTTTTTTAATGGGAGATATCCTACTGATCCCTTGTCAAGATTTTGTATTTTGCCTTCTCTGGTGAAAGTGTCTTTACTACCTTCCCGTAAGAATGAACCACAAACTCATCTCTCAAAGTCTCTGTACAGCTCCTTCCAAAGGCAAATCAAGGCTAGAGTTCCTTGACTTCACACTCCCAAGGACACACTGCCTTGAGAGGAAGTGCAAACATCCAGTTTGTTGCCTTTTTGAGTGAAAAAAAAATATTTCTTGTAGCATAAAAAAAAATATAATGAAAGGAAGAAAGAAAGTGGGAGGGCTGGCAATGAGAAGCTGCACACATAGGGTGTAAAAAACATTAAATCAAATTAAAATCTCATTAAACTCTCTACTTGCAGCTACTTTCCAGCTTAGCTATTCTCTCTTACTGTCTGTTGGTGTAGATGATGTTTCTGCTGCCTAACTTCTGTCTTGTTAACAATTCTTCTTCCAGTTAAGCCTTCCCTAAATGTATCTGCCCACTTGTTTTATCTCAGGGCTCTCTTGGCAGAAGTTTTGGTAGTAAGGAACCAAATTAACAATTGTGTGTATGAGGTGTGAATCGACTTTGCTTCAGTAAGTTTAGAACACCTTGCAAACTCATTTGGTGCTATTTATGCAAGGTTTCAGCAGAGTTTACTTTTGAAGTAAATATTAAAACAAAATGAGGTACAGCACCGTTTTTGAATGCAGAACATTATTTTGCACCTTGTTAGGTCTATTTTTCCTACTAATACAGCAATGGCAATTGGACAAGTAAAAGACTGATGGGATGAACAAAAGCAATGTTCCTTTCCTGAGCATGCCATATCCGTTCTGTAAATGTGACATAAAAAAAAAAAAACCCTAAACCACATGGCAGAAGTCAAGCCTCCCAAGGAAAACCTGCACTACAGCAGTTTGCACAAACTCCTGCATCTCTTTACTTAATGTTTCAGACATTAGAAGGATGATTTTTTATGTGTGCAGCTAATTTACTGTTTTACTTAGAAAGTTCCCTCAAGGAAATAAAATAGTATAATTGTACCTGAATGCTTTTGAAAATTTGAAGTTTTTATAAATGTTGAAAACATCTGTAGCCTGATACTTAGCAAGGCCTTTATTAATCTCTCTTAAGTAACAACTCTTACGTTTGTTTTGGGCTCCACTGGTTGCAGCACAAGCTTATATTGCAACAGTTCTGAGAAGGGAACTGTCCCAAGCATGTATCTGAGATGCCCTGTGAGAATAAATTGTGCGGGGACAGAAACTTATTCTTAATCACAGCTTCACACAAGCCGCTGACCCCTTGTCCATAAGATTTAAGAGTATTACGATAACTGATAATATCAAGATTCTTTCTTTAGGAATATCACATAGTGAATGGTTCAAGTGATATCTCCCATCATGTCTCTGACATCAGCTAAGCATGTGTAAACCAGCACAAGAAATGAGCCACAAAATACAAACTGTTACACACAAAAACATGCACCACTTTCATGGATGCATCAATACTGTTGTAGATTTAGTGATGCTCTATTTTGAAGTAAGAATGACAATGTTATGGCTTTTGAATACCCCTTGGTTTTTTTTCCTGTAGAATAAGCTTTGCAGTGCTACCACCCTTTCATACCCTGTTTTTCTTGCTTGCAAGACTAAGATATAGCTGCTGATACAGGATTCTAAAAGGCTTGAGAGTAACGGAGTGAATTAAACATTCCTCTTCCAGCTGCTGCTGTTCACAACACATTTGACAGTTAAAATACATCACACATTCTCTTGTCCGTTTAATATAAACAATTAGTATTTTAAGTGGAGTCCAGAATCAACCCCAAATAGGAAGATCCAGACAGGCAGTTCAGATAGGAAACTAAGCAGTGTTCTGAATTTATATAAAAGTCGTTTGCAGTCAGTTCAACCTAGGCCTAACACACTGTCTACTGCAGCACATCAGAATGTGGAAGGTGAGAGACCAGTGCCTTGTCTTTTGGGGAAGAAGGTTTCATTTTTCATCTCAAAATTATTTCAGCACAACTTTTTGTGTGAAAGTTTTAGTATGAAATGTAAAATGAAGGAGAAAAATCAAAATTAGAATATAGTATTTTTGTTTTCATATAATGAATTCTTTGTCTAATGAAAAATTTTAGTTGACCCAAGATATATGTTGGAGGAAAGCTTGTTTAAAGAGAATTTTCCTTTTTCTTTTTGTCTTTCCTAGAATGAAGACATTTCAAATCACAGACCTCATTGAAACAAACAAAAAAATCTGGCTTCTCTGTAGGTTTACTTCCTTGAAGTTGAAGCAAACTTCAAATAACAGAAGGGCTTTAATGCAAACTCAATTTTAGTATAGAAGCAACATAGGGAGCATAGTATCATTCATGTTAGGGATTCTAACATGATCTTTGCAAAGTGCTAATTTATTTTCTAAATGAGAGAATTTTTAATAAAAATATTATAAACTGAAAAAGCTTCTCAAACCTGACAGAAGGCATTTGGGGTGTAATATTTTTCAGTTGTAAACCCCTTCTTTTTTGAGTTTAGACAATGTATAGTTCCATAACACAGAGGAGGTAACATTCTGTATAATATTGCTTCACGCAGATGGTCTTGAAATTCTGTGTACCTGAAGTCAAGGCCTTTGTGGGCACGAGGATCTCTCTGGAAACCTGTCAACTTTTCCATGTCAAAAGCTAAGCATACATCTCAATCTGAAGCTGGACCAGGAGTAGCTATCAGTTAGGACTGAACCCTCTAATTACTAGCATGTGTAAAATATCTGATAGGAAGCATTTAGCCTCACTTCTGCTTGCTGGGAAGGAAGCTAAATTTTAGGTTATAAACTTTACATCAATGACTTTCCTTCCCTTCATTCCTTTGCAATGCTCAGTGGCTGATTGCACTGGGCCCTGAAGTGCAATAGTGCAAATACTGAATCATAAATAAACAACTTACCAACTTTGCAAAAGGAAGCCAGGCAATTAATTTCTTTTAAATTGAGACTTCCTCTAAAATGAAACAGTCCCCTCAGAGCCCTCAGACAAAGCAGCTTCTGCAGCTGTCAACTTGGTTTACACCTTAAAAGAAAAAAAAAAAGGAGCAGGGCACAGGGAGTAAAAATGCAAACAGCTTCAGGCTGTTCAATTTCCTGTTTGTTTAAATTTGTCCATCCTGACATGCAGATTCATCACACTCCTTTCCTGGTGACTACTTCATTAGATTAGTTTAGTCAGGTATTCAGAGGGATTTTTATCTTCTGACTCATAAAATTCTTGAATTCCCCTAAGAATTTCCTATGTCTGGAATTTTATGTCTTTGTAGTTTTAGCTGGACTCCTTGAAGAAGTTGCTCTCTAAATTGATGTTTTTAGCATCTGAGGAGCCAGCTTTTCAGGAAAACTGATCCGTGCTAGCACTTCACCTCTTAAAATTTTAATCAATTTTTTTTAATATATATTTTTAAACTCATCCTTTCCTGACAGTATTTCCCCTTGCTGCCCATGCCCTTTGCAGGTGTCCACTTCAGGACATTTCTGTCCAATTCCAAAAATGCACCCCAGTAGCTCAAAGTGCAGCCTGCACACCATCCCATCAGGTTTTAGTCACTTCTCTGCTTTAAAAGCAGTGAAGCTGAGGTTATGGGTATATTGGACCATTTAGCAGTTGATGATAAGTGCCTTTGTATATCCCTTACCTGTCTTTTTTTAACCCTTTCTGAGGAGGGTGAGAGCCAGGTTAGGCTGGAGCCCTGGTGTGTGCTTCTTTGAAGGGTTTAGTGAATTGAAGGTGATGCTTTTTGACGTGTGAGCTCCAGAAATGTACCGAGTGATTGTAGTGCCAATTGTAGTCCCTGCCTGCACAGGGACTTCGCCGGTGCGGAACGACGGCCCTGCCCTGCCCTGGGTCACCGGCGCTAGGCGGTAGCTCTGGATGGCTTTGAAGGAGGAAGCAGACGGGCGGAATGACAGCCTGCCTGTCTTCCAAAAGTCTGGGGGGGGAAATGTGGAAAAGACCTTGGTCACCTCTTGTCTCCTTTCCCGGGTCACGGTGTTTGGCTGCGCAGGAGCTCCCGGATGGGTGCTCCGAAACGCGGCTAAACGTCCTCTCGCATGTGTGTCTGTCTGTCTGTCCTGGAGATTGCTTCCCTCGAGTACAT
Organism: Manacus vitellinus; assembly: GCF_001715985.3. Classification (NCBI taxonomy): domain Eukaryota; kingdom Metazoa; phylum Chordata; class Aves; order Passeriformes; family Pipridae; genus Manacus; species Manacus vitellinus. Next base: position 33,624,520 of record NW_021940682.1, on the reverse strand, counting down.
TTGCTTATGGAATCGGCAGGTGGAGACAAGAACAAGGCCGTGCGCTGCGCCGCGTGTCCCGAGCCCGGAGCGGCGGCGGCGCTGAGGGGAGGCCGGGCCGGGGGCCGCCCGAGACGGGAGCTTCTCCCGCACCCCGCCGTGCCTTTCCCGACCCGCGGTGCCCTTCCGGCGGCAGGGGAAAGGGAGAACGGTAGGGAGGGGTACACGTCCTGGCTGATGGTCCGTGCCCACTGGGGCCCTGGGACATCACCAAGGTCCAGAGGAGAAAGCCCAGGGAAATACGAATACAAAGCAACCTTCAGCGTTAGACAGGACAGTACCCAAAGAACATCCATAGCTGGTGATGTGAATGGCAGCTACTACAGCTAGCCTAGTCCTGTGGGAAGCACGGTGTAATGGATTCAAATCCCCATGAGTACAGGGAGTTTTCCTTGGATACCAGAATGCCTGTATGAGAGGACTGCATACCCACTCACAGAATATTCTGAGTTGGAAGGGACCCACAAGGATCACCACGTCCAACTCAAGTGAAGGGTCTATACAGGGATCAAACCTGCAACATCGGTGTTATTAGCACCGTGCTCTAACCAACTGAGCTAATCTCAGGGTTTTAGCATCTTGCCTGTTTTCTCCTGCATATTGGCCCATTTCCTTTGGCTGATTCTCTCTAAATCTTCTCTTATTTCTCCTCTCACTTATTGCATCAGGTTTCTTTTCCAAGCAAATTACTCCTTCTTACATATGTCTTTACCTACAGTAGCGTAAAACAAAACAAGATCCTGAAGTGAGTTGGATGTTTACAAACCAATATTATTCGTCTGCAAAAACATGTAGGGAGTGTAATTGACTTCCACTGTGACTACTCATACTGTGTCTCATTACAAATGATCGTAGCTCTACCTTGAAAATTACTTCCATGTCTTGAACACTTTGTGTATGGTACATTTGTTTTATTTATATATTTGAGTAAAAAATATAATAGAAGAATGATCCAGAAGAAAAAGAAGACATCAAAGGCACGGTCATGGAAGAAATAGCACAGGCACAGAAGCAAATAATAGACCAGTGCTGAGCTGATGTTTGCAGCAGCCATGTTCATGTTAGCACTTGCTCAGTCTTTGGGAGATTTCAGAGGCAAGCTGAGCTTCCCCCAGGAGAGCATTAAAGGAGAACAGCTCCTCATGAGATTGGTTTTAAGATGTTACTGTTTATTTCCATGAACTGTGTCACTGATTACACGGTATGGCTGTGAAAAGGTTTCCTTTGAAAACCTTCTTGAAAAAAAATGTAGGTTTTAGGACAAAGGGCATGCTTTGCTTTACAAAACAGAAGGTGAACATTACAATCAGAAATACAAACTTTTCCATTTCAATAGTAACAGTTTTCAGAAGTTTTCAAAGTACAAAGTTTTCCACAGAAAACTTAAAGGAGTGTATGTGAGTGCGTGTGCACATGAATATGATTTTTGTCAGTTTTCTGTGAAGAAGGGTCTTTATTTTCTAGTCAGCATTATTACCCACCTCCTTTTGTTTGCATAAGAGGTTGTTAAGAATATTTAAACCTCCTCCCAAACCAGCACTAACTCCAAAGAATCTAACCCTGCAAATCATTCCTTTTTTTTTTTTTTCTTCTTTTAGGATTTTGTGCTGTGCTGTAGCTTTTGCATCCTTTTATGCATGACAGCATAGTGTTCAACTGTGCATTGTAGAGACAAATTCTTAGGCAGAGGATAAGGTAAAGTTGCCCTGGGTACCAAGTCCAGGGTGGCAGAAGTACCTCAAAAGTCTTTGCGTGAAGCTGCATGAAGGAGGCCTTCAGGACTAGGTTCCTTGCAGGGCTTGGTAAGCCTGCAGTTCATGATGAGATGTTCCTGCCCTGGGATAAAAATCCTGCTCTAGAAATGTATCTATTTTAAGGACTAGCTTAGTGAATGAGATGTAATATTAGGCAAAGAGGAGAGTTTTGCTCTCCACCACTTCATAGTAGCATGAAAAGGAGCCATACTGCACCTCTCCATACTCTCCTCCTACAGCGTCTTGTCCTGTGGCCAAATGACCCTTGCAGCAGACCTGGTGATTTGAGGCTCTGTCTTCACCCTGCTTTCAGTGCTCTATTCTGTCAACCTTTGGCAGACATTGCCATCAGCTAACTGCCCCAGTTTTTGCCCAAATCCTGACAAAAACTGTCCTTGATAGCCACGAAAATTATGTCCATTCTTAGTTATTTGTGACCAAGTTTCCTTTCCAAGACAGCTTATGCAATATCTAAAGTAAACAGAAGAAAGGGGGTCTTTGTATTTCTTTTCTTTTTGCTTGTGTGTTTGTTTGGTTGGTTTTTTTAATCAGTGTAATAACTCTTTCCCTTGTTTCAGAACTTTACAGCAGTAATGAGAACCTATTTGTCCAGCAGAAATGAAGAGGGTGCTTGTATGCTCCAGCTCAGTGCTGGAGGCACTGTAGAAGGAGGTTTGGTAGAAGGAATATAACTGCAAAAAAGGAAGACAGTACAGACTTCTTTTTTTTTTTTTTTAATGTAGTTAAAATTAATTCAGTCAGAATTCCACCTCTGCAGTTTCAGTTTTAAGTGTGTAACTGAGTTCTGGCTGTTCTTTACAAACTTTATTTCCCAGACATGCATAACAATACTAAGAGGAAACTCAACAAACAACTTGTGGATGTTCATTACTTGAAACACCCCATGACAAATTTTTCAAATATGTACTTCATCAGTGACTGCTGTTCATTTCAATGCCAGATACTGATTATTAAAAGGTTGCATTTGCTGGTTTTTTTAACTTTCTCTCTGAACATACTGCATTAGGATTTCAGTTTTGTCACTTCCATCGTAAGGCCTGCCAGCTCTACTGCTATCCTGATTTAGTCATCCTATGTGAAATCTTTCGCTATTTTAGTGAGCTGCACAGATAACTTGTACGTATACCAATTGCAAGATATTTTGCAATATATATATTTGTTTTACCAATACTGCTTTTGGAAGGAAAACAAAAACATCTATTCGCAGTTAAATGCTTTGGACTGAGGTTATTAGGTCAACAGTAAATTTTAAAAACTATTTGAGACATTTCTTGATGGCATTTTAAAATTATAGCTTAAGGTTACACTGCTTCACACAGTTCTGTTTGGCTCCTTTGATGCTGAAGATCTACAGCTGACTTATGTGTAAGATATATTTTTTAAAACATTAGCTATGATTTAAAGTAACAAGAGACACTGTTCAGATGAGGGGAGAAATCCATCCTTTGGGAGGAAGTGAGTTAGGTTCAGTAGTTTTGTTGAACCTGAACCAAGAAAGAAACCAGTAGTAACTCAATCTTTTTAAGAAGACTTGAGGAAGATCCCAGCTTCTGCCTACCTGTAGATTTTAGCAGCAGCCTGTACATTCAAGATGTCAGGAATATTACAGAGGAAGGCTCTGAAAGAGCAGGCTTATATTTATCAGTGTTTTAGAGCACAGTGAAAGCATTAAGGAAGCAGCTAGAGCAAGAGCAATATTGTGATAGAGTTATTAATTGCTAAAGAGAGTAGGCCCCATGCTTTTATTGCTCAAGAGACATCAGGGGCACTCTTGTTCTGAAAAATTCAGATGTCAAATGAAATCATAGATGCAAAATTTCAGATCTCCCTTAACAATCATTTTAAATAAATATAACCTCATCCCACTTACAAAGAAATAAATCTGGATTGCATATGCTGTTTCATGGTAAGTTGTTTTGATGCTCAGAGTGCTGTAGTGGAAGAAAACAAATATCACCTTTATTCATGACTTTCACTTTTTTATTTCCCTAGTGAGAAACATAAAGGAAAAAACAGATGATGATTGTCTCATAAAAGCTGCTGTTAGAAGTTCAGTTGTTTTGAAACATTCCCTTCCCACACTGTTCTGCCAGAGTGGTATTTGCCTGCTGCAGTAGCCCAACTTTGCTGTTAGAAAGAAGCCCTCTTTTTACTTTTTCTTCCAAAATTAAGCTTCATTTTGCCTTTGTGTTGTCTGCCTCCCCCCCAGCCGCAGCCTAGCTACCACTCTGATGCTCTTTTGACATGTTCTATTGAAAAACAGTACGACATTGTCCTTCTTATATCTGGATGGTGCTGGAAAGGAACAACCTTTTTTTTCCGTGTGGAATACGTATCTAATGTAAAGCTGTTCACTGATGAACAAGAATGTTTCAGTGCCCAATTCTGTTTCGAGCTACATTTGGGTAAATTAGATGAACCTCCACAGATAGTAATGTTACCTGATGGTAAAATAATTGTAAGTAAGAATATTCATTATTCATTCATCATCATGGAGATATTATGAAAAATAACCCAGGGTGTTCTGTGTTAGCCAAAAAAACCCCTATATCTGCACAGGCATGCTACATAATAGCAACATGTCACTTTGTAGTTCTACATTAAACTTTTATGTGAGAAGTTACAGCTGTGGATGCCTGTGTCTTTCAGATTCTGTTTCAATAAACCTTTGAGAGAGAAAAAAGTGAAGGCCCTTCAGCTTTACAGCAGTTTCAAAGCAGAAGCTTTATTACCTTTTTTTTTTAAATCCTAATACACTTTATGTTTTAAACAGACATAGCTTTTCAGTGAAGATAAATGATGAGACTCTACCTTAAAAAGCCTTTGGGTTTTCTTTAATCTGCATTAGGTTAAAAGGGAATCAGAATTCTAAAAATAGGGCACATCAGAGCAACGGGGTATTTTTCAGTTCAAGGTCCTCTTTTCCATCTGGTGCCATTTGGTAGTTCTAACATCTTCCATCTTCCCCTACTTCTCCATCTGTAAATAACTGACTGAAGTAAATACTTCGAATAATTACAGCAAAGAATGATAAAATGCATATTGGACTTAATCTCTTTGGGATCTACAATGAAAAACATAAATACAGACATCACAGTTATTGAAAAACTGTGAGGTCTCTAGTCAGCAGGTGTATGAAATGGGAATAATGTCAGAGCATTACATGTTTTGGGTTGCAATTGTGCTGTTCAAAAAAATGTCAAAAGGCATATTAGATCAGGAGAGGGGAAAAAATAGCCTAGCAGGGTTGATTTTCAAAAGTAGCCTGCCGTTTCACTTCTGCAAATAATTATAGACTCATATCTTAACGATTAGATATCTAAATGCTTGCATCCATTTATTAGGAAGTTGGAGACCTAACTAGAACAAAGTATATGCAAACTTGCAAAACTGGAAGGAGGTTTGAGATGCTTCTAAAACTGATTAATCAGTCAGCTGCTGGACTGCTTTCCAAAAGCTTATGGGAACAAAATGTCTTTCTTTTTTTTCTGTGAGGTCAATATCGCCCCAAGAAGGAGTCCTGGAATAGCCCATGAGATAAGGTGCTTTAGAGCTTCCTGGGTTAATGTGAAAGAAACAGTCTATTCCTGTAGAGTTTAATATCTCTACCAGGAATGCACAAAATGGGCTGGACTATGGGCACACCGTTTGCTGTCACTGCCTTCCTTTGACATTACAAATATTTTGGCATCTCAGTTTGAGAAGGAGACAAACTCTTCGGTTTGTCAGCTGTCTGGGACTGCTATGTGCTGGCAACCTGTGCTGTCCTTATACCCACCTTGTGCCAGCTTCTTGTGTAAGTGCCTGCCATAGATAACTCATTAGTTATATTGAGTCAATCAAATACCTCGAATAGGAGGTCTGAAAGTGGGAAAGAAGATGCTTCTTTTGAATGATTTGAAACCCTCTGCCCATGGTGGCAAAAGGAGCATCCAGCACTGGTTACCAAATCCAACATTTCTCATCTTCCCTGTTCTTCTGTGTTGCTGCCCAGGGCAGTACGAGGCAAGAAAGCATTCTTTGATGGAGAGGAATAAACCACTGTCCCCTCTTTACCAGAATAGGGACCATTATGAAAAACAAAAGATTTGGTTTTGGTGAGAGGGTGTGGGGTGAATTTTAGAAATGTTGTGCAGCTTTTAAAAAATATTCTAATATTTGTCCTAATATTTTCTAAATATATTTGTCCAAGAATGAGGAAGAATAGGACATGACTCAGTATGTGTGACACCCAGCAGCGTAAGATCCTTTCTGTTACTCATGCAAGATGGAGCGGAAAAGATCTGTCAGTTTACACATGTTTTTCATGTGTAAACTTGACAGAATTACTTGACAGAAGAAAGTTTCATTGCTTTATTTAGTGTATTTTAGATCCAAGAAAGGATAATTGCTATATATCTGAAAAATTATTCATCTCTGTGGCTTGCTAATTAACTTAATAGAAACTGACCCTTAGGACATACCAGCCTGACTCCCATGCAAAGGATTGTCAGAGCGAGCACAAACATAAGAGACTCTGATTTTAAAGCCTGTTTATATTGCCAGTGTAGTGTGAAGTGGTTGTGAATCTAAGAATGAGCCCATTTTAGATGTCTAGAATGCATTAAAAATTGTTGGCCATTACTGTGTCATACTGTCCCTCAAAGTAAACTTTACTTTCAGGGATAAATGTATTCACAAATCTTAAGTGCTGTTCACACGGACAAAAGTGCAAATGTCATTTGAAGTTGTTCACTTAGCTGGGAAGCTCCCCCCGCCCTCATCTTGTCTCTTGCAATTACCCTTTGCCCCTTTCCTCCAGAGACTGTTTCTTCCTAGCTGGTATGTGTTACCATCCTTCAAAAGACAGCAGCCCTGTTACTGCTGCCCATCAGATGTAGTGAGCTAGACCTGACAGAAGGCCATCACCCAGGGAGGGTTGATTCTCAGAATCACAGTTTGCAACGGGTCTCCTCCAGCGCCCAGCCTCTGCAGTGCTAGGGGCTACTGTTTCTCTCTGCTTAGCAGAAGCAGAGGAGATCCAAAATGGTCATCTTTCCCTTCCTCCCTCACCCCATTCTCTACAGGAGAATGTGCTTTACAAGTAGCCAGATAGCTTTCAAAATGGACCGAAGCTTTAATGCACAGCTAAGGGCAGTCTAAAGTGTAGAGGGAGCCAGCCATTTTGCAGCCCTACAGCTGGGAGGAGGTAGAGGCGCAAGAGGACAGGAGTGGGGGACTGGAGCCAGGGTGGCAGGAGAAGTGGCCTGGCACTTGCAAAAAGGGAGGCCACTACTGTGTCATTTACCACTTATAAAGACAGAGAGATCATATGAAGGGTCCACAAGGTTCTGGTTGGATTTCTATGTCACTAGGAGTTAGCTAATATGCAGGCAAGAAGACTGCTACTGCTATAACTTTTTCCTGGCAGCTTTTGAAGCAGACAAAATGGCAAGAGAAGGCTTAGCAAACTATCAGGTGGGTTTTCCACTCTAGCACAGGAGAGGAAGTGAGACAGCAAAGAGGGGTTGATTTTCCTGGTCAGTTTGACTCATCATGGCTGGGCTTCGCGAGCGAAGATTTGGGAAGGGCTCTACCCACGTTTGTTGCAAGCGCGTTGGTGGCTGAAAAGGCCAATATGAAACAGGCATGTCCGGTTGCAAAAGGCACAGCAGAAAGACTCCTTAGATGGTAAATTCTGCAAGGCACGATTCTTTCTGCGTTGTCTTTTCTCCTCAAGGGTGATCCTGTGTGCTTTCTAAAAAGCATCTGCAGCGTTATAGATGGTGTGTCTCCAGGTCTCCCGATTGGAGGCCAGAGTGGACCAGTTATGTTGATCAATATGGCCAAGGCTGAGATGTTGTTTCAGGGAGTCCTTGTATCTTTTCTTCGGGGCTCCTCTCTTGCGGCAGCCAGTGGCAAGTTCACCATAGAGCAGGATTGACTCATCAACTCAATGAGCAATTCACTTGTCTTCCTTTCAAGGTCAACAGACTGGCAGTGTGTCTCACTGCACCCTTCAGGACCTTTTCTATTCCAAGGTTTGCTCAACCCTAATGGAGTTTGTCCCAGGAATGCTCGTGCCTGGGTCGCCATGTTGCTCAAGAAGAAATGACTTGACGGAGAGTTAAAATTCCAGACTGTAGAGGCACAGTCTGTTTCCTATTCCCTCTCTTGGGGACCATATGTTGCAGTGGTGGAGCCTGTGGAGCATGTGTCACATGTAGCATGAACTGACAGCCTAATCTGAAGTCACTCCAGTTGGGTACAAAAACTCCTTTAGGAGAAGCTTGCCTGTTTATATAGGTTTCAGATGACTTCAGTTTTTAAAAGTGCATGGAGTGCATCTAAAGTAAATAATTTTTCTGTGGTGAATGAGAAGAGCAAAAGGAGAAATCTGGAGAAAGAAGAATACATGGTCTTTCTTAATGTCAAAGTTGACATAAACACGTCTCCTCCAAACCCCTCTCACAAGATGGCTTTCTCAGCAAGACACAGATTGCTTCAATCTCTTTGTAGCAGTCTTTGAAGCTTCCCCCTTATTGCTGTTATGGAGGAGGCAGGGTTGTCTTTGAGAATTTCTGCAGCCCTGAAATGTGCCTCCTCCGAGGGCTTTCACATGATCAGATAGCTGGTTGCTCCAAACAGCTCCCTCTTTGGAACTTCTCTGCCATCACACAAGGGTAAACTGGTATGTCTGTTTTGCAAAATTATTAAATTAAGAAAACTAAAAAGGCTTCATTAAAAATATTCTGACAGGTTCTATGTAAGGCCTCAATTTTTGTTAGACAGTGACTCAGCTAAGATGATGAATGGCGTTGGAAAGGAGCCACCAATTGGGAGACATCAATTTTTCTGTCAACGGGATAACCCCTTTTACAAAACTTGTCATATGTTTACTTTTTTTCTGTTTGTGAAGGTAGTTGTTTGGCAGCAATATTTTGCATGAGGGGAAGAATTTATAAATTGGGGTTTTTTGTGGTTGTCATTCCTGTATTGTTTTGAGTTCCTGTCTTGTAGGATATTTTCCTTGTTCAGGGTTCTTGCTCTTCAGTCAGTGTGCTGTCTGTAACCCTTCCATTTTTAATACTTGGAGGGGGGATGACTACTTATTTCTCCAATGAGTTCTGGAGTGGAAACACCTGTAATGGCAGTAGGCACCTTGGGAATACAAGACTTGGGGATTGTAATGTCTTCAGGTAGCTTAGGAATGCTACTGTGTGTGTGTTACTAAGAGGAAAAGAAATACATTTCTGAGCATTTATTTATTAAAAAAAATACATTTGTTATGCTTATGTCCTAGTAAATGTTCTTCCATACTTAATAATTTAAGATACAACTAAAGACATAGATTTTTTTCCAGTTTACACATTTTCTGTGCACACATTCAGAAAACTTGATAGCTTCCACACCTCCTTTTTACTGTATAGGAAATTTTACTCACTTTTCGTATGGGAAGCTGTATATATCCTATATTCATCTGTGTGCAGTGATTTGTAGCTTCTGCTATGTTTCTTGATAGCTTATTGCAAGTCATTTTATGAAATCACTAGTAGCAAATGCTTAACAGATATTAGAAGAAAAAACAAGTTCTGTATTCTTAGGCATATGTGTAACATATAGGGAGAACAAGAGCTGCCTGTGCATATTATATTTGGCAAGAGACTGAATGAGAAGAACAGGTAGCTGGTGAGATTTCAGATGGGCACTGGTAGATGTCAACATCTTAAAGCCTGTCAGGTTCTTATATGAGAACCCTGCTTCAGGAAACGGAGCATTATGATGGTTTTTGAGAGGTGGCTGAAAAGTTACAGCTATGTAATGGGTTGGTTTTTACCTGTGTTGTGGAGAGGGGGAGAGTTTACATGGAATAGTTAGAGTATGGAAGGTCATTATTTAGGTAAGTGGCCATTACTGGTAGGTCAGGTATATACCTCATCATCATCTGGAGTCAGGTCATGCAGCTCAGTGCTCAGGTAGCAGCTGCGTTGAACGTGCGCATTAGTGAGTGCAATTGTTTTATCCTGGATATAGACCACATGCAGACCACCCACTGGTGTCTAATATAGGCATAGTTATGATTCCACTTGTCCACGTCTGATCTGAAGCACTCATTACTGTTTTGAAATGAGACACAATAGTAGTCATTTCACTGCCTCTAATGTGTGATGTGTCAGTGTCTGAGCACATCTTTCTGGGTTTGCCTTGGTGAAGGCAAAGATTAAGGCAGGTTTTGGGGCTCTAAATTGCAATTCCCCAAATCTTTTAAAAAAGTACCTTTAGACTGCAAAAGCAAAAGCACTTGTGTTTTGTAAGATCTTGCTGTTTATCTTCAGGGTGGAATTTGTGCTTTTTTTAAACTGATGTTGAGGCTGAATCTGGCTTACCTGAGCAATCACCTTTGTTCCCGAGCTAAACTGCTACCACTGCTTTTGGTGGAGTGCAGGAATCCCTGTGGAGATGGAAGATGGGCAGCTAGTGGCAGCTTAGTCCTTTCCTGTAAACAACTTTGTATTTAAGGGGTAAGGTGTTTTTCCAAAGTACCTAAGTGATTTAGGATAAAAAATCTCCATTTCATTTATTTCCAGGCTCTGGAGTGAGATAAACATTTTTCAAAGTGTGATTCTATCCTGCTTTTTACAGTGCTATCTACCACAAAGACACCCTCTTTTCCTACCTATCTTGTTCCTCTTTTCCAGGTTGGCCTTCCTTTTATGATGTGATCAGTCCTGATGCAATTACTTTCAACGATGATTTCTCCTATGGGATGCATCGGATTGAAATATCCTGCAGTCAGGTTAGTTTATAGCACACACAGACCGTTCTGATGGCAAAGGCTGCAAAAACCATTACAGCGTGCTGTAGTTTCCTTGAGATTTGCAAACCTTTCAGTGCTATTAAATAGTAACCATTGTGAGAGGGCACAATGGGTTGTAGGTATAACAGCTGAGTGGAGCGAGCTGAAGGCACAAAGGGCTCATTGGAATGCACATTGTTGTCTCGTGAGATTTAGCAGAGCAGATGTAAATGGTTGGACTCAGTGCTGAGTTTACAAAAATAGTCTTCCTGAAGAGGGTCCCTACAAAGGAGCTTCTGAGCCTGAGCCTGAGCCTGACTCCACACATGAGTAGTTGAGAGAAGTTGAAAGCAATGGAGTGACTGTCTCTGTGCCGATTCCATCACTCTACATTACTGTGCAGCCATGCTAACTCATTCCCAGCACTCATTCCCAGCGCAGTCCTAATGGCTACTTCAAACAATCCCATCTGCCAGAATAATGAAGTCAGTAGTCCTTCAAAAGATGCCCAAATTTTCCGTTATCTGTCTTGTTCTCTCATGCTTTGTACTGCCCTCCTTTCTATGAAGGGAATGGCATAGTCATTACCTAGCAAAGGGAGAAGCTGCTGCATTGGTGTCCAGCAGATGTACCCAGCAACTTGCAGTCCTCTAGCTCCACATGCTCAAACTCCTCCTGAGAGAAGCAGCAGCTTCATTTGAGCAGTAATAATTTGCTGTTCTCCTTCCAGACAGTATTGTTGAGGGGTTTACTGATTTCATGCCTGACAATATGCATCCTTACTAGTCAGTCAGTCCTCATGTATAACACTCAGTGAGTTAAGAAGCTTCTCAAGAGTATCCATTACCTTCAGTCTGCGTAGAGCATTTGGCCCAATATGTTAGTCAAATTAATGTGTCTGCTACTGTGTCATGTATACTACATAATTCTGTCATTTCTACATTGATTATATGCTTTAGAAGATCCATTCAACGCTTTATGGGAACATCCATTTTCCTAAATTCCCTAGCAAGGTAGCAATGGGATGGCAGATTGGGAAGCTTATGCTTCACTGGCATAACCAAAAATGCAATCCAGTCTCTTTAACTCTGCTTAGTAGACCTGAATAGTGCTAAAATCAGCTTACTGCCAACTTCTGAGCCTGTATCTGTTGACACACTTCAAGAGATGGCCAGAGCTCCTGGAGAAGCCCAAGGCAGCCTGTGGTCAGGCCAAGGAATCTGGGAATGTCATTTACCTGTTGCCAAACAAAATAGTGTTAGCAGAACCTGAGACCAGCAGTATTAGCAGCAGTCACCTGCAGACACCATAAAATCAAAGCAAAACCAAACCCAAAACCTGAATTTGAAGGAAAAAATATGACCAAGGTTGCTAAATAATCCAATAGCAACTTCCTACCAGCTATTCCAACTTCCCAGGGCAGTAACCCCACAGATGATCAAGTCACACAGAAAAATAGCTTGGGGAGTGATGAACATCTTTGCAGCCAGTGCTCAGCACAGTTAAATCTGCCACATTGTGTATCTATAACAAAACCATTTCCTCCCCTCCTTGGAGCACCAGGAGTGTGAATCACACATGCAGCTGCAAAAAAAATGCAGTTTTACTGCAACCTGAAAAGCAGTGGGATTGATATGGCAGGCCTTGGTAGAAGTGAAGAGAAATACCTTCTCCCACACTGCAAATGATATTAATGATGAAAAAGCAGTTGATTTTTCTTTAAAAGTCCTTCCACTTGTCTGAGGGAATAAAAAAAATCTCTTTTAATGTTCTCCATTATAGAAAGCAAACACTGGGTGAAAAATCACTGTAATATTAATCAAAGACATCCATGGGATTATCCTAGAAATAACTTTCACAGATTTTGGAAACACGTCACCCTGAGTGTATTTAAAAAGTCAATGAGTAGTGACAGATAGAAGTTAATACAAAGGCATTTGAAGAATACTGTAAAACTGGTTGCATCTCTCTTTTTTTCCTCCTTCCTGTTCACGAGTCCCTTCCCCTGTGGTCTCCCTAGCTACTCTTTCTACCTGTACAAATCAGTAAAATTCCATAGTCACAGAAGTACTGTTTGCACACCAGTAGCTTTGACTTTGCTACGGCAGCTGACTGCAGGCTGCTTTCCATGCCTCCCAGCAGCATATTAGAACCAGGAGGCTTGGGACATCCAAGCATACTGACAGTTAGCAGTGACTCCCCTTTTCTGCTCCCAAGCACATATTTCAAATGCTTTAACTTATTTCCCTGTCCAAGTGCATTCTGGCCAATATATTTATGTGCAAGGCTGCAACAGATGATTGTTTCTTTTTCAGAGGCTTTCCAGGCATGTATATATGTCCTAAAAAAATGGTCAGCACCTATTATGTGTGATGAGGACAGTAGTCAATTCATCCTTTATACTCTCAGCTGAGGGCCAGGTTTCTTATACTGTGATACAAAGGATTGAATTACATTTCTGTTTATGGCAGATGAGTTATAGAATCCTCTACACAGAGAATTGCCACATAAATTCTTGGTTAGGGGTAATCTCAAAAGGTTACAAATTTTGCAGTAATCCAATCCTGGTGTGATTCTGCCATCACAAGAAGGTGTAATGAGACTACCTCAGACTCTCATACAACTTTTCAGGTTTTGTGAGGAAAACCTTTTTGACAGATTGTCTTTATAGTCTGTATGTGAGTATATTACTCCTACAGACCATTTCTCTCTACGGTTTCTCTTGTTCTGTTTCTGTTCAGTAGAGAGGGAGTGATTTATCTTTTGTTAAATGTTAATCTGGAAAAGATCTGTTTAACACTCCCAGCCAGGAGGTTTTGAAGCATTCTTAGTTGAAATGAGATGATTTAATTAGGATGCTGAGCATTTAGAAAAGTACTCTCTCTGGGACACTTAATTTTTTTTATTTTTTTCCCAAGGTATGGAAAAGCTTTATAGTCAGGTGAAATGCCTCATTGTTAGATACCCTACTCTGAGAAAAAGCTCAAATTTTCATCCCAAACTGCCTAGAAAAGGCCTTCAATATAAAGGAAAATGAAAAAAAAATAAGCAGTGAAGAATGGAGGAAATGGTAGCAAGACAGCAGTCTTTCAGGAACAAGACTTGAAGCTTTGTTTCTCTAGGTCCTATTCAACTTTCCTTTGCCTTTGCTTTATTTGCCATGTTTTATCTTCCTTCCTTACAAAGCTGAGCAGCTGCTGCTTAACCCAGTCATCCATGCCATTTTCCGTTGCCTCTGGGAACACATCCTGCTGATACCATGGGCTAGAAGCCCTCAGTTGTTATTTGGGTCCTTGCAGGACTGCCATGGCTGTCTTAGTGACTTCCAGGAGCAGGGAGCCTGCCCTGGAATGTGTCTGTAAGAGTGGGACCAACAGGTGGGAGAACTGAAGCTTCATATGCTTACCTGTCCTGCTCCTGGAGGCAGTGAAGAGTGTTGTTTCAGCTGTCATTAAACAAGAAGAGTTTCTGTCCTGCCTAGCTAGTGTGAAAGCCTTCCCCAGCCTTTCAGTCTGTTGAGACAGTTTAACATGAAGGCAAGACTTTACCTGCTTCTACAGACACCCTTCCTGCTGCTTTGTTAAATGAAAGGCTATAACAGCAGGAGAACATTAGCAACACATTAACTGCAGGGTAGAGATTTGCTGTCGCTAATTCGTTCACCGTTTGGAATAATCACTATTGCCTCTATGTATTTGGAGTACTATGAATTAATTAAATGTTTAGAATAATTTGCAGTCTTTAATTTTTGCAGTCTGACTGCGAGCCCGGGAGCAGCTCTGTGATCTCAATTACATCATTCCAGCTCTCACTGAGGTCAGCTATTGACTTGCAAGGCCGAGGCTCTTTGGTAAAACAGCATGACTTTCCTGTTCAAGATAAATATTTCTCCAGTGCAAGGTTTTATTTTTTTATTTCTTGTGACAGGCTGTAAAAATGAACTTGTGGAATTTAGGCAACTAATTACAAGAAGTTCTAATTACCCATTTAAGTTGTCAGCCATACTGTGCAGTGATAGTAATCTTAATTTTTGAGTAAGGTTCAGTGGGATTAGCTTCTTCAAAATATTGTACTCTTCTGTAAAGGACTGTTACCTTTCTTACAGACAGGAGCAGTAGTGTTCACCCTGGGTACCACTGCAAGTGTCTGGGTCTTATTCATGCAGACCAAAGGTAGTTTCATATTTCTTACAAAAAGCAAAGTTCAGCATAATTTATAATTACTCCCAACTAAAGATTATTCATTTAGAAATATTGTACATATCTTTACTACAGGTCTTTTTCAGTCACCTGTCCCTATCTCCTATACACTACAGAAATTATTAGAGATGAATAGGATGAGCTCCATCCCCTCTGGGGGGCAAGGAGCATTGGAGTCCCAAGAAGAACCCTGATGCTCAGAAGATGCCAGGCTGTAGAAAGGAAAATAAAAAAAAGACTGTGAGGGTACACACTGAAGAATATCTTCACTGGTTTAGGTCCTCGCAAGGATCACCGATGTTTTAATGTTTTTTTTCACCGAGGGGTGTAGCAGATGGCTGCAGGCTGAGGAGAGCCCAGAGCTCAGGCTGTCCCTTTCTTCCACAAATATCCTTAACAGCAGTAAGTGGTGCTGCCCTCACCACCCCTTTTTTAACTGAGCTCCTGCCATGAGGTCATTCCAGAGACAGGCGGCTCCTCTGAGATAGTGGTCCAACCAACCACACTCAGCAGCATGACAGGAAACACCCAGAAAATTTGGACTTGGAGTCTTAGGTGCCTGTGGTATCTCAGAAGATCATCTTCCTGAATCACTCTTACACATAACTGTAGGTTGTAAATCCCACCTGAAAGGGCGAAGTAGGCACCAATGTGCTTCCTATTAGTCATTACCTAATACCACAGTGATGCCGTCGAGCTGCGCAGAAACACAGTGATACTCTGTTGTATTTTGTTTCAGTGTGGTGCTCATCTGGGGCATATTTTTGATGATGGACCTCGCCCAACTGGCAAACGGTACTGCACAAACTCTGCTTCATTATCTTTCAAGCCAGCAGACAAGAGCAACGCTGGAGAAGGCAGCGGTAATGCCAGTCCTGCCCAAACAGGCAAAGCTGAGCTGTAGGAAGAAGCAAAGCCTGCAGAAAACTGCGCTGATCCCACAAGGAATGTTTTTTAAGTTGCCTGCTCTCTTATATCCTAAGAATGTTCAAATATATGAAAGCATTTTGCACCATCCTTCTTCTTCCTCACTTTTTTCGGAACCGAGGCCTTGCCTACCAGTGCATTTACTATATAATTGGATTGAAAAATGTGTTTGCTGAGTCCACAGGTTTTCTTTTCCTTTATTTTCTTTGAGATTTCTTTGGGGAACCTTTAAATTGAGAGGCTGTGACATCATTAGTTAATTAGTTTCTTCTTAATGCTGTGTTACTCTAGGTTTGAGCACTATTCCTTTTTGTGTGGGAGATGGGACTTATGTTTATCTCCAGTCTAAAGGAAACTTCTGGATATAAGAAAATCCTGAATTCCTAGTGCGTCTCTGCTTTGTTCTGACTTGTGAGGCATGCAGCCTTTGGTCATATGTATTCAGCCATCTCCCAGCATCAGCCACACCCTGCAAAAACTTGTGGTTATGACTGTTCCTTCCCAACTGAGAGGGGTGAATGAGATGTTAAGACCATCCTTTGGCTAATTTACTGCCAAAATTTCAAGGGTGTGGTTGAGAGGATGCAAACATTATCTCACCATCTGTTTCCCCTTTGTTTGGTATTTAAATCAAGGTTTTAACTAGTAAGGCTCACTTTTGCAGGCTACTAATGAGGCTTTTTCTGTTTGTGAGGCCTGTTCAACAAGTGTAAAGCAAATCTGAATTAAAGCTGAAAGCTGCAGGGGGTAATTATATGGACAAGTGCAGAGATAAACTTGCAAAGTGAAGTAGATGAGGGATGACAGTAGGCTCTTTATCGTGTCCGTTTCTACAAGGATTCAGAAACATGACGGAGTGCTAGAAGGGAGTTTAGAAATGAATGCAGTAGAAAGAGGGAGACCCTCCTGAAGTATTCAGTTTTAAAAATTATCTGGTCTGGATGCATACTGTCTACAAGACCCCAGCCTTTAATTTATGCAATTGTGGTGTAGGACATGAGTGACGGGGTTGGTGTAAGAAATGAATTTGAAAAAAAGCCTGTAAGAGCTCCAGAAATTTTCATGTAGAAAAATTTGGTGACCCATAACTTATTTTTCTCATCTGCTTTTAGATTTTGGTCAATCATAGTTTGTCTAAAATTGTGCATAATACTGTTCTTTAAGCTAAATAATACAATATTTGCTAACACCACTTTGCCTTTAAATATTGAGAGACTTAATATGGTATTTACTTTTATTAGCAAACTTTGTGACTAACGTGTTTGGATCCAATTTTATTTCCAGAAGGAACAAAGCAACCACTGATTTTTATGGAAGCAGGATTGAGGTTTTTATGTCAGGGATAATAAACATATTATCTAAAGTGCAAACATCCTTCAGTTAAAATATAGCTACTGTGAAAGCATATGGAATGGTCAGAGTTGCCTTTTTTTTTTTTAGCAACATAGGAAAGACATGAAAAAACCATACAGTACCTTAACATTAAATAGAGGCAAAAAAGGATGATAAATATTTACAGCAGAAACACTTGGCTTTGCGGTAGTGAGCACCTACTCAAATGAGTATTTCCCCAGATGTCATGCAAGGAATTGCTCATTGGCTGCAGGAAAGGTTGTGCAGCTTGACCTTTGGTGTTTCAAGGCGGTCGAGTTTCTCCTAGTCTCATTGTTTTTTAGCAATTTCTTCTATGAGGACTGCTTTTATTCCTTGCTTTTATTTAAAGAAAAGCAGTTTTTCTCTACCACATTTTCTGACCTAAACATAAAAAAGACAGCATCTATAAAAATGTGGTACGTAAATGTAGTTTAATTCCGGATTGCTGTTCGATTTAAGTGTTATCAAATTTCAGTATATTCCTGCCTTATGTTAAAGAAATATATTACTTAAGCTTCAGAACACAGTAATGTATGCTGTCCTACAGGAGATTTATTTTTGCAGGATATGGAATGCAATGAAATGAGTCAATAAGGTGAGGTGTATGTGATCTCTGGGAGTTAGATCATAGGAAATGCATTGTTCTCATGCACAAACTATACCACAGCACAGTGCAAGGTAATACAGATTTCCTTTTATTGCTCTTAGAAGGTGCTAGTAAGAGCTAGTATTGAACTGTCCAAATTTGGTTCAGTCTGGTGATGATCATGACAGAGGAAACTTGGGAGCTAAGCATCATGTATAGAACAAGAGAATATTTCTGTATGTTTAAATTTTGCACTGTCTAGATGCTTATAAAAACTGAATGCAAACTGTGTAGAAATAGCAAACTATATTTTCTGATATCTCTATTTTACTCAGATGTTTAAATAACATACCTTAAAAATCATGTAAGTCACACATGTTATTTATATACACTATATATATATATAAAATTGCACATGTTTTTATATATATATATGTACACACACATATATTATTCAAGTATAATTTTAGCCTTCTGTACCTTTTTAATAAAAACCTTTCCTTAAGAGGGTTCAATACTTTTAAGAAATCAAATATACATTTTTCAAATTAAATTTGTTTTCATATATTTGTTGTACACAAATATAAAATAAATAAATATTCTTTATAAATAATTCTCTTCTGCTTCCTTATTTTTCTGGTTTTATGTCAGATTTTTGCACCCCTAGCTGCAGCATGTCTTAGGGAACTGCTTTTACTTTGCTCAACTTTAACTTAGCAGCAGTTTTAGCCACTTCTGAGACATGCAGTGTGGGATGTGGTGAATGTGGCAGGCATGTTGTAGAAGCCCTGCAGTGCCCAGGTTCAGTCTGAAGTGGAGAAATTTAGCTGGAAAGTTGGTTTCTGCCAAAGTTTCATCTCCAAGGATGCAGGTTTGGAATACTGTACAGGCAGAAGGTTAAGGCTACTCAGGAAATCAGCCCTGCAGTGGATTTTAAAAGAGGGAGGGGCAGAGGTTGCAGGCGGTTTTTAAACCAGCTTCCATGTTTGTGTTTGTGGGAACCAGAGAGTTACACCAAACTTAATTCCCTTGCTAATTGTTCTCAAGCATTGCTGAGTGTCCAGATGACACACTACAGACTTTTTTTACAAGTTTAGTATGAGCCATCTTAGTCCAAAAATTAATCCCTTGTGGCCTTTTGTGTCCCACCCTTCCACTGTAGTTCCCTCTCAGAACTGTTTGATATTTCTGAAATGAGGTACTAACTTGCACCCACTAAAAAGAGATGCAGGGCTGGATGCTCCATGGGGGCTTTGCCCTGTGCTCCCAGCAAAACCTGGACAGTCCATCAGCACCCAGAGGTGCTGTGCTGAGGCAGGTCTTCAGAGGCATGCAGTTCTGTTGCTGGTGCTGGCTTGGCAGTAGACATGGAGGATGGCTCTGTGCTCCAGTCCAGCTCAGGACAGGCTGTGTTTTTCAGGGCATGGCATGCAGTTATTCTTAACACATGTACACCCCACCACTTCAAAACCAGGGCAATTCCTATTAAGAGACACTCTCTCTGCTCCTCTGTTCCCCAGGGTGCCCCAGCCACAGGGTGGGAGAAGCAGTGGTGGCAGGATCAGCAACGAGGCCAATTAACTAACTGCTTTGAGATTCTCTTATTGTTGTAGCTTTATGGCTTCCATATATTAAAGGCACCTTAATTGTAAACCTTCTTCACAAGTTCTATCAGGTCTCATACACTAAAAAAACCTCAGTGTGTGTATATGAAGTGGTTAAAACTGAGGCCTTACTGCAGTGACTGCAGCATATGAATAAGACAGAATCATTAGTCAGCGTTTCTGTTTGGGTAACTGCAAAGAATGCAGTCACAAACATCCAAGTATGGATGTGGATGTTGGTACTCAATTGTACTGAATGTTCTCAGTCTTTATTCACTTAGTTTTGTTTTCCAGTCCATTTACCCAACTGAATTTTTTAAGCCATGAGGCTAGACCTTCTCTAACAGAATTTTTGGTGTATACTCATTTTTTCTTATTGTTCAGTATTACAAAATGTCTGCAGTTAAATGTCACTCTATGGCCAGCAGTCCTCTTGTCCTTCACCCATGATCTTGGAGGGGATGTGAAATACATGATATGGACTACTTTTCTTGTCCTAACTCAGGTTTCAAAATCATTCCCCCTCTCTTCCTCTCCTTGAAGGAATTTGAGGAGGAAAACAAAACAGATGTCAGCACTTTCTCCATTACAATCAGTGTGCTCTATATACACTTGTTTACAGAACAAATGGCAGAGTATTCAGTGACACCAGAAGCAAATTTGTCAGCTTCCAAGTTCAGTAGAGTAAGAAAAAATATTGCTTAACTCATTGGCAAACTGAACTAATAGTTCTTGTTTTATTGACTATTAAAATGAGGCCACCTACAGGTCCTACAATAAACCTGCAAAAATGTTTAATCCTCCATATGTGAAGACCTGCATTCCAGTCTGCCTTGCTCCTGCTTTGTTATAAAGAGAAGTTGTACATCACAGGGCCTGACTAGGCTTTTCAGATCAGACCCATGACAGCAGCCAACAACTGCATTGCTTTTACAGTCACAAAAAAAAAAGGTGAGATAATAGATCCAAGTGATGAAATCACTGGAATAGCCAAACTCCAAGCAGTGTAGGCCTATGATGCTCTGAAATCCTTTTACACAGCTTACCAGTGTGGTAGTAAGTGCGCTAAGCAAAAAGGTCTCAGTTATGTCCACATGTTTTTGGGACGGGGATACACTTGAGCAGCCCAAATCAAGAAGGAAAAGTGCACTCAGAAGCCTTCCTCAGGACCTTCTAGGACTTGTAGCCAGTCTTCTTAGACCTTTAGTTTAGCCAATATAGGCCAGCAGAAAAGAGAAACGGTTCCAGAAAAGAGAAGAGGCTTCCAGTTTCAAACTCCTGTTTTTACTCACCTCTTGTTAAACAGTTTGCAAACACCGAAGACATTTCACTCTGCAGATGTCTTAGCCAATGCATTCTCAGTTGCTTCTCTTTGTAGTTTTAGTGTAGATGATGACTGTGTTCTAACTTCTTTTAGCCAGGAATTTTACTGCCCTATTGCAACAGATCCATTTCCATCCCCTCCATTTTCAGTTATTGCAAGGATTTGCTTCTGTTTTGTTTTTCAGTAGATGGCATTCCAGACAATGGTATATTATTATTTTCTTTTCACTGTAGAATAAAAGCTATCTGGACTGTGACTTCATCTTGTCTTAGACCTTGTACTTCTCACTTCTTGTATACCAAAGTGGAAGGAATATATGTTCCCCAAAATACAAGCAATCACCTACTGGTAATATAAGAGCCATGTGTGTGTCCACTTGCTGGGAAAAGTAGCAGTTATTTGGAAAAGCAAAAAAGATACATCTTTGTTGGCCTGTTAAAGTGAACAAGTTGATTTTGTGTGTGGACTAGTTAATGTTCATGTTTTTCCAGGCCATCCTAAAGCCCTTGTTCTTGCATTTTGGTTATTGTCTCCTCTTGTTTACAACTTCATTGTTGTACGTTTCATACAAACATGAACATCTGGAGAACATCCTCAGGTATAACTGCTGGATAGTGCAGAAAATATCTGGCATGATCTGAAACACTTTTTTCTTCTCATGAAAGTACACTCCTGGGACTGGGAAACTTCGAAGGTCTGTAATGGTGTAGAGATCCTTTCACCTCCAGAGCACCACTTCACATTTGCCCTGGGTCTGTAACAGCCAGCATCCCTAGTGATTTGTTAGCTGTTCACTGTTTTTTTGTGAAATTAGTTAGTGCTGGTACCTGTTCACAGAAATCACTGTGGCAGTATCCCTCAGTGATGCTGCAACTGGTGAGGAGATTGAATTCCTTGCTGTAAGAACAGTTGGTTTCCATCTAGAGAGTAGTCAGGAGATGGAAGGGTAGTTGGAGGGTGGGGAAGGGGAAAAAAGAATTTGCATTTTGCCCCATGCTGTTTGCCTCTCTGGTTCACTTTAAACTGCATGGATATTCATCATGGCATTGTAGTCAGGACAATTAAAATAACAGTCTTGTGAAACCCTGTAAAAATAGGTCCTAATTCTTTACCTCATTCTGATATTTGTCTAACGCCATTGACTTTAGGAAAAAAGCTCCTATAAATCTGAAGGGATGGAAAGGACTACAGAGAAAGATTCCTCAACATACTTGAGATAAAATATTTTCAAGAATCCTCAAAATCTTTGATAGGAACGGGCTGCTTTTGGAAAATCCTACTCCTCCAAATAACTAGTACAGAGAATGTAAGTCCTAAAGACCATGGACCAAATTCTCAAAAGAGAGGTCTGAGCTCACTCGTCAGTGAGCCAGTACCCCAGCTGCCTCTCTGCATGCATCTCTATTGCTCGTTTTCATACCTTCCTTTACATGCTGCAAAAGGTAGTTGCAATCACAGTATTTTCATACACCTTTGCTGCATAAGCCCTGTTGTACAGGATTTTGAGAAAGGTGATAATTTTTCTTGTTCCTAGTTTGAACAATTTCTAGGGAAAAAAATCCAAACAGGTTGTTGGTTTTTTTCCCCAAAGCTGAAAAAAGTCTAAACAGTATCTGGAATTTGTTGCCTTTATATTATCAACTTCCGCTTTGTAGGCTACCATCAGTCCCAGCAGTCACCAGTGACCATGAATTCAGTATTCTCTGTTGATAAATTACAATTTTATCTTTGTTTGGCTAGGGCTTTTAGTAGCCTGCCAACTCAAAACCATTGCCTAATATATCATTAGAGGGCAAATACGTTTCTATGTATGTCTGTGGCGTATAAGCAGCTCCTGCCACAGCCTGGGCATTTCAGCATCCCTCTGAGGAATGAAAGCAGTGCGTCAAATAATTTAGACTGCGGATTTTTCTTTTCAAATAAAATATTTTTTTGTTTTTCAAGGTCAGACACTGTGAGCTGTTCAGGTCACAAGACGCCAGAGACTGTTTACTTTGGAAAACAAGGACATCCGTAGTGGGAGGTGCTTTTAGCAACACCCAAATCTGGTGTTTTAAACCAAACATCAGCCTGGCCAGAGGGCAGCTTCACTCATCCTTATGGACACCATGACACAGAAGGAGAGCGTCGAAGAGCTGACTGATGTATATGTAGCAGGAATAGTATTTGGTATTCTCACTTATGAACTCAGATACCTCGAAGCATGCAGAAGATCCTCAGATGACAGGAATAAATATTTTGCACTGACTGCAGTCAGTGTTTACAGTGGAAGGTGATTTCTTGAAAGGCTGAGGCAGTGCTCAGTGGTGGGTTACATCTAAAAGCATTTTAGTCATAGTGGAGCAGCACTTTTCCTACACCCAGATGCCAAGTGAGATAGTAGTAGGTTTTCCTCTTCCCTTTGGATCTTTTATTTCATCTTTCAATTGAGTCAACTATTCAGGTGATGTAGATTTCTAAAAGTCAGATTTTCTTCTAGGTCTTTAGTGGAAAAAGAGAATAAATTATTCTTTGAGAAGTTGATTTTGAGTGGCAAAAAAAGCCCCAGTGTGATAGGTTCCTACTATTAGTACAAATAGAGATACATTTAGACACAGTTTTGCTTTCCTTCTGAATTGCAGTGCATTCCCTTCTGAATTACTCGATCAGCTGAGGCACAGATTTTCTTCTCCTTGCTAACCGGCCAAGCCCACTTTTCCTAAGAGTACAGGATTTCTCATATGTGTGGACAGCTTGGCTGAAAAGGCATGGTCTCCTAGACCTTATTGAATCCTCTCTGGAGAAACCATGTGTCTCGAGGCATTTCTATCCCTCTGTGGGTGGCCATGCATGAGTTTATATATACTGTTTAAAAATGTATGTGACTTTCTGTATGTGGATTATTTTTTTCGTCCCAGGTTTTACACCACAAACCAAAATTGCTATAGATAACTACTTTACTTCTGTGAAGACATTTGTTTTCTGTTGACGTTTAATTAGTAGATACATTCTGTGGGTCAAGTTAGAGGGCAAAAGGAAAAGTCAATTTTGGATGATTCAGCCGATTCTTAAGCAGCGTGGTGTTTAGAAATGTTAAACTGCAATAAAAATCCACATCTGTGTGGACTCGTCTAGAGTTTCACAACAGCAGTGAGAATAGGGCACAGAGCTTCCTATTTCAAATGTCTTCAAAACATCCTTTAAAAGAATCTCTATTAGGTGTTAGGAGTATAGAGCCTATGGCATCCAGTTTCACAGTTTTGACCATTTAAGAGAGATGAATAAAATAGGATTGGTTTCAGAAGTGCACTGTGAATGGATTACTGTTTTAGCTCTGAAAATACACATTGCTTCCAGCAGTATAAAATTGAGGGAATGTTTATGCCACCGGTGTAGGAAACACACATCTCTTTTCTCCAGTGACTAAACTAGACTAATGAGAGCTATCAAACTTGCTAATGACTGAAGGAAAGCCTTTCAGTGCCTCACACTGGTAAAACCTAAGTGTTTGCTGTAGCATTACTTCCAACTGACACCAGTGTGAAAGAGAGGCAAATAGCAGGCAGCATCAGTGTACCACAGTAGTCCATGTGCTCTTAGTGGCAGTGAGTGAATGTGGAAGAACAAGTCCAGCAACCCCAGGAGACAACCACATGAATCACCAAAGGCACACTCAGTTACCTTGGGCCTTATCTAGTAGATACATCCAAACTAACTGTATTTAAAACCAGAAAAAAAAAGGAATATGAACTCTATTGCTTTCTGTAAGGAAGGATAAATGGGCAAAATGGCAGAGCTGAGCCACTGGTCCAGGAGATCAGTGCCACGAGGACAGGTAGAGAAACTGCTAGTACTGGCAGATCTCAAATATGAGTCACTGACTTCTGCTTTCCAAATGCATATGCTGTCCTCAGAAATGCATAATTTTAATGTGTTTGTCATTATACAAAGAAAAATCCACTCAATCCAACAGCTTGTCCTTATCAAGACCTGTGGGCTGGGCAGTCAGAGTGGGCTGTGAAAGAGTAAGTCTAGGATTGTTCACAGGGTGGTAGTTAGAGATGCCTTTGAGTCACCTGAGGCAATCAGTGTTTTTAAAAAACAGTCATTAGCTAAGAATATTTATATTTTGAGGATAATGGATAACTTGGGACAAAATGCTCACCTTCAGCTCACAAAGAGTTTTCATGCCTGAGATTGTATTTACAGTTTCAAAAATTCATGTCAAAGTCTCCAGGTTTCTTTGAAGACATGCATGAAGAATTATATGGTGAAACATTTCATTCTGGCTGTGAAAAAAGTTAATTCAAAACAACTAAAACATCAGCCATAAAGATGTACAACATTTTTCAGGAAGCCTTGTCCACCTTGAACTAATGTTTTCATAAAAAACAACCTGCCCATAATAATCACTGTTATTGAAAAGACATCCCAAGGTTGCTGTATGGAAATATGTTAAATACGTTCTGAAATCCAGTCTAATATAATTTCAACATTAGAGCTCATTCATAATCCTGTATTAAAAGACTATGCAATTTTCATGAAATATGTCTGTCTGTGTAATCATGAATGCTGAATATTGTCATGGCTTTCCAGGAATTTTCAGCCTCAATGGAGAGGAAAGAAAACTCTTCCAACTGGACTTCTACACCACTGAGAAGAAATAACAATAACAGCTCTAAACTTAAAATAAATATTTCTGGAAAAATACTATCTTTTCAAAGAGGCTGTAGTCTGAATTTCAAGCTACTAGTTATATGACACAGAGGCTTCGAATGTGCCTGTGGTTACAGCTCCTTGCTTTGTATGGCACTGGGGACAAACAGTCCCAGTAGGAAGGAATTTGTTTACTCATGCCTAAATTTAGAAAGCGATCCTTCAGATGGAGCTAGCTTAAAGCCCATGAATATTCCTGCTTTGAACCCGCAGTTTACAACTGAATGTAGTTGTTACTCTTGTCAATTCTTTCTAACTGCACAGCATCACATATGCATGCAGCATCACAGGGGTGGAAAAGTAAAGAAAATTTTCAGCATCATCATACATCTGATGTGTTTGCATGAGTACACTAGCTGCTTGTCAGGAACTTCTTTGTGTTTATCAAAAAATAAAATAATTTTATTAAAAGAATCAAAGCATACAAAGTAGGTAAAGCACATACAAAAGGGTGAGGAGTGGGAAAATTCTGCTTCTCTTTCTAGTGTTCCTATTTGCTAATGGCTCTTTGATATTTTTCCCTTTTATGAGCAACCTTTTTTTATTAGTGGAATATTTCTGGTTCTGTGGCATAACTTTAAAATGGTTGGAAAAATGATACAACTGGGATCTCAATTATTCAGCACAACCATTTTAATCCTTCATGTTATTTGATCCAGTACAAGGTAATATACGTCTTATTTCCAATTAGAATACAATTCTCACTATATTCATCATCTATCGATGTCTGCTTTTCCATTTGCCAGAGACATGAAACTCTGTGATTCAAAGGGTGTCATTCAGCCTCCCCTACCTGTGGACAATTATACAGTGTCAGCAAGGCTGCCTGCAGGTTTGATGCCTGTAGCCTAGGGCAGCTGGGAGCTGCTATGCACTTTCTTTCCTGCAAAATTTCTCACCAGCTGACAGCATAATGCAGAAATGGTTCCTCCATGTTTCCACAGCCCTATGCCATTTGTATGAGCAATATTGCAGAGCAAATTTGTTTGAGACTCCTCAACTGCATGTGGCAAAAATATCATTTCTCGTACCTGAGGGCCATATCCTGCAAACCTCTTTGCAGTGCTGTGTGCTCTGTGACCCTACACTTTGCTCTTCCTGCTGTCCTGTGACAAATTCTGCTATCTATGTCAGAAAACTCTTCAGAAATGTGTCCCTTGGACTTCATAGGTGTTTACCCAGCTTTAATTGGCCAAGAAGCATGGAAGAGGCCTTTGCCCAAAGAGGCCTTTGCGACAACTGCCTTCATGCAGTTAAGAGATTTCAGGCAGACTGTCAGTCTCTCAGATTTTAAGGTCCCTTCGAAAGTAGGTTTATCGTTGGTCTTTTGGTAGCATAAGTATGCTATGGAAAAAGACAAGAGAAAACAAAGACTGAAGCTCAGCTGCAGAATACTCAAAAGTAAACCAAAACCTCAAACCTCCCCTCCCAAAAAAAAAAAAAGGTCTGGGTTGGGAGAGGATGTGCCCAGCATGCCTGTGAACTTAAAGGTGAGGGCTGGAAGGCAGGTGACTTTAAATGGTGATAGGACTCCTGTGACAATTCCCTGGAATTAGGGGTTGACCCCCTCTCATTTCTGTGTTTTTCTAACATGCTCAACTCCAAGCATGATTCACACAGATCTGAGCTGAGAGCAAAGCTATAGTATTGAACTGGTGTTTTCTAGGTCAGGGTTAACTTAAGGAACCTTCCCAAAAACCTACTCTAAAGCTACACCAATGCAACGGTGGGAAACAATGCCCCTGGGAGGGACTATGTCTAAACTGAGAAGTTGCAGAAATGCCCACCCCTCTGTGTACAGTGGGCTTCATTCTCACACTTCCAAATTAAGAGGCTGCTTCCTGCTTCTGCAGCTGTCAAAATGAGATTTTAACTGTTTCCATCTCAAACCTTACTTCTTTGTCTGTATCCGAAGTATCCTGGCAGATGACCAGGTTACTGTAAGATGATGTTGAGAACAGGAAACAGTGGTTCTCTCTTTCTTGTGGAACAAAAACTAGAGGCACCCAGTAAAATTTCCAGGCAGGAGGTTTTAGTGGAAGCAAGAGACAGAACCTTTCTGTGCAACACTGAGTTACTCTGTGAGATTCAGTACTGCAGAATGTTATGGAATGCTGGTGAGTTCTGTGCAAGCCTTGCTTTGAACTGTTTGTATCAATTAATATTTTTATTCCAGGTGACAAATGTTTGAACTAATCCAAATGCATAATGTTTTGCAAAGGTGTGGAAGAGCATGACCTCACAGGTCTGAATTTTTGTAATGATTTTCTATAGCCCTCTTTAAAAAACAGTCCCTTTCCTAATCTCAGTAGATAGCAAGATCTAAGTCATGCTGACACTGGAAAAACTTTAGTATCCTTAGAGACACCTTCTTTAGGGGCTTTTGTAAGCAGGTCAAGAGGCAGATCTATGTATTTTCACAGAATTATTTAAAAAGTGTTGTGGTGAAAATAACTGTTTTTTACTCTAGTGGTATTGAAAAGGGTCTTAATAGCTATAACATTACATAGTGTTGACATACACATTTACACAGAGAACAGCTGAGATTTAATTTATGGTTGTACTGGTCAGAACAAGCAATTTTCCTGTGATGATGTAGCCAGACTATGTGCAGCCTCTAAAGCTGCAGGAAGCAGCCAAATATTTTTAAAGATAGATTAATGCATCACTTATAATTGCACATCCTCCAAAAGCTTGTGCCCAGCAGAAGGCAAAGGCAATGAGTTGCTTGCCTGTTTCTGCAGGATGAGTGATCACTACTGCTCAAGGCATCCATAGGAAAGGCTGCCCAGGAACGGACATGCCAGGAAGGGGTACTGACAAACACTGTATTTGAAAAGGGGTTCAGCATTTCACTTTTTGATGAGAGATGGGAGGCTGCCCTAAGGATAAACATTTCTTAGTGAGAACAAAAGGAAAAAGATTCCCTGGGCTAGACAGGGGAAGGATGAACACCAGTGGGGAGAAGGCAGTGATCTCTTACAGCATTTGGTATACTTCAGTTGTAGGTCTGGACCTGGTGCTCAGATCTCACACCTCTGTGAGATGCAGTGCATTGAGAAGCTAAGGGACTTCAAAGCATGTTTTAAATGAATTTATCTCAAAGCATTAGCAAATATGGATGCTCTTGGGAATTGAACTGAATCTATAAGAATGGAGGAGAAACACAAAGAGAAAGGAAAAAAAAACCAAACAAACCAGGGAACAGGTAGACTCATATTGTTTATGTAGGAGAAAACCAGAGCACAAAAGCAGTTATGAGCCATCTGAGGTCAGTCAGACAGTAATGCTAAGAGAGGGGAACCTTTAATTCACCAACCTTGCTTTAGTCCCCACACATGCATTACCACACAGGGGAGACCCTTGGCTCCTGACTCTGGATGCTGTCCTTGCTCTGCTGCTAGTCAAAGGTGAGCAAACAGGTGCAGCCTGGGCTTAGAGAAAGTGTATGGAGGGAGATTGTGGGGGCAGGATGTGTGTCACTGGTGAAAGCATTGGTAGGTAGTGGAGTAGCTTTGGGTTTTTAAGGTGAGTACATCTATGTCAGGTATCAGAAGTTACCTATCAGAGGGTGACTATTCCAAAGGGGACTCTCCAACTGCTGCCATCATGGGCTGTGACTTAATGGCAGTAAGAGTTTTACTTTTCACCCAACAGCCCCAAGTAGGCATCCAAAGGGTTGTAATAGAGCAATATCTTGACAGGTCCATGCAGGCCAAGCCTTTCTACCTCCCAGTTCATGGCCTTTCCCTGCCAGGGATACATCCCTCTGTCTGCTACATTTGCCCTCAGTTGTTGACTGTGTGTTGGCACGTCCGGGGTCACCGTGCTGCAGAGAAACACACTCTGTCGGGTCCAGAGCTATGTGCTCACTTTCGTCACAGGGATATGCATCAATGTGTCTCTTTAAAGTAGTTCAAGTAAGAGATGTGGGGGAACACATGAGGAGAAGAGAGGGAGGAAACATGTCATAAATCCACAGTGAGAGGGACTCTGAAGTAAGAGAATTAAAGACTCTGGAAAACACATAAAAATCTGCTATAGAAAGGGCTCTGTCAATGCATCCTGTCAGTGCAGTTTGTTTTTTATTTCCTAGTGTGCAATATGATATAAAAAACGTTCACCTTTACTAGATGATCCATGAAAGCCCATATTTCACATGAGATATATTTTTCACATGAATAGACTTGGTGTTTCCAGACACTGGTGGATATCAGTCGCCATCCTATAAAACGAGGCCACCAGCACCTGTAGTCTCCAAGGGACTGTCTCTTCCAAGTGCTGTTCCTCACACAAGGGCCACTTCATTATTTCTACTTTGCATTGAGTAGAGCTGAACTAAGGAATGTAGAGTTAAATAAAAATAATGGAGAAAGATCAGACTGAAATTATTTCCCTCCCCCCCAAAAAAATCCCACTTGTGCAATCATCAGATATGTGAGGCTTTATACTTTCTCGTGTTGCTATTGTAAAAAGAGAAAGAAAATTTAAACCCACTCAAATATTACAGAGTCTCAAATACTACAAAGAGTTTCTGTATATGTTCCACTGCAGGAATGTGAAATTTCTTCAACACCCAGAATATTAAGCAGTCTGGGGCTTGTACTTTTAGATCCAGATTTGAGAGAAAGGAACATCCTGGCTTGCCTAAAAATGACCGATGAAAGGAAAAATTACCTGTGCAGCAACCACCAGCCTCTCTGGCAGCCAACTATTCTTGTTCAGCCATTCCTCCAACCCTTCATGTGACATAACATGTTCAACACAGGTAAAAGTACTCCAGGCTCTGTCTGATAGACTCAGTGATGCTAGTGAACAACAAGGAAGAGGATTTACACTGTGTAACCAACTTTAACCATGATGAAAAGGAATTTCTTTATAAAAGTGTATGAACTGGGACATCCCAGCATGAGGGGGACTTCCTTCTGACAGCCAGTATGCCCCTCACTGTGCCCCTCAATGTGCCTCCTGGTTCACTGTGCCCCTCAATGTGCCTCCTGGTCTTATTCTTTGTAGTAGCAAGGACACATTCCGGTAATTTTGCTGGTAGTTGGTTGTGAAGGATTGATTGCATGGCATTGATCCTCTGCATCTGCACAGTATTCCCACAGACCGAAGTGCTATGCCATGGGGACGTAAAGAAGGAAGAGATTGTTGCTCTTGGGCTTCCCTGTGAGGACCCACCAGCCGGATAAGCACACTGCTTCCTTCCCTCAGCCACCCATCCTACCTGAATCTTTTCCTCCTAGCACAACTCCATTGCTGCCAAGACTGCATTTTCATTTCTTCTGTCTCATTGCTAGTCTATGCTTAATGTATTAGTGGTGTAAAGTGGAGAGGAAGGAAATAGAGGGAAAGCACAAGGAGCAAAGTAAACATCTTCAGGGAGGTAGAGACAGCACAGAGAAACACTCACTCACCCTTTTCAGCCAGGGATTTAACATCCTTTGGCTTTGCATGACAGTCTGGCATGCAGTGTTGCTCTTTCAGGCTGTGCCAGGAGCCATGGAGGTTGCAGGGCCCTGTGAGTCAGGCTCCCAGGCACCTGTCCTTTATCACACCTGGCCACGTGGGACCTGTTTTCAGCTCTGAGGCATTTGAAAAGAACAGACGCATTTCTCCCCAGATGAGCAGGCTGTGTTCTGCTGCCTCCTCTCCAGTGGTGGGATGTTAGGAGGAGCTGTTTTCCGCTGTGGCTCAAATCCTGCCAGGAGTCAGGGTAGATGAAACTACTTCAGCTTACAGCCTTCTGAGCACAGAGGTGATATCCATCCCACAAAATCCTGAAGTGCTGGGACAGCAGGCAGGACATAACAGCCCCCACTGTTATATGCCAGACCCTCAGTGGCACAGTGTCTGTGTGCACAGAAGGACCCACGGAGTCTACAGCTGTTGTGGTGAAGGGCAAGGTCCAGCTGGAAGTTTCATTTGGGAGAGCCAGCAACCCCATGAGACCCCAGCCTGACTGAGATGGGGCAAGCACCTCTGGAGAACACATGGCACAACCCCACCATGGGCCTCATGCTGCTTGTGCAGCAAGCCTGCAGTCGTCTGCAGGGCTGCTGTGTGACCACTGATAGAGAAGAAAGAAGCAACATGATATTATTTATATGCCTGTTAATCAGGAAAGTAGGTAACTTCAGTGACCATCATAGGAGTAACCAGGTACAGCATGGGTCACTGTTATGGAGCTGTATGTTTGTGGCCTTACCCAGGTTCATTCTGCATTTCCTTCTCCTTGCTGTACTTTTCCCAGCCACTCTGGGTGGGGGGGTCAAAGAAACTTACTCCTTTGCCAAAACTAGAACTGTCTGAAAGTGCTGCTCCAAACCCTCTCACCTGCTGCCAATGCCTGACAGGTGCTGTGATGTTGAGAGGACCCCATTGTTGCTGCATCACAGCTGGAGGCCCTGCAAGCAGCACTGACACTTCTAAAATTTATCCTAGCCTTGAGCTGGAGGCATAGGCCATCATTGACTTATTTTCCGGTTCCTTTAACCTCTGTATTTTGCAATGGCAACAGAAGTGCATCTGCTTCAATATTTTCTGAACAAGCCGTGCTCCCTCCATGGGAGAGAAGTAGGAGATCTCTCATGCAGCCGGCCTCTTCCCAGCATCTTAACAGCTACTTAGCCCAGATTTCACCCTGATTTTGTTTCTTCAGCTTTGGCGATCTGACTGTCAACTAGCAGTGGGTTGCTGCTGCGCCTGTGCTTTGAAGAGGAGCACCCGCTGAGTCTGGTGTGCAGAGGCCATGGGGGCTGTACTGGGCGTGAGCAGCACCACTGGTGACTTGACCTGTGCTGGCCTCTGACTGGGGCAACCTGGTCCTGCTGGCTGTGGTCTGCAAGGGCAGAAATCAGCCCTCTACCCTGGGGCTCAAGCTGGTGTGGGGCTGTGGATGGGGAGGCACAAGCTGTGATGGAAAGCACAGCCTCTCTGGATGCCCATGGCTGAAAGATGAAGGTTTCTGCCTGGCAAAACAGCCATGGGAGTCATGTGTGGAAAGAGAGGATGGTCCCCAGTCCAGAGCCTCTGGGGACATGGTAGCAGTGGCCACCGCAGCTCCCCCAGCTCAGTGGCCAACCATGGCAAGTCCCTTATGCTGCCACATAAGAAAAAAAGGAACTTTTTTGGAAACAATGTGCAGAAATATGTGTTTCCATCAGTGGTCCAGCTGAGCTACCCCAGAGCACCATGCAGCTTTTTGGCTAAAATGGGCACAAAACAGCATATGCAGATGTGAACCCAGTCTGTGGCTCCAGTGCAAGAGGGGCTGAGGGAAGAAAAGCAGGGGTTAAGCCATGTAGCTACAAGCACACTGCATCCTCAGGAATGGGCAGAAGCAGTAGAGGGGGGCCTGTTCCCATGTGGGGCTGGAACAGCTGTGACTGAGGGTCCTGTGAGGGTCCCATGGGACTGGGGGGTGTTTTCTGACTCCAGCCCCCAGCCCCTTGGCTTGCAGCCCAGTCCCAAGAAATATAAACCAAAGAAGCATAAACAGATGATCACATGAAAAATATATCATGATTAGCCAGATAGATCCCAAATGTTTGTTCTGTAAACTGCAGCAGGCAGCACAAGTGTTCACTGCAGCTGTAGTTTCTCATCTTATTTTTGTAAGTGTTCCATTAAGCTGAGACATGGGCAAAATAATCTTTCATTGATTCTCACTTAAGACGCTGCTTTAAAGATATGTTATATCAATACTTGATTTGACCCTTTTGCAACTGGTATTATACTGTAAACTGATTCTTACTTAATAGAAAATCTTTGTGCATTTTTTCTCCTGGGTTACTTCCTTTTCTCTCTGAAGTCAGTAAAGTGGTTTGTTTTGTGAATGAAAGCTGGATGCCTTTAGAAGGATGGCATTAACACTGACCTCAGCTCATGCACTGAATTCCTACCCAGTGGGAGGTGAGGTTGGAGGAAAGGGTTAGTTCATTGATGCTCAGAACCTGCTGAGAGGGGGACTGTTAACCTGCATGGAAAGGGAACTGCTCAGAGGGCTTTTCCCTTTCTTGGATAAGCCCAATGAAGCCATCCTTCTCTCCCTTTAGTTTTAGCCATCTGCTGGAAAGATGGCTCTGATTCATCTCAGCTTGGTAGAGATTTTTTTTGTATATATAAAATGGCAATAAATTGGGGTCTGGGGTGTTCACACCAAATTGGGGTGGACTTTAATTTTCCTATTGCTACAGCCTGTATCAGAGAAGACTGTCTGAATTTCACAGCATGAAATATTTAGCAAGGACAATGCAAAGAATTCAAAACCAAACTCCTTCAGCGATTTCCCAAGAAATTCAGCATGCTTTGTGCCCCTTGGATCCTAAAACACACCCTGCTAATGGGGTAATCAGGAAAAGAAAAATTTTGTGAAGTAGATTGTCGACAGCATCTTCTGACAGCTAGTGCATGAGAGTTGTTCCGAGGGAAATGGGTCTATAATTTACAATGCCACTGGACTCTGAAAAGGTATTGTGTAAAAATTGCAACTTTTCACTTGATAGTTTTTTCTGCTGAATATGGTAATAAAACCTGTGTTCTGCTTTTTTAGAGGTGGAGAGGACCCAGAGTGCAAGTCAAAACCCAGAAGGTTCACAGAGCACAACTGTAGGTTTTTCTTTCTTTTTTGTCTTAGTCCTTCAGAGCCAAGGCAGCATTTGGAAAATCAACTGCAACTGTGCTCATTTTTACACAGTCAAAAGATTGACTAACTAATCCTTCTCTTCCCTGTCATTTTGACTACCAAGTTGCTTCAGGTGTAGATGGAGGAGTGACTGTCCTGAAAGAAGAGCAAGAGGTCCATAGTCCAAGTCGAAGTGTAGCCCCAGCAATTAGAAACACATCTTCTTTTAGCTCTCTCACCCGTGTCAGTCAAGAAGAAATCCACTGAAGCATCAAGAAATCCATTAA
The DNA here is from genome assembly GCF_001715985.3 of Manacus vitellinus. Lineage (NCBI taxonomy): Eukaryota > Metazoa > Chordata > Aves > Passeriformes > Pipridae > Manacus > Manacus vitellinus. The sequence continues at coordinate 33,590,305 of NW_021940682.1, read as the reverse complement.
AGTCAGTGGAATTGCACCAGCACAAGGTTGCTCATTGAGATTAGGGTCTAACTTTGGTGTCTGTTTTATTTGTAAATTGAGCAGATAGAAGCCACTGGGAAATCATTAAATCGGAACTTAGCAATTTTAATTTCCACTTGTTTTTTTGAGTAAAACCATACTTTGTTATCCTTGCAGAGTCTACAAGGACTAGTTTGAACTACTCTCACCAGCTAAGACAACACTTCTGCTTTATAAGGTGAGCACGTTGAATAAAGCTTCTCGATGTAGTTGTTTCTTTTTCTTTTAATTCACCTCCTGACCTTTTAAAATTACTTTACTCAGCAAAGGACAATAGGGCCAATCCAACTCCCATTAAAGTCAGCAGGAGTCTTTTCATTAACTTCAGCTGAAGTTGGGCTGGGCCCAATAAGACTAAGAGTAAAAAATAGAACTCATATAGAGCTTTATCTTGCCCCCTGTGGCTTGATAACTGACCTCCCATCATGTTCACTGGGACAGGATTGGGCTTATAAATCCAAGTAAAATTATTAAAGGACCAATTCTATAACCCAAAGCTTATAAAATATTTGCATTTCCTCTTTTTAATCACACAGGAATATTTGAAAACTATTCATGACTTTATGAACAAGGAAAAGTTTCCAAGTGAACAGATTGGATTCATGTTTGGTTTGCTTTGTGCCCTAGAGTTTTCCCTTTTTAAAATAGGAGGATGTCAGGGGTAAGGGGCTCAGTGATGACCCCGTGTAACTCCTTCAGTCTTTGGATTTTTTGCTTCATCTTCCCGCACAAGCACCATTCTGTTTCCTCGCCAGGACCTTGCCAGGTCACCCCAGCTCCAATCCTCTGCGCTTTTTGCTCTCCTAGAAGAGAGTGCCTCTGGTCTCCTCTACCTGACTGACCTAAAATAAGCAGAGCAGCACCCAGAGGGGTTCATCTGGGACAGGATGGTGATGTGAATGCCTCTTAGTGTAATGGGAGCAAGTGGACTGGATTTTGTTCTTTGTTCCACCTTTAGCCTGAGACACTAAACATTTGTTTTCTAATTAATGCTTAAAATATACCCTAAGATGATAAAAGTTCTACCAACTCAAACTCTCAGCCTGTTCTGTGACGTGGATTTTGCAGTGGTTCTGCACATGACACAAAGCTGATATTTTTCTCTTTATTGGCTTTTCGTGATGCTCTTTTTCCCTTTCTGTCTATTTACCTTACAACAAATATACGTGGAAAACCCCATCTCAAACATACTGAATTGTTTCATCACCAAGAGAAGAAAGGTCATTTGGTAGCTCTTTGAATTGAATGTAAAAATACCACCTACTGTAGGTGCTTGTGTGTTTTATTCCAGAGACCCTAGATCACAAGTTTTCTTTTGGTTAAAAATAAATCTACTCACTGCCATCTACGGGGAACATTTTCCAATGTCAAAAACTACCTCTGCCATCAGAATAATTTGTAGCAGCCACTCAGGAAAAGGTGGGCTCGATGAGACAACCGCACTATGAGGCAGAACACAGAGCCACTACGGAGCAGCAGATGCTGTTCTACCCTCCCTCCCACATCATGAACTCTTCTCTTTTTTCAGCAGAATCTAAATTTACTCAGTCCTTTAAACATAGACACATAGTATATTGGAAAGAGCTCTTAGATATCCTCAGCTTCTCCCTTCATGAAGAGGAAGAGCCCCCCTGACACCATCAGCCATGGTATTCTCTGCGCTCATCCAAATGCGTTGCAGCGTCAACATCAGTCACTTCAAAGAGCTCTTTCATGTACCACATATTTTTTTATCTAGAAGGCCTGAGCAAAAGGCAGATCTGGCCGTGTCTGGCTTTATTCAGCTTGCCACTTGTGTGGCCCCTTGGAGAGGTCTCAGAAAAGTGAACAAACTTTCCATGCATTTTCAGCGAGGATGTGTAAGATATAAAGCCTTTTCTGTCTCCAGTTGTTAGCAATGAAAGGTAATCAATGGCTTTGTGTTGCTCTCAGATGTGTTGGTCCTACTGAATGAAGGATTCTGCTCCCACCTACATTGCAGAGAAGTCCTGTTCCCTGGGTTAGACAGTGCCTGGAGATGGGCAGTTTCCATTCCTCTCTGCTGAGGCTCCCACTCACATCTCAGGAGAGAGCCTGCCGACCATACTGGATCAGGCTGCTCTCATGGCACCCGCCTCAGCAAACAGCTGGGACCATGCCCAATTTCATCATATGGGGGATGCTCTAGGAAACCACCTATGGAGAAGTCAGCTCTTCTGGGAAATGTTTCAATGAGGACAACCTGACCCAATTTCAGGAGCCTATGTGCAGGGAAGCCTGGCAAGGTGTGCGTACCTGTCCCACTGGCTCACCCTTCCCAGCTGTGTGGGTGCTCATGGAGCAAGGGATGCTGCTCTTTGACCCTTCTGACACCAGATGAAACAGCTGTGATTCTACGTGTTCCAGATGGAATTGGCTCATAGGAACCTGCCTGTACCCCACAGAAAACCCTGTTGTCAGATCCTTACTGTTGCCACATTGTGTTTGACAATGTTCAATTGTCTTTTCTGCAGGTCTTTGTAGGTCTTTTCTGCACAGTTCTTACTAACTTCAGGCAACAGGAACTGACTTCAGGACCTTAATTCGTCACTATTGGCTTCTTCTGTCATCTAGTTCACTGTCTGAAGGAGCCCTTGCACTCTGCTAAGAACAGAGAAAACCCACCAGAAACAGACATCTGATTTGGAGAGTTAGGTGCCTAAAGTCAGACCGCTTAGTCTCCTGCAAGCAGGATGTCTGATTGAAGATAATAGCTCACATTTTTAGGAATCTTCTGATGAAGTCATGAGACCTGATGGCTTTGCTTAGCATTCTAGTGGCACCTAAAGCAACAGTTGTTCTTAGTGATTTATGTAGATGCAAATATTCTGGCAGGTTCTCTGCTCTTGTATCTCTGCAGGGAGAGACAAGCCAGATACTGCACTCTCTCGTTAACCAGAAGCCAGAAGAGAAGGGAAGGCACATACCAGATTTGCTGCATATACCTTTGTTGGCCAAACAAGTCATGCAGCCAACAGCCTATTCCATGCAGCAACCATGGTTTCATACTGCTTTTACAGCCAAATGAGGATGGGAAGGTATATAGCAGGAGGTTGTATTTTTCACTCTTGATTCTTATTGGAAGGTTTGAAGTGTTTTGTTTATATGCTCAAAGAACAGCGGCCAAGTCTCTTCATGTTTGTAATTACCTGGGTACAACTCGCAGGAACTTTTGTTTTTCTCAACTAGAAAGCAATTGTCTGTAGCCAGTCACTTATAAAAGACTTTCAGGATAGTTTTATCCATTTCTCTGTTCTTTGAATACTAAGCAGAAAGTAGAAATCAGTTCCCTAGACGGTATAATACTGTCTGCTGCTATAGACTGTTGTGTACTTACCATAAACATTGATTTCCTTTGGACCCAAAGATATTGCCTTTTTTTTTGTGATGGATTGAATGTGACTGCGTATTTCTAAAATACACAAAGGTGGAACAACCACAAATGTATAATTAATGAATTGTTCTGGCCATATTTACTACAGAAGTTGCCAGTGCCTTGGCTGGAAAACATATCCATTCAGGTCTAGGCCAAGTGCATGCCAACATGTAGTATATTTTCATTAAGTTACACGATAGTAATGTTTTTAGGAATCACTTGCATTCTTCCAGTCTGCCTGCCAGAAGTGTTGCCCAAATCCGTTCCCTATTTAATCGTGAAGGAATGCTGTTCAAAAGATTTGGGGTCAGAAGTGCTTAATAAATCAATCCAGATACACTCCTAATGAGTGGTGAATTAAACAGCATTTGTTTTAAGATCAGAGGTCCTCTTGGGAGATTATTTTTTATTGCAAGCAGAATTGTTCACTTCCAGGTATCAAGGAGCTGTGAATTAAGGCCTGTTAGGAAGAATCTTAGTCTTCTTCACTGAAAGCATGTGATTATGTCCAGACAACAATAATAAATAGGTGAGACTCATGTCCTCCACTGGAATACCCTGTTTCCTGAGTTTAGGAAAAAGAAAAATTTTGTAGCTTCAGGTGGGATGAAGTTATTCTGCATTTGTATCTCCAGGTTCTTACCTTGCAGACCACAGCACAAGGATTTAGAACAAGGAGTGTGAAGAAAATAGAGGAGGTGGAAAGGAGGTGTTTGGAGTCCACACTGACTAGCAGAAATGGCAGCTCACTGACTCCTTAGAGCAGTCTCTGCAGGGCTGGGCAGAGGAGATTTTTCCTCTGTTGGGGAAGGAAAGCTAGAGAAGCCAAGGCTTGTTGCCACCTCGAAGGACAATGTGCAAAATTTCAGGCAACATCTTTGAAATGGAAAGGATGTAGCTTGCTTGTAATGTCTTGTTTATTTCTAGCCTTCTATGCTTTTAAAAACTGGTGTTTTTTCAGAGCATTAGAAATGAATAATTCTACCTTTCTGTCACTTTCACTTCCCATCCCCACTCTTCTCTGAGCAGGCCAGCAGGCTCACTTGTGCAGTAAGTGAATATCCCCATGAAGCCTAAGTGGCGCCATGAGGAATAAGTGAGAGTCCCTGAACAAGCAGCAGAGGATCAGGTCCCACACCAATTGCTAGGGAGCCACAGTCCATGGTAGGAGAAATTAAGAAACCCATGCATACAAAAGGACCTGACCATCCATCATCATTCTATATTACCAGGAAAAGTGTAGCCAATTCCCTGTGGTGATCAGAGAAACACAATTAGGTCCTTTCTGTTTGCACATTATTATGTTTTTGTCACACATTGCTCACTTTGCATCACATCATTTCACTTAATTTTAGTTTAAACAGATAGTCTACCATTCTATTTCCTAATCATAGTTCCACATTTGGATAGAAATACCCTACAACACAGTAGTGTAATACACAATCAAGAAGAAGGAGCACACGGATGAAGTGACTTCCAGGTCAAGGATGTGGGTGCAGGAATTTGAAATATCCTCATAAGGAACAAGAGCTTTGAAACGACAGTTTCCACAGAATATTTAGCAATTCATGCTCTGGGACTCAAATTAAAAAGAGATTTTTTAAAAAAAAATGTAGCTCAAAACTTGGCATTTTGTTTCTGTGGGAAATCCTGACATTTTCAGACAGTTTTTGTTCTGAATTGGAACAGGGCCTGAAAAAGTGGAAATGAAATTCTGAAAATATTTTGTTCTATGGAGCTCAAAAAAATGTTTTTCATCTTTTCTAAAATCAGATGCAGCCCATGGACTGTGGGGGAGGGGTTCTTCTCAGATGACTGCGAAGTCTGAAGTGCAGTGATGTCAGAGGTGACTCTGCAGCATTCCCTGGACTGCTTATGTGATGTGTGGCATATAAACCCCTTGGTCTCATTCTTTCTTGGCCCTCCAGACCAGCCATGTGCCCTGCTGTGCTGCAGAGCCTGGGAGCTGCAGCTCCTGGTCCGGAGATGTGCTGTCTGTCAGCTGCTGCCAGGGGACAGCAGCTTGATCCTGCAAGACTGACAAGAAAGCTCCAGCTTGGGTATGTCAAAAATTTCCAGAATCAAAAATATTTTCATGAAACATTTTGGTTTTGACATATTAATCAATCACCAGTTCCTGAGTAGTTAGGAACCATGTAGGTTTCGTGGGCAGTGAAGCACATTATGGCTCTTGGACAGTCGTAGACATTCTTATATAAGTCGCCAGTGGGAGAAGGGGGATGTATCAAAGAGACTAACCTCTGCAGGAAGAAAGAATGATCTTCAAAAGTCCTGAGATGACCATACGGATATATACAAGTCCAGGGAATGTCACTGATGGAAGTATGAGTGTGCAACTTGTATGCAAAAGGAGAAGGGCTGAAGAGGTAAAACAGTCTGGGGTAGGCACATTAGAGTTTAGGTTATTTATGTTGGTTAGCCATTTACATCTTTTCACTGGTTTAGATCTCATCTCTTTTTGAAAATGAGGTTTGGATTCATAAGTTATCTGGACACTTTTAATAGTTTTATCTCAAATTAGTAACTCTTCCAGGAGTAACTTCAGTACTTGCATGTTCCCTGTTTTATAGTGGATATTATTTATCCCCACATATGTCAGTTCAGAAGGACAGTTCAGGAAAAGGTATGGCTTATTATATAGCAGTGATGGATGGTTCCTTTATAGAAACCACTTGCATCGGGGAGAACAACTGTTGTGTATTAAATACGTTCCCTGTATTATGCACAGAGTTCATACCTGTCATTGAAGTAAAAATCCAAAGAAAGAGAGAAAGAGCAAGAAACCTTATGAAATTGCTTGAAATATCCAAATAAATATCAAAGAACACACCGTGATTTTTGTTATTACAATGAGCATCTATGGAAGCCATGATGATGCAGAGCTTGAGAAACTTGGCAAATGAGTTGGTGTCCCTGGGACTTTTTGTTCCTGTACTGAAGAAGGATGAAAACTCTGCATATTGAGGGGTTAGTTGCTCATAAAGCATTAATAGCTGGAGAGGTGCCAAATCATTATTACTTTTTCTGGGAGTGGTATTAGGTATTATTTAACAAGATAAGATTTTTTTCCATACGTCCATTCCAGTTCAGTATTGGAAGAGGAAACACATACCTAGGGGATTACAGGCCCAGAAAACACCTTCTCCAGGAAAACAAGCTGAGTGAATCACTTCAGACAAAAGTGTGTTGAAATGTTAAACAAGTGCTCTCTTGATTTGATGTTCCTGTTAATTATAAAAAAAATTAACACCTCTATGAACATGCAGACAAGTTAAGACTGATATTGTTTTATAGAATTAGTATTTTATAACCTCAAACTATCCTGAAAACATATAGGGAAAAAATTAGTCCTGTGTTATTCAGAATCAGAATTATCTTAGCTTTGTGGTTTCTGCTAAAGCCAGCTAACAGGGACACATCTTAGTAGATCTCTGGCTAGCAGAGTTATTTTCAAACCTGGGGCCAGTTCGCATTTCTCTGGACAGGTCTTGAACTGCAGAGATGGCATAGTTTGGTCATACCTTCAGAATAAGGCTCATCCCAATGTGGAGATTCCCTAGAGACACTCCAAGGCATAGGAGCATGTAGTTTACAATGCAAGTGAGCTTAGACAATCACATAGGCTCTCTGCAGTGTTCCTCATTTAGTTGTTTAAAACTGTTAGGGTCCTTCACACGGTGAATCTCTTCCCTGAATTCAGTGTACCCACAAAGTGGAGGGCAGTGGGAGATTCTTTGTTGCCTTCCCTTCTCCCATGGTCTCCCTGATAACATATATGTGTGTATATATATATTTACATACCTATGCTCAAACTGGGGGCTGGGAGATTTAAAAGGGCAAGAGCTCAAACTTTTGTCTGTTGACAGGACAGACCCCTGCCAGTGGCAGAGGAGCACAGGAGTCCAACTGCTCAGGCTGGGATTTCTTTGCTAATTACAATCAACTTTGGGAATTTTTCTTTTAAAAAATCTTGCATTTAAAAGTTGGGAGAAATGGAGTGCTTGTGTCCCAGAAACCCCAGAGGCCAGCAGAGGTGAGAAAAGTAAAATTTGGGCTCAGTGACCATGAGGAAAGTTTCTGGGAAGGAATATCTGACCAACCAGGTATGTCTCTAAGAGCCGCTGTTGTGTTTCTGCTCCTTATTTAAAAAAACTGGAATCCTTTGGGGAAGTTTTGGAGAGTGAAGGGGTGGTAGAGAAGAAGTTGTGGAGAAAGAGGAGATTAATGGCAGCAAGTATCTGGCAAGATAATATTAGGCTGAATCTAATAAAAATAGCAACATGGATATCTCAGGCCTTTCTGCCAAGCCATAAGGGTGTGAGTACTTTTCTTGGAATATACTGTAATCTTCCCTGAATCCACATGCATTTCAGGTGCAGGAGAGCAACTTTCTCCATAGTTTTCTCTGAGTCTGGGCAGATTCACCACATTTTCCAAGCTGATGCTTTATTGTTTTTCCCTTCTCTGTTTCAGCTCTTCTAGTAAAGCTCTTTTATTTAAGCCTGGGTAAACTCTAAGTAGAGAGATTAATCCTTCCTGCTGCTTGTCATGGGGCATTTGGTTCTTTGGTCTCTGGACAGCAAGTTTAAGTTGGTGACACAAATTTTGCCACAGAAAATCAAACCCAGCCCATCAGACTGACGGTAAATAATTATCAAAGGGTTGCATGAATATTCAAGCATATATGGGCATCTTTAGCATGTAGTCCTTTAATCCAGGGGAATAACCCAACAATGTCACAACTACAGTACATAAATGGGTATGCTTTGGTCTACATACACTTGTAGGGTATGTACAGGCATGTATTTAAAGAGAGAAAGAGGGAGAGGGCAAGTGTAAACAACCTGTGGAAAGCCAAATAAGGCAAGATAAGAAATACAAAAGCCCCATTACATGATGGCTGGTGGCACAACAATCACATCCCTGCCAAGGCTCCTGGAGGGGGGACTTGCAGGCAGCTTCAGCAGTGGGACTGGCCTTCAGACTTCCACTAAAAGTCATGCCCCCAAGAAGACACTGGCATGTGAAGAAGTCATTGCTGCCAGCAAAAAACACCCATCCCTTGGCAGAGGTGCAGGGCACTAATGTAACAAGGCACCTTCCCAAGTAGCCACAGATGGTTGCCAGCCTTTTTCAGCCCTCCTTCCCCTGCTTCACCTCCCTCAGGGATCCTCTGCTGCCACTTGGCTGCAGGTTAACTTGGGCAGGACAGACTTCAACCACTCAGTTGGCCCTATATGGCTCTGATTTTCAATTCTGTACAAGCAACAGCCACCAGCCCTGGAAACCAATTAGAAAGTCTGTCAAATGCTGCCAGTTACAAGGCAGTGTTCTGTGGAGTGCATGGCCTGGTACTGATCACTATGGGCTCTAAGCACAGCCTTTACTTCTTTTGCTTCAATTACAGGGCCCTGAAAGCATCTTGTGTTTTCAGTTGTGATTGTCATCACACTTCAATGCAGCATGAGCCATGGCACGTGTGTGAACACAGCTGGATTACTATACAAAATGATAGATATTTTCTTTATAGGCATGTGAATAGAGTCCCCACAATCTGCCAACAGCCAAATGTGTTGGGCTACCATTTCTAGTGGAGGATCAAAGAGTATATTTAAATGTTTCTAATTCAATATCCAAGTAACTACAGAAAGTCACAGGCAGTGGGGGTGGCAAGGGAGTGGAGGAAAGGAGGTATTAGAAGAACATGTTTGCTGGGTGCACATGTGCAAATTTGGATGGATGTGTTAGCCTGCCAGGTGGGGGACATACTCTTGGAGTACTGTGCCCAGAGGGGGTGTTCCCACTGCCCAGGCTAACCCCCTATTCCTGCTACATGCCTTGGGGCTTAGCCACAGACATGGACAGGATGCCTCATGCTATGTACAGGAGAGCCCATGCCACCTGGCTGGGGAGCAGCAGGGGTCCTGGGAAAGGGCAATTGAGCACATCATCTTCGAAGTCCACCCACAGCACTCACCCGCAGGGAGGGTGGGCAACACCTGAACCTGCTGCACCTCCTGCTCAGGTGAGGGCAGGTTTTTCCATGTGATGTCCTGACTTCCCATTCCTGCCATGTCTGGGGACTGGTTTGGACTGAGGCAATGAAAGAGAAGCATATTTCTGGTCATCTGGAGTGCATCGCCTCTCCTTCTTGCTCCATGGTTTCTCTCCAGGCAATGAAAATGGTATGGCAGAAGCCAGGAAAACCCAAGGTACATGAGCAAGCAGCCACTTAGGGGAGAGAGGCTGGAAGCTTTTGTCTGTTCATCTTACAGTTTTTCCTATTTATGGCTTTGTAGCAGGAGAGAGGAGATCTGCACCCTTTCAAGTAAACAACAACAGAAAAAGCACCTGAAAGCAATTACTGGAGCAGATAAAAAAAGCATTACACGGAACAGCCTGAAAACAGTTCCATCTCCTCCCCTGCCCCAGCAAGAATGTCACAATGGGAGGTAATGATGCTGAAAATGACCTGTTCGTTGTGTTCTTTTAATGTCATCCTTTCACTTGTATAAAATAAAGCATGTGTAATGACTAACACCTTGACTGACTTGTTTATTTTTCATAATACAAGAAAGAATATATAAATATGAGTGAATACTACAGCAAAATCTACAGTATATGTTTATTGGTATTTACTGGTATAACTTACCTAAAAGTCTAAAAATTAATCAAGGTCCCCAAATTTTAGTGTATCAGAGTGGCACATTTAAAGTCCTGACCCCATGCTGGGAAAGCCACATAGACCCCAGCTCCAGCTGCAGGTGTGCTGCAGAAGGGAACTTGCTGAGTTATGGCAATGTTTCGGTGCAGGTGCTGACTTGGCATCTTCACGGCACAAAGCTGTTGCAGAGTGGGAGTCACCACCAAAGCTGGAACAGATGGTCTAGTGTGGGGACACCCACAGAGTAGCTCTCTGAGCCATGGCTGGGTTTATCCTTGCTGGTGGCTGTCAGCCCACGATGGATGTGGCTGTTCCCCAGCAGGGCAACTCACCTCTGGTGTTCTTGAAAAGATTTAATGTGCTGTCTATCCCCGGTTTCGCTGAACACACAGCACCTGCCTTAATTTGGATTTTTCTTGGTTTTACCTGGCTCATGCTATGCCTATAATGTTCTTTAAAAAGTTGTCTTCTTTTTTTGATGAATATGTGCAGTAGCAATTTACCAGATCAGAAAGGATATACTTTCTCCTTTCTTTAATATGTTTTAAAACCAAAATGTATCTCTTCTGTTCTAGGGTTAACCTAAGAATCCCAATCTTATGTAATAACCCTGTTACCTGGTAATAAGGCAGAACGATGGACTAAATCTTTATATGGAATAAATCTTTATATACAGGGGTTTAGACTAATTTCGTTTCTGGTCAAAATACAGGACTGTAACAATTAGCAAAACTTCAACCACTTCTCCACAATCTGTAGATTTTCCTTTGGTCTAGGATACTGTACGCCTATCTGGGAAGTTGCAGCTAGCTACAGAACCTGTCAGTTTGAATTCCAGCAAACAAGTTGTACCAAATTTATGGTGCCCTGGTAAATGACTCTTTTTGCAGAATAGGGTATTAATATCAGCCAAAAGCTCAAATTCACCTGTCATGTCCAGGTAATAGAACTTATCCAGAAGCTAGAAGGAGAGTGAGAAGGTGATCAGTCACCCAAATATTGGAGCCTTCTCTCCTTAGCACACTAAGTGGGTAGGAGATACCTTTTCATGTCCTGTTCATTCTGACTTACTAATAATTTGAATTAAAACATCAGAAATACATCAAATTGATACTGAAGAACTGGTGGCTGTCTGTAGGTGACAGTGAGCAGCTAGTTGTTTTGAAAGCAGTGTGTTTGAACACTGATACAGCCTCCTTTCTCTGGACTGTAAGTACAGATGGAGTCCCTAGACAAGCCTGAGGACCTGTGCTACCCACACAGGCAGAGTGTGCTGCAACCATTGCATGGACTGGTGAAAAAGTGGAGGATATCTTATAGTCAAGATGGAATGAATCAAATTCCTCCAGATAGTTGGCTGCTTAACTGCACTCAAGTCAGTGTCAATTAAAATACAACCAAAATATTTTCAGCAATCTGGGCTTGAGGATATGGGCTCCTTCAGAAGTAGAATCATAGAATCATGGGTCATTTAAATTGGAAGAGATTTCTAAGGCCAACCCTTAACCCAGTACTGCTAAGTCCTCGCTAAAGTGTGTCCCTAAGTTACACATCTGCAGAGCTTTTAAATACCTCCAGGGAGGTGTGAGAGCCGGTCTTCCACAAAGTTTCAGTGATCTCTCCCTCCTTCTCCTTCCCTCTTTTTGCTCCCTCTGCTTCTATTTCTTTGCTCCTTTCTTGATGCTTTGGGTGGCTTGGAGCTGGAGGGATTTGATGTTGCTTTAAGTGGTGTGGATTTATTGGATTTTGACTGAAATGTTGTGGATTAATAGTGTATGTGCTGAGTTGGTATTGTGGTGGAACATTTTGTCTAGCTTGTGTAGTGTCCTTTTGAACTTTGGCCAAGTTCCCTTATTTTCTCCCCTAAATTAATAAAGAAACCTCTTGGGAACAAGCCAGTGGCTTATTCTCTTGACACTATCTCGAGGTATTAAAGAACCCTATATCTATATTTTAAATTAAAACTCCTAGCTGAGCCTGTGAGATGACACCTCCTGGGCCTGGAGTCTTACACCCTGCTACATCCATGGTAAAGGACCACTGGTGAAGGTGATGCTGCCCTGGGTTGGACCCATGGCTTCTGTTTCTGCTTTTGTTTCCCCACCCACTGGCAATGGAAAACTGCTCAACAATCACATCTACTTTCCTGATTTGTTTTGTTGTGACTGGTAAAGCAACAGTAAAATCAGCTGTGGTTAGATAAAATTTTATCTTAGTGGCACAGAGAGGGATTGTATTCATGTTTCATTAGCAGAGGTTGATTGATTAAAAAGAATTAATTAGTTTTCTTTGTCCCACTGCACTGCTGACACGCCAAAAAGAAGATTTGCAGGAGACATTTCACTGTCAGGTTTTTTCTCTTGGAGGTGTTGAAGAAAGGCCTGATACCACACCAGGAAGGAGATTGGGAACAGATGTGCAAGATGTGTGTGAGCTTGTGAGATGTGTGTGAGATGTGAGTGAGCACGATGTGTGTGTGGGTGCAAGGCATGTACACATAAGAATGTGAGATGCACTTGTCTGCAAGAGGCGTGTGAGCATGAATGCACTGCAGTAGGGAGGGTTGCAGTGGGGCAGGTGGCCACAGCCAGGGCTCAGGCTCAGGGCTGTGACTGGGGGCATGGGGAGGCCAAGCTGCCCCTTGGTGCAGAAAAAGCACTTCCCAGAGGCAGTGCTGCCATTCATGCCCTCTCCTCCACAACTCACAGCTCCTCGTGGCTGATTTTCAGCTCATGTTTTTCAGCTGGAGTCCTTTTTAAAGATGCACAGTGATGAATCAGTTGTAAATTAAGCACCGGCTTAGGATATGATCATGAGGACTAAATAAATTACTTCTCAGTCGATTCTCTGAAAGTAAATTAGTTAGTTACTTTAGCATATTTTAAACTAAGTCTTTATTGGTTAATGACCAGATTTGGTTTGCTCCAGTCATCATCAATTGCTGGAATAAGAAAAAACCCACAAACCTTCAAACATATGAGTCATGAGAAGAGCTGGGATATATCACTAACACGTAGCTGACAATATTTCCTGCATCGGTTCACAAGCCGCCAGGATGTCCCTGGTGAACTATACAGAGCCCATCGGGCTCTCAGGGGGCATGTGTGTGCTGTCAGTCATTGGCAGCATAGCAGGGAAACCAACAATGAAATAAAGGCCTCGACGCACCCAGTGGAGCTTGCGGGATGCTGAAAAATTACATGAACAGCTGAAATCCTGCTGCTGAGCAGATGATCCAGAAATTAAATAAGGTACTGGGATGCAGAAAGCTGGCTGGTTTTTGTATGAAATCCTGTGCTAGCCCCTGGAAAGACCCCTGCATCCTACAGAAAGGGCAGGTTTGGTAAGAGAAGAAACTGTGGGTTTATGTCAGCATTTGAGATTTATAAACAGGGATTTAGGAGAGCAAAATTCAGACTCCACTTAAATGCATTGAACTAGAACAGATTTTTGGAGAGAGAGAAAGAGAAAGAATATGGGAAAAGTTGAATGCTTTAATAGTACTGCAATAAGTTTGTAGTGAACTGCTTGTGTCCACTTTTTTAAAAACCACTATTTGCAAAGGTAAGTTTGTTTGCCTACAGTAATACACAGTGAACACACAACATTCCACAGGTTACCTATTGACTCATAAATAGTGGAAGTTAAGTGCCATTGGAAAAGACATATTTTTACTTTTTTTTGAATGTTGTTTTAGCAGAACAAAAATTGTGAGGAGGAAAGTTTGACTTATGATTGATTATGGCAAACCACTTGCCAGTCCAATAACATTAGCCTCTGCATACCCCTGGTGCTTTGCAAGAGTTTCTGTCTTGTTGTGTCCGGAATTAACCATGCTTGGACTCCTTGACCCAGACGCCTTCCAGGATGCCCTTGGATCTGGTGACAATGAACAGCTGTGCTGCATCATGGGAGCTAACCCCTCTGAGGAGACTTACTAGAAAGCAGATCCTTTTTTGTGATATTCTTCTGTTAAGAGAATCAGGATTGCATCTCCTGTGTAACTCAAAGAAATACTGGGGGAAAGTCTCACCATTTTTCTCCTAGAAGATACAATAAATTAAATTGGTTAATAAGATTTTAGAATATTCATAACAGTTATCCCACATGGTTCCTTCAAATTGCTTTAGTACACACATTAATGTTAACAGAGACCATGGGATTTGTTTTCTTACTGGGAATATATTGTATAGTTCCCCTCCAAGACTCTTGTCCTTCTCTTCAGTAAGGTAACTACATGTGTTTTTGCTGATGGGGAGCTTAAAACACTTGATTGTAGTCCCAAGCCTTTAAAACCCAGGGAGTGAACATGGCCACACCAGTACCAAGTGTACCCGACATGAAAGCCTGCAATCGTTTGACTCTGTTGCAAACCAAATCTTATTCACAGAAATGTTCATGAGAAAGTGAACAGGAAAGTTCACTCATCCACACCTTTTAAATGAAGACTGACAGCAGATATGAAAATAGCTTTTGTTTCCAATTTCATTCCATATGCTTATGGAGTGGTTGCAGAATCAAGCTATTTGTATCCAAAAGGAAACATTCTTTCTGTAGATATGAAACATCCAAGGATTTGTGAAACTTAGATTTTAAAATAAGTAAGTAATTCTGGTTTTACTACCTTTTCAGCTGTCCTGGAAGTATAGACCATCCTGCACTAATGAGTTCCATTTCAGGAGTCTTTTTTGTTTTGAAAAGCAGATGCAGAAGTTCAAAGTATAGCCTTTTCAGATAAGAGAAGGAAGCATGCTCTTATGCACACAAATATAACTTTCAGTCAATAATTTGCATATGGATGCTTTGCATGCATAATTACATGTCTATGTCATCACTGGTGTATTTGATGTTGGATATTCTGTACTTAGTTACCACCCAAGTGCATTTAGCTTTGCACTGTATCCTTATTTTCAACCTCATCCTAATTGGAATCCTATGAATATGATTGTTAAAAAATTTATTATATTAAACAAACTGTTGTACTCTCAAGGAAAACGCGGTTGGCTCAGGTTTGAGACACTTGGTTCTGCAGAGATAATGAGAACAGTCCTATCTAAATTCAATTGGATTAAGATCTGTCAGTAAATTGAATGCAGCATCCAAGACGAGAGCTCTGACAAGAAAATTTATACAATTTCATGAAGTTTACAATTTAATGGAAAGGAAAAGCTATTCACAATTTAGCATGAAGGGGGGAGAGCTCTTTACCTCAGCCACACTCTGCCTAGACCGTGCTTCCAGCCTCTGTGCTTCTCCTACCACGTCATTTCCCTCCCCTCCCCTGCCCAGCTTTCTTTCTTCCTCCACTGTTTCTCTAGCTGGGGGCTGGAGGGAACTTCCAAGCCCTCCTGTCTCACCTGAAAGTTCATCTTGAGGCTTTTTATGATGGGAGAAGGAGTGGGAGAAACATGGGTAGTGAAGGGTGGTGGGAACTGTCAACCATGAACATGATGCTGAGGGTCTTGGGCGTCCCAGGGAAGATGCAGAATGAGGAGAAATGCACCTATGCAAGATACTGTGAAGCTGCTCCCAGTCCTTGGGGACACACAGAGAGGCTGTGTGGGCCTGCTCAGGGTGAGACATGGAGTGGGAAACACTGAGATATTTCTTGGTTATCCCATGCACTGGTGCATCTCTTTCTGCACAGAGTCAAGAAAGAAGTGAAGAACATACAAGGTGATGACTGTCAACACAATGAAAGAAGGGATGTTGGAAAGATGCTACCACAGCAGTACTTCGGATGAGCAGCCAGACCTGGAGTTCATATCAGATGGTGGCTTTCATGGCAGATACGTGGGGTGTTAGGAGCCAGCTGCGGCATCACATTGCACTGATGGAGCGAGCAGTGAGTGGCACAGAGGGGAAAACACAACAGTGCCAGAGGTTGGCGACAACTCCAGAAGGACCTTTCTGTTATCACCCTCAGTCAGTCAGGACTGACTACATCATGTGAAAATGTGGAAGAATGGTATCTGCTCCTCTGTCACATATACCAGATCTAGCTCAGACAGACCTCTGGGTGGCTGTGAGAAGCAACCCTGCGGAAGATACAGATACTGCTGTCGCTGCAGTTTCTGAGCCTAGACCTATACCAGCCTCATTCCCCTGGCTAAGTGTGGACCTCTGAAGAGTTTCATGAATCTTTCCATGAAGAAGATCCCTCAGCCAGTCCCAGCGCTTTGCTGAAGCAGATAACAGCGTCTGGAAAGACCTTCATTATCTCTTGTGCCGTCTGGAGGCCAGGGCTCCCTTCCTGCCTGGCCTCTGAACTGTACTTGGCACTGTCTACTCACAACCATGTCTGCCATCTCCTGCCTCACAAATCCCTCACTCAAAATTACCACCACGTTTGCTTTCTTCACTTTTTTCTTTTCTTTTGAAAAGTGAGGTGACATAAATTCACTCTCATAATATGTATCAAGTGAAGACCATCTGTGTTACAAGGCACTCCTTTCACATGAGAGATAGGCATAATTTTGACACAAGGTAAAATGAAACCCATGGGAGAGGGAGACACTCATTCCCCTCCCAGCCCCCTCCTCTTCTCGCTAAAGGACTGACACGCTTCAAAGACAAGGGCTAGTTGATGTGAAGCCTGTATATTGGTGCTCTGAGGACAGCAAGAGGACATTTTTACTTGTGAGCAGACAAACATATGCTGTGTCTAAAAATGGCTTCAACTGGTAGGGTGTGTACAATGCCGAGAAGAGTCTGGCGGCCAGGGCCCTGCCTGCCTCTGGCCCTGCTCCTGGTGAAGGTGATATGGGGTCTGTCTCCTCTCTCTGCTGACACAGCATGGCCTCCTGAGAAAACATGCCTTGGGCAGTCAGAGCTCCACTTCCCAGGTTTGCTGAATCGCAGCTCCCTTGAACAGTGGATCTGTTGGAGTGGGCCCAGAAGAGGGCCATGAAGATGATCAGAGGCTGGAGCATCTCTCCTCTAAAGACAGACTGAGAGAGTTGGGGTTGTTCAGCCTGGAGAAGAGTCTGGGAAGACCTTAGAGCAGCTTTCCAGCACCTAAAGGGGACTACAGGGGAGCTGAAGAGGGACTTTTTACAAAGGCAAATAGTGATAGGATAAGGGGGAATGGCTTCAAACTGAAAGTAGGTAGATTTAGATTAGATATTAGGAAGATATTCTTTACTGTGAGGATGGTGAGACACTGGAACAGGTTGCTCAGAGAAGTTGTGGATGCCCCATCCCTGGAAACATTCAAGGCCAGGTTGGATGGGGCTTTGAGCAACCTGATGGAAGGTGTCCCTACCAATGGCAAGAGAATTAGAATTAAACAATCTCTAAGGTCCCTGCCAACCCCAACCATTCCATGATTCTCTGACCAGCTGCAGTGAAGACATGTACACAGGGAGCCTCCAGAAAATAGTCTGAGCAAAAGGCCTCAGGGGAACTGTTTTGCGTAACTTCAGAAAGCAGGTGCCAGGCCATCTTCCAGTCACAGAAGCTCACTAGACAAAACAGTGCAAAGAACCCCCCCCCTTTTTCTGCCTCTCATCCAGAACCTCAGCAATCTCTAGACCATGAAGAAATCCTGACTGTGTCTAAAGTCAGTAGGTGAGCCATGAGCTTCAGTGAGACCGGGATTCCACCAAGGCACTGGATGGTGTCTCCTCATGGTGTACATTGCTTATGGCACACAGGACAGAAATGACAAAGATAACACTATTTGAATCATGCACACTGCTAATACCACCAAATACAAATAACATCATGCACCAGTACAGGCTGGGGGATGACCTGCTCTGTGGAGAAAGACCTGGAGGTCCTGGTGGACAACAAGCTGTCCATGAACCAGCAGTGTGCTCGTTCATGGCCAAGAAAGACTATGGTATCCTGGGCTGTATTAGGAAGAGCATTGCCAGAAAGTCAAGGGATGTGATCTTATCCCTCTACTCAGCCCTAGTGAGGCCGCATCTGGAGTTCTGTGTCCAGCTCTGTGCTCCTCAGTACAAGACATGGAGCTCCTGGAGTGGGTCCAGCTGACGGCTGCAAAGATGATTAGGGGACTGTAGCATCTCCTTTACAAGGCTGAGGGAGTTGGGCCTGTTCAGCCTCGAAAGGAGGTGACTGAGAGGGGACCTTCTCTCTTTCTCTCTCTCTCTCTCTCTCTCTCTCTCTCATTCTCCCCCCCCCTCTATGTATATATATATATATATATATACACACACATATCTGAAGGAAGGATGTCAAGAGGATGGAGTCAGGCTCTCCTCAGCAGTGCCAGCAATAAGAGGCAATGGGCAGAAACTGATGCACAGGAAGTTCTACTTGAGGATGAGGAAGGAAGAACTTCTTTATTGTGTAGGGTGACTGCGCACTGGAAGATTGCCCAGAGAGATTGTGGAGTCTCCCTCACTAGAGATATTCAAGTACTGTCTGGATACAATTCTGTGCAATGTGCTCTAGGATGACCCTGCTTGAGCAGGGAGGTTGGTTCCAGCTTTACCCATTTTGCGATTCTGTGATTCTGTGAGTGTCTCCTCAGAGAGTATTGTCATCTACACAGCTTGCTAATGCCCACAGCCACTGTCAGCACCCTTTACTTTTCATTATTACTTGCTGTGTTACTTTATTCCTGTAACACTGCTCCATACAGAAATCTCCCTAATCTGTTTCAGGCGGACAATGGGTACCAGCACCCTCTTGCATTGCTTCGTTGTGCTAGTTCCTGAGGATTACAAATGAGGGCCATCTGTAGTCCCTACTATTTGTGGAGATGAAAAGGAGCTTAACCTAATGTATTTTGGCAGAGTAATAGGGAAACATCAATCACAGTATGACATGTTAGTTCATATGCACCAATAGGCTCATGTTTGTAGCTCGACACATTAAGTGGATCTGTTTCTTTAAAGATGAGTCCATCACTTACAGACAGACATTTGGAGCTCTAGCATACAGGACACTTTTAAGAGATAGTTGATAAAGAGCTTGAAAATGTGAGTAGTGACATGAAGCTAAACTCTGGCTCATTTTCTTCAGATTCCCTATTAGTATGAGCCTCATAAAGTTGAAATTGGGGTCACTTGGACAGTTATTTTAGCTAAAACAGATGGAGTTGTGGTGGCTGCTTCTAAAGAAGCAACTTTTACTGTAATTTACCACACACTGTTTCTGGGATAAATATATTTTCTTGTACTACATCATTTGGGACTGTGTAGTAATTACTGGACCAATACTGATTTTTTAATGGCAACCATGCCAGTAATTTCCTTTAAAAAAAACTATTCTGAGATAGTTCACAGCAGTGAAGAAAAAAAGTATTTTCCTTTCAAATGCCAGAATCAAACAGTTTCTTAGTTTATTACAAGAGCATAAAAATTGAGAATCCTCTGAATTACTGTTTTCTCCATGTAACAAAATATTCTGCATGAAGAGGGATTATTAGATCCCCTGAACTTCCCTTGTAAGTAGAGCACAGCTGTGTGAACAATTCACAATGTATAATTTATTGGATAAAGTTCAGCACTTTTTTGACTTGTGAACTCTTAAGGAGCAGTTCAGGACTTCTTTGTTATTGATTGTTATGCAAGAGTTTTCACTAACTTCTTCAGGAATACCATCCTCAAATGGTTCATAAAAATGTATTTCCATGACTTAAATTTCAAGCTCATTTTGTGTTAGGTCAGCAGCGCAACTCAGGTAAGGTGACTTCTGTCCCTTGAATTGACAACACATAAAATCACATATTAATTCCTGTTTTCTGCTCTTGGATATGCAATTTCTAAAGAAGCAAAATATTCAACATATATAGGAACTGATTATTTGGGGAGCGAAGTTGCTACTTGTTATCACTACTTTTATTCGTGTTTATTAGCCTACAGAGCAACCAGGCCTGGAGCCCCCATCCAGCAGATGCAAAGAGGAGGTGGAAGAAACCCATTTCCCAAAGAGCTTCTGGCTGCAAGCAGGGTACGGGTGAGGAGGGAATGATAACAGAAAACATCTCACTCAGCTATTATGGTTTTGAAAAGTGGTAGTGTAAGAGGGAGATAAGTTACAAAAGGGAAAGGGTGTATCAGAGGCAGAGGTATGGGGTAAGAGGACCAGATGCGGAGTGAAGCTAAGGTAAAGAGGTCAGAGTGAAAAGGAATGTATGATTTCTCTTCCCACCTAAGCACCAGCCATTACTTGCCAAAATTAGGCATGCAATGGGAGCTGCCTCTTTAAAAGTCGTTTTCATCTGGAGATCAGGAAAGGGAAAACCCATCAGCTCCCAGTGCTGCCAGGAACAGCCCAGGCAGGTGCTGCAGGAAGTGCCCTACAGCTTTATTAATGCATCTCAGGCATGATTCAAAAAGCCTCAACCTTCATTACTCTTGCAGTTCCTTGAGCAAGGTATGCTGTTTGTACTGAATAGTGCCAAATCCTGCAATGAGAAAAAGATGTAGATTAGCCCAGAGAATTCAAGTTCACTTTGGTTTAAAGCAGAAATGAAAGGAACCACATTTGTGATTGAAAATCAGTCAGCCCTTGATCACCTGGGAGCAGCGCATCCAGATTGGAGATTAGCTGTGCCCTGATGAAATATTCCCAGCCATATCCCCCACCGCTCCCCTCCTTGGTGTTCATTCTTCATCATAACTTCATTTTTCAAATCTAAATATACTAAATATGTTCTTACGATCAAATTTACATATGTTCTGTATTAGTCTATTGAGAGTAACATTGAGAGTTGACTGGACATGGAAAAAATGCAGATTACTTCAGTGGACGGTACCAGTGACTTTTTTCCTCAGTGCATATGGAGGTAAAGGCTGGATTTAAACCACAACTGATTTTGATTAGATGGCTGAAAAGCAATGTGAGCATTTATTAGCCTTCCACATGTCCAAATGTCAGCTAAGAAATCACTTTTCATTGAGGCAGGCTCACAACACTGTGACTTCTGGGCCCACCATAGGAAAATGATGGGATGCACTTACAGTTCATTTCTTTGTGGTTTTCTTCCAAAAGTCCTTTTGTAATGGGCATGTAGTACAAAGCAGGCAACTGCTAAGGTGCATCTGGTAGACCCAAGGGAGGTGATGCTCATGCTCTTTGAAGCTACCACAGGCAAATAACCCCCATGAGGAACCTCACCAGCTGAGTGAGTGACAATGGTAGCAGTAACCATGTTGCTGCAGTAATCATGATGCCTTAAGCCCCTAATGTTTTTTTTTTATTATTTTTCTAATATTTGTAAGACTTGTAAGTTTTATAAGTAGTGGAAGTAGATTTTAAAAGCAGTAACCCCCCCCCCCAGCTTTGCCCCTTGTCCCTTTCCCTTCCTCTAGCACCCTTGTTTACACATTCCTTAACCCTCTTACCCCATTCTATGCTCCCTATATCAATCCTGCCCCTGAATATAGCAGAAATGTTTAGTCTTATGTCAAGGCAAGGCCTAGATTGTTGGCAGAACAGCATATCAGGGCCTAAACCACAGAACAGGATCAAGAATTAGGTAACTATGTACCCTTTGTGCTCTGATGAAGAGGAAGGTGGGATGAACACGGGGTCCCAAAACCTCCAGACCCATTTCTCAGGGGGTGGACCCCGGGGCGGACCAGAGTAAAGGTCACAGGGTGGACACATCTGGGATTGGATGGATGGTATTATAAAATGTAACATCTCAGGCACGGTATTATAAAATGTAACATCTTAGCCTCGGCAAAATAAACCCTTTCTTATCTCACCCCTAATTAACTACTCTGGAGATTTTTTTCAGCATCAAAATACCATGGCAACACTAACCAAGATGCTGAGTCAGGACAAGGGGTACAGCAGGAATGAAAAAGACATAACCAGGTCCCTGTACCCACATCTGCACTCATGTGGAGCCTTGGTAAAGTTTAAGGGTGAGTGGTGTGGAGTGGCCTACTGAGGGCCAGCCTAGCAGTCAGCATAGGAAAGCTAGCCAAAAAAAGGAGGCTGTGAAAAGGATTTGGAAAAGGAGGTACTGAAGGCCTGTTTTCAAGGCAAACCCAAACTGTTTTAAATCAACTGACTCACAGTATTTTTATGTGGAGCTTAATAAGACACCAGATATGTAGCAAGAATATATTTTCCAGTGCAGTGATGTCAGGTCAATCACAAACCTATCAAAAAATGTCAAACCTGATAACAGGAAGAAGCTGCTGTAGACCTTGGTAACATGGGTAAAGGATAAAATTGTGGTAGTAGAATATGTCTTTAATGGCCTATGAAAACACATAGATTTTTAAAAACAGTGTTTTATTGTTTTTGCTGATGATCTGGAAGCACTCTCTGAGTTGGGCTGAGATTTTGTAATGGAGTTACTGCTGCTTGTTTGGGCTGTCATGGGGCTGAAGTGTCAGAGATGAAGTGTGTCTGTTTCTTCTACTCCTCTGTTGGGTCCTTGGAGCACAGTGCAGACACTGCGGTAAAAAGCTGCTGGTTATAAAAGGAGGTTATCTGCTGCATGAAACCAGGACCATGCACAATATACTTTCCAATTAGTTTATAAATATTTTTTTAAAAATGCCCCTGTTTTGTCCTATCACCAGTCTTGCAAGGCTATCCTTCATTAGCATTGTGGGAATTATTAATAAGGTTAATATGATTGGCCTTTCAAGTAATTCTATGAAACTCGTTTTATGCTGCCCCCTTCCTCCTGCCTTATGTGCTCAGCTCTCCAGACAGGGCTGAGAAGGTTACCATACTGTAACCTGTGTAACCCATGGGCTGGCAGTTGAGGTTCCCACTCCCCTGCTTTTCCTCTTCTCTGACTGTGAGAGCAAGTTTTCAGTGTTGGACTGACACTGAATGCTGGACATCAATACCCTCACCATTTTTGTTATGCCCGATCCTGTACTAGCCCCAGGAGCTGCGTCAGAAGGTACAAATGCCTGCTGTCTTTTTCAGACCATCAATTCTGATCGGCTCTGCAATATAGAAACACGGAAAATTAAATAAAATTTACAGAAGCTGGGATGTCTGCTGTATTTTGTCCCAGAACAGGTCTAAGCAACACAACTGAATGACTATGCATATGCTCCTGTCTTAATCCCTTCAGATGAGTTTTGAAGTGATATGATTTACCTGACATGTGCCACAAGCTAAGGTCAGTTACCTGCAGTTCAGCTGATCTGTCCGAGTCACTTTCCTCCTGATATCAAAACTCTAAAAGCCTTTCAGCCCAGTGGAATAAATTCAATGCCTGATCCATCAATGTTTTTTTCCCAGACAATCTGTCATGAGTAAGATAAGGCTTAGCAAAGGAGAGACCAGAAATGAGAAAGGAAGGAGAATGGCAAAAAGAGAAAGATGCCGTAAGAAGGAAAGGAGACCTTTCAGGAAAGAAGAAGATATATTCAAGTCAAAGGAAAATTTTAGCACGAGGACAAAGGGATATTAATGGGTCATGAACTCTGGAAACAGGAAGAAAGAAAATCAGAACAGCAGAGAGATGAGGTTCTGAATAGTTTTATTGCAGGAGTAACAGGAGCAAATGACCTATATTCTTTCTTTTTTTAAGGGGCAGTTATTTTTTAAGAGGAAGAGGGGTTTAAGAGGGAGTTTAAGAAACTCTCTTTTCAGAAGTCTGATGCTTTATGAATGGTGCTTAATGGCAAGAAGGAAATAAGAGAAGAGCCAGAAGTAGGTAGTGGATATTGCTCTCTCAACCATAAACAGTTTTGAGGGCTACCCAATGTTTAAAACACAACTGTTAATGACTGATTCTGTTATCTTTTAAAATGTATATTCTTTACCCGCAGGAGATTCTGCATCCACCAGAATCTCCTTTCCTTTTGGGCAGTAAATGATATGTTCCCAGAACAGCCTGCGTTAACAGTCTGTTTTAAAAATGAGAGGGCAGCAGTTGCTTTCACTCTGGACAGAAACCTACTGAAATAGGGATTTCTTATTTCTAATCATAGATCAGCACAGTGTCACTCACAGAAATAGGAATCTGAGAAATGCATAGTGCATACAATCCAATTTGGATCAAAATGTAAAGTGTCATGGGATGTGCTTAATGCTGTGACTTTGAGCAGATCTTGTACTTCACAAGAGGCAGAACCTCCTTATTTTCTTTGATTTTTTTTTCTTTCCTTTTTCCTATCAATGACAGTGGTGAAAACTTCTTCTTTTCTTCTTTATTTTTTTTTTCCTCAGATACAATTATGTCTTGAGTATTTTGCTGCTTCATGAGACCAGGTGCAATGGCTGGGTGCATGGCCATCCTGTATGGTCATGCCTTTGTCCCCTTCCCCAGGACAACTCTCCTTTTGTCTGTCCTCCATCTCTGTCCCTGGAGGACAGTGGGAATGAAGCTTGCATCTGAAGAAAGGGGTGATTTATGGAAAGATTACGATGAAACCCACCCACAAAAAAAGCCCTGAGAGAGGCAGGGGATGGTAAGCGCCCTGTGCCGGGCTCTGACCCGAAGCACTGCAGGTGAGGCTGGGCAGAGGAGGTCCCGATGGGGGGCTATAGCCCCCCACCTCCCTGTGGTCTGCCTGCCCCTCACGGCTTGTCCCAAGTGCAGTCAGAGGTTACTGGATATGTCCAGCAAATGTCCACCAAGAGCAAGAGACAGGCTATGGCACTGCATGGCAAATAAGTGACGTTGACACAGAAGCAGTTGCACTCAGCTGTGTGTGCAGAGTCTTCCATCACGAGGCCGGGTCACACATGGCTTCATACGTGTGTACAGCAGTACATGGACAATGGCAATGCTAATGCCAGCAGATGGGCTAATCTCCCACATTGCCCTTCCCCATTTACTTACACTTGAAGTGAAGGACTAGCTTGGGTGGCAGCCTGCAAAGCCTCATAAATACGTAAACGCACCAAACACTTTAACTCAAACCACATCACATCCCAACAGATATTCCCCAGAGAAGTCCATGGGGAAGTGTTGTAGACTTGTATGAGTCCCAATGTTGCTTGCCTGCAGGAGGAACTGGACATGAGTTTAATCCATGCAAATCTTAGGCCTCATCAGAGACACTTGTTATTATTTGGTTTCCAGCTTTGAAATATACCAATTACACAAAGTTGTCACTGTAATATTGTGTTTCTTCACTCTCATCCTTATCTTAGTGTGTGTCCCCTTTCTTGACAGCAAAATCTGTGTTTAAAAATCCAAGGGAATAAGTGTCTATAGGTGGGAGGCTATTGAAATTACTTGAAACTTCTTATTATTTTTTCTGAAGGGAAAAAAGACGACAGCTTCCCCAAACACTGGGAAAAAACAGACTTGTCAGTTTGACTTCACTGAAGGGGAAAGACTCAGAAACTCCTTTAAGGAATCAAATAGGGAACACTTGGAAAAGCAAAGCTGATTAAAGACAGCTAACATCAATTCAGGGAAAGGAGATCATGCCTAACTAATTCGTTGGAATTCTTTGAGGAAATTACTGCCCTGGTAAGGAAGGGGAAAGGATATTATAGACTCCGTTTTTCAGAAAGCATTTGACAACATTCTCCACTGTTGGTTAAAATGTCTAGGGTCTGAAGTCATGGAATAGAAGGACAATGAGCATATTGGACTGGAAACTGGCAAAAGAGAAGGAAAGAAAGGGTAACTATGAATGGGAGCCTTTCATTTTGAAGAGGGGGATGTAAGAAGGATCAGGGAAGAAACCACATTTGGAGTTTTAAAACAAGTCTTCTCAAGGTTAATGAAGATGCTCCTGAACTTTGGGAAATACAATTAATAATGAAGAACCATGCAGACAGATGGAGAAAGGAATGGTTTGTTTCACCACAGTATCTTAGAGAGCAGATAGAAAGAGGAACGCTTTCCTGACTGCTTTGCTAAAACAGATCTGACACAGCTTGAATGGTAATACTTATTAAATTCCACAGACACAGAAAAAGACAGAGAATTTCACGCTGCTCAAGCTCAGGCTGCCTACACAACCCATTTGCCCTTACAGCAAGTAACGTCTCAGGAGAGTCCTGCAGCCTTGACATCACCACAACAGAGTACCAAAAAGGGGTAGCCCTGCTCTGTGCATGGTGAACCACAGGCACTAAGGCTTGCAGAGCAGTCTCTGCTGCTAGGAGTACTCTAAAGCGGGCACACAGTCCCTGCTGCGTGTATGGTTTTCAGGGGAGAGAGAAAGAAGAATTCTTATGTCTTAAGCCACTGTGCAGTTCCCCAGGGATTCCTGCCAAGTTCCTTGAACTCCCTATTCTCATCTTTCCAGTGTGGCTCATCCCTTCTAATTCTCTGCCCCCTATAAGAGCAAGCTGATACTTGTGTTCAGCTATCAGGTGTGGTCCTTCAAACATGTTTTCCATAGACCATTTGAAAGCCATTCTTTTACATAATGCCACCATTGCTTCTAGGTTATTATGGGCAGGAGCACTTCACTCTCCTGATTACACCATGCTTGGAGAGGAAGCAATAATTTAAGTGGTGTGACTACAAAACTGCTTCTGATGGCTTTAATGTACATGGGAGAAGGTACAAGTGAAAGCATTAATTTAGGAAGCTTTGTCATACACAGAGAATTTATTTCATTAATAGAACCTTATAAGACTCCATTTTCCTACACAAGTTGATTTAGTGTGTGCCCTTGGAACTAGCACTTTCTTTCTCTGTTTCCTCTCTTTCCACTTTGAAGTACAAAAGGCACTAGTGAATTTTGCTTTGTTTTGTTTGTTTTTTTAAATACTTAACTGACCAGAAGGAAAAAGGATATGCAGCAGTGGCACTACACCAGGAATATACATAAATTCATCAACATATCCTATTGCTTATCTTCTTGGGTAGATATTATTCCTCTCATCTCTGTCTGTCTGAGGATATTTATATACCTCTAGGATGGAATTTGTCACCAAAAGAAGTATTCCCTGCTCTTGTTCTCCCTCCCTGCCTCCATTTCTCACTTGTTTGAAGTAGAGAACACCCGAGTCCCAGTTCTCACTCTAGTGACGGCTTTTAGTACATTGGTATTTTTTGCATTTACTCATTTTCAGAAATAGTCCTTCCCTTCTTCCCTCTGATTTGAAGCATAATTAACCTTAACAAGCTTCAAGATGGCCCTTCAGTCCAGCAAACAAAAGCAGTTTTCATTGTCACTTGGATCAGGAATGGCAGAAGTCACAGATGTGACCCTTTTGGACACCAAAATTCAACTTTTTTTGCAATACAGTAGATCACTCAGTGCTGGTTCCCTTATAAGCCAAAAAAGTACCTAATTTAGGAAAGAAATTTCTACATCCAATTCAGTACTATCAGAGAGTAGAAATAGAATACAAATATTTTATTGTAGCCCTGAACTTTTTGCTACTAGGACAAAGAGGAATTCTGAACATTAAGACCCTAATCTTTGGAACACCCTCTTGCCTCAGCCTTTCCTCTTATATTAGTTTTCTTCTGATGCTTTTTGGGCAGTATTTTGTTAGTGTTTATACTTTGCAGTATTTTCCCCTCAGATGATACTGCAACTTCAAGCATCTTATGAGGAAGGGAAAACCTTTTCAAAGACAGTTCTAATCTACTCTAAGCAGATCTCCCTAAACTATTTCTTATTCATTTCTTCTTTGTCAAAAGGTCTCTTCTTCATGCCCTTGGGCTGATTATTAATAGACATGATAAAAAATGTATAATCCTACTCTAATTATTTTTTATTTTCAGGCAAGGGAAGGAGAGAGAATTGTGTATTTTTCAGCATTAACTGTTGTGCCTCCTCTTATCAGGTTAATTGGACTGTGGCAATGTCTAACTGGATATCCTGCCCAGAGGTGATTTAAAAATGGCAAATGTCAAGAATTTTTTTTTACTTACTGTTGGAATGTCAACCTTCTCAAATAAATTATGGCAGTTGCTCTTGTCTCAGTGACATAGGTATTTCCTTAACATGTGTTCTTGGATAAATACCTACACAGCTATAAGAAGAAAGGAGGTCATGATTTCACAACAAAGAAAATAATCTTCTACCAGCCTTATTGTTCTGGCCTTGCAAAAGCCCACTGGTAGCTGTCCAGTTTTAAAGATGTCACCATTATGCTTGCTTCTTGTACTTAGCTCTGCAGAGCTCTGCCTGGCATCTTTTCAAAACAAATCTTAAAAAGCGCACAGAGAAATGCTTTCTTTCTGGAGCTCTCTAAGTCCTCCTAACTACACAGCTGCCAATTACAGCTAGCAAGGCTCTTGCACTTTTTTTATGCTTTTCACCTCGTCATTTTCAGTATCATTTGTCTCAGCCTAGAAGGGCTCACCTCTGCCCATCCCAGCCCCAGATGTGAGATATGGCACAGGGAAGAGGCAGTTTTGGGACGGGGGCTGGCATGGCAAGGGGCAGCAAACGTGGTTCCCATGGCTCTTGGTGCTCTGCGAGAGTTAGTGCGCAACATGTGAAACTCAAAGTCCTTTAGCTGAGCAAACTAAAAAGCAGAGAACACGACAAGACAAACTAAGAAAGAAGGAGTAGTGACTAAAGAGGCAGAAGGGACACTTTTGTGATGAGGGTGTCATGAGGAAAAAAAGGTATTTTGGTCTGGGAGAGGCCATTTCTTGGCTCTCTGGAGGGCCAATAGCAAGAGGATGATCTATTCTTTCAGGACAGTAGCCTTGGAAAGGGTCTGGTACAGTGAGGACATGGGGGCAGCAGGCAAGAGCAGGTACCTACATGGGCATTTAGGGGTGGCTGTTGGTTCAATTCAGCAACACTTCAGGTCTGCTGACACATGCATAGGGCAGGATCCAGTGCTCTCCAGGTCTGACAGCAGGCAGACAACTGACATTTAAACAGTAACTGGGGTGGGAGTCTGAGACACAGACTTAATTTCTCCTTTCAGAGGCAATTGCTAAATGATTTGGCAGCTTTTAATTTCATAGCACCAAGAAGTATTTAGTACAATGCTCAAATATCTTTCACTACAGTAGATGTTTTTTGTTTGTTTGTTGCTACCAGGTAACCTCTTCTTCAGCAAAGGAGGTTCATATGTCTTGTTTCAGGTTTTGCTGTTTTCTCTGTTTTTTATCAAAGTCAACCAGGAGAAAAATCTTGCAGTGACTTAAAGGACACCACGTAGGTAGATTTTGATGGGAGCAGAGAAGGTGACTGCATTTTGCTTGGTCAAGCAGGACAGTTCTTGGCACTGCCAGAGTAGCTCACATTATCCCAGCTTTTGTGGATGTGGTCCATTCAGTATTCTGCCTGTATTCAGTAAAATTCTGTTAATACTGTCCAAATAAATTCAAGGAGTTTTGGATGTAACATAATATTAGATAGATACGGAGCATTCCCTTTTTTGTCAGGGAATCTGAGAGCTCTTTGTTATGATTTCAGAGAATTAAAGCTTCACAGTATTTCTGAATTATACCTGGAAGAATTATTTCCCATAAGCTGAGGGAGCAGAAAGATGGATGCCCCTTCCTCATGCTAGGGTTGGGATAATGGATCTAGTGACTCAGGAGTTGGTGCTCCAATAACAGTCTCTTTGTTCTCGTGTCCACTGGCTCTCCAGTGGTGACTGGCCTTGGGCAGCAGTTACCCTCTGGTGTGCCCAGAGAGATGCAAAGTGTAGTTGAAAGCACCAGTTAAAGCCTGGAAAAGGGATCTGAACAGAAATAAGGAACACTAACAAAATGGTAGGAGCTGCTGTATTTTGTGAGTTGTTTTAAATAAAGAATCCATTTTAATCCTACTGGCCTCTTGCCTGCTTGCTTCATTCAAAATAAAACACATTCTCCAGAAAATGGTTTTACATAGCCCAGCCAAGTTTCTACTACAGCAAAGACCCCAGACATCCATAATTCATGAACAAGGAAGGGTGTGGATATTTTGTGGGAACTGGATCCTCTGTGAACAAGATCATTTTCATTTACTGATTATATTGTGTAAACAATATGCTTTTAGGATTCAGAGGAACAGATCTGTTCATCTAGCAAAGTCAAACTATTGATTCATATGCAAAGTAAATTAATCCGGAGCTCTGAGTTAACAACAAGTAATAAAAGAGTGAGTATGTTGTCCTTCAAAGGCTATTTCACCAAGTTTTAATTTCTGCTATGCATCTTTTAGCTGTTGAAAAACCAAATGCTGCCCAACTTGCAAAATACTTGAACTTTTTATTATTGTGGATGCCACGGCAAGGTTTGAGTGTTTGAAACCATTTAGAATGTTTACAGCTGAGAAATGACAGTCAGTAAATTGAAATGTCCAACCAATTTATACTTGACAGAATGGTATTGTGAAAAGGACATAGTAGATAGCCATTGGTTTTCCTCATGCTCATGGTTTTTGATTCCATTTGCTAAAACCTTATCCCAAAGATACATAAATAATACATAAAATCTCTATTATCCGTAGAATATGATAGGCCTTTTTATTGTATGCAACTGGTTGTCAAAAACAAAACTAATTGCCAAGTATAGCTGTCAGGTGTGCTGCACTTATACCTTCAAAGCTCTACATGTTGGATCCACAAAAGCACTTGAATATGAACTTTTTGCCCTAACTCTGCTAGGCATTTAAATCTCAAAGCACTTTTCCCAAAGCTTATTTCTTAGCTCTCACCTAAACCTAGATTCTGCTGAAATTCTACCCTTCATGTCTCTCCTGTCATTCTCAGTGGATGCCTCTGACATGTGTAAGCAAAGGAGAGGATGTGTCCCTGTAACCTTTTCACAAAACGTGGGACACTATATTCTGGTCGCAGCGACCTGTCCTTGCAGAGGTCTCCCCACAGGTCCAGTCACAGGCTACACAACCTGGACGCTCAATCACCTCAGCAATACAGGCACTGTGCAGGTGAACATAGGTGACTGTCACTCCATGCATCAAAAACTGACATAGCTGAGAGGCAGCAATCTCCTATGATGATTCAGAGCCAGGATATTTTCACATCCTGTTTTCTTAATATCCATATCATGACTGACAAGAAATAAAGAAAGAAGAAGCTTCATTTTATACTTCAGGGTATCAACTGTGCTTCTCCAAACAGAGCCAGGTTTTTCTACGGAGGCAATTGTACTAGGCATTTGAAAAGACCCTTATTGAAAAGATTGCTCTTGCTGGGTACAAAGTATATGAATTTACACCGAGAAACACTGATACCTCCCCTGAAAATGACTTATTGAATGTGAATGCAAAACCCCAATGGCTGGTTCACATCCAGTATTTGGCCATAAACAAATCATCTCCTTCTCATACAAGAAACCCTGACTGTCTGTCAGAACTGCCTACAGAGAGACTGTCAGAGCACCACTTAAACCCCAGCATGTGGTTTCACAGTCATTCTGTGCCAGCCTAAGCTGCTGAGCTGCCTGGCTGGCAATGGCAAGTACTGGCAGAGGGGTGGTGCTGGGAGCAGGGTCCCAGGGTGAAACTCCCCTGCTGACTGGCAGCATCACAGAATCACAAAATGGGTCAGGTTGGAAGGGACCATAGTAGGTCATCTGGTCCAATCTCCCTGCTCAAGCAGGGTCATCCTAGAGCACATTGCACAGAATTGTGTCCAAATGGTTCTTGAGTATCTCCAGTGAGGGAGACTGCACAACTTCTCTGGGCAACCTGTTCCAGTGTGTGGTCATCCACACAGTAAAGTTCTTCCTCATCTTCAAGTAGAACTTCCTATGCATCAATTTCTGCCCATTGCCTCTTGTCCAATTGCCTGGCACCACCAAGAAGAGTCTGGATTCATTCTCTTGACATCCTTCCTTCAGATACTTACAAATATTGATAAGGTCCCTTCTCAGTTGTCTCCTTTTGAGGCTGAACAGGCCCAGCTCCCTCAGCCTTGTAAGAGAGATGTTACAGTCCCCTAATCATCTTTGCAACCCTCAACTGGACCTGCTCCAGGAGCTCCATGTCTCCCTTGTACTGAGGAGCCCAGAACTGGACACAGCACTCCAGGTGCAGCCTCACTAGGACTGAGATCACATCCCTTGACTTTCTGACAATGCTCTTCCTAATGCAGCCCAGGATACCATTGTCTTTCTTGGCCATGAGGGCACACTGCTGGTTCATGGACAGCTTGTTGTCCACCAGGACCTCCAGGTCCTTCTCCACAGTGCTGGTCATCCAGCAGGTCATCCTCCAGCCTGTCCTGATGCATGGGGTTATTCTTCCCCAACACCATGCTTTTACCTTTGCTGAATTTCAGATGGTTCTTCTCTGCTCATGTCTCCAATCTACTGAGGTCCTTTTGAAGGGCTGCACAGCATTCTGGAATATCAGTCACTCCTCCCAGCTTTGTGTCATCAGTGAACTTGCTGCTGAGGAACCATCTACCCCTTCATCCAAGTCACTGGTGGATAAGTTAAACAATACTGGGCCCAGTAGCAAACCTTGGAGGGCACCACTGGTGACAGCCCTCCAACTAGACCCTGTGCCACTGACTATGACCCTCTGGGATCTACTGTTCAGCCAGTTCTCAATCCACCTCACTGTCCACTCATCCAGTCCACATTTTCCAAGTTTGCTTATAAGGATGTTGTGAGAGACAGTGTTGAAAGTTTTCAGGCAGCAGACAAGAAGTGTCTGAATTTTCACAAGACAGGGATATAGGTTGTACCTGGAAATATGTGTATGCTGGCACCAAGACTAAATACACCTGCACAAATGGGGGAATTCTATGGAATTACTTATTTTGCATTCAAAAGTGTGAAATTTCCTGCTTGCCTTAATGTGAGTATGGTTGATAAGTGTGTTGCAGAGGTTTGGTACCAAGAGCTGTGCACAGCACCGATGTACAGGGTCAGAAGTAGATGGCTCTCAATTCCTGCAGCTTGGCCTGACCTAGAGCTGATTTGACCCTCAGGAAACTCAGGATATTGTGAGCATCTCAGCCCTGTAGTGCCCCACTGGCAATTGATAATCTGTGCTCTGTGAAGGGGTGAGTGTTGAGGCCAGGGGTAGAGGCTTGGCCAGAATTACATTTAGAAGAGAACCAGGATGCCTGGATCTGACTGCTTGCTTTAAAAATTTGCTTCAGTCTCAGTTTCTCCAGCTCTCGCTTTTATAGCTCAAATCCCTAAAGCCTCTGCTCCATATTTACTCCTTCCTTGGCAAAACCATGATCAAATTAGTGGAAGTTTTGACTAAGGAGAAGCACATTTATCCCCTTGTCCTTGGCCACCTGAGGATATATATGTGCTGATGTGAGGAAGGGGAGGGGGAAAAGGGGGAAAAGGGGACAAAAGGATTATTCATGGTTACTCCCAGCCTTGGACCCACACTCCTGGCAGTACAAGGAGACCAGTCCAGAGGCCAGCAGCCTCCATGCCATTGCAAGCACAGACCCACGGACTGCCCTGAGGCCAGCAGCCTGGGTGGTTTTGCCAAGGGGGTGCACACAGACCTGATGTCGAGGTCTATCTGTCCAAAAACAATCCTCTCCATCAACACACAAAGGGAGTGGCTCTGGAGGCAGCCACCTTCCCAAAGCTGCTTCCGGACCTTCCCCTGCCTTATACATGTCACAGCCTTCAAAGAACCAGGCTGTCATAGGGTGGCCCATGTCATCTCATGGCTGCTGGGGACAAATGGTCCAGCCACACAGGGCAGCCTCAAGCCCCACAGATTAGATGTTCTTGGCTGTGCCTGCTGGACACCTCTCATGCCCAAAGCTGTCTCTGTCAGCACCAACCACCTGGGGCTAATATAACACCCCCAGTAGGCCCTGTGGTGCAGCGGGCATGTCCCTGTCAAATGAAATTGGAGGACAAACAAAAAACTCTTTTCTGTCTAAGTATAAATCACATTTCCTTAGGATGAGCATGGCCAGTGAGGCAAAGAGGAGCCATTTTAAAACTGAAAAGCTGCATGCAACTGAAATCTGTGTTTTTTAAGCCTGGGAGCCAAGGGTATGTTAAAAGTGATGAAGCAAAGCAAGTTCATATGCTCTGCACAGCCATCTATGCATGTGCCATTTCTAAAGGGGATTTCACGTCTACTGGAAAACGACTGTGAATCTGCAGATTGTAATGAGCTAAATAAACTCAGAGCCTTCACTAGTGTGAGGCTGGGTTGCTCGGGGCTGGGTATAAGAGGTGCTTTGTGCATTGAGGTTTGCTTGGGCCAGTCGACAGATCCCAACATTTTCAGAATCGTGGCAACCAGTGTATCACTTGTATCAACCTGTATGGCACTTTGTCGGGTCCCAATACACAATCCTCACACAAATATTTCAACATACTTGGAGCCAAGCTCTAGTCAATATATGAAGTCATTTCACCACAGCTTCTAACCAGTAGGAAAAAATCCCTACTAACTTTTTTTGGAAGTTAAAAATAGCATTTGTGTGTGTGTGTGTGTGTGTGTGTGTGTGTGTGTGTGTGTGTTCATGTCTGTCTGAGGTTAGTAAAAACAGAAATGAGAAAGACAGAAGCAAGGGTATATGTTGTTTGCATTTCTGAGCCACCTGGAGCTGGTCCCCAGCTGGGTGGAGGGGCTGACTTTCCTTATCCTTGGACAAGCACCTTTTGTTTGGTGGGACAGAGAGCAGAGGGCTTGTCCCATCAGCCCCCCAGTTGCACCTCTCTTCTGTGCCCACCCACAGGCACAAAGCACAAGCTCATGTACCACATTGGAGGGATGGCCCACCATGGAGATGTACCCATCTAGGCCTTAAGGAGAAACCAAAGCAAGAAAAGGACTACCAGGGTGGTGAGAGTGGTGGCACAGTGTCAGTAAGGTGTCTCCATGTGCAGGTGTGTGGTTGCTTTTGATCACTGGGGCAGGAGAAGCAAAGCCTTGCCCTTGCCCACTTGTGGGGTGCTCTGGCACCCTGACCCTGCACACTGCACCCAGGAGCAGCTGGGGCAGGCCCATGGCTCCACCAGCAGCAAATATTTTTACGTGGGAATAGCACAAAGCCCTTGAAGCAATAAACTTCCTGAAGGAAGATTACACTTTCAGCAGCCTAGTTTTTGATGTGGCATGTTCCCCACAGCACTCTGCTTTCACTTACTGTGTGTAGTGTGTGATGTGGATTTTCATATAACATTGGTGTGTGCTCAGTTTTGGAGTTGTGCAGCGCCAGATGCTGCCCACGGGCCCTCACATCTGGTAGAGGTATAGCAGTGAGGTCTGCAAGAGCTGCTTTCCCACAGATGCACTCAAGTTCTTGCAGGGTGTGAAACCACTCTTAAGGTCAAGATGGTCTCATGAGCCACCTCTTGATCCCATCTATAACCCCCCAGCCCTCAGTACAATGCCTGCTCTGTTCGTCCATGGCTAAAATAATACTGGAGTAATATTGCTGTGTTTATTCCTGCCTTTAATGTCATGGCTGTCTGCATGTGTGATGGCACCTAAAGTGTTTCTCTGATCTCAGGGCTCTGCAAATGTTTAAGTTAACAAAGAGAATGCCTTTCTCATGAACTGTTCTGGTGTGTTAGAAGGAAACTTGGAAATCCTTCCTTTCTCTGTTTTCTGTCTGGTCTTCACCCTTCTCCTTCTGCCAGGCCACCTCCCTTCTTCTCTCCCCCTCCCCATCTTCCTGTCCTCACTTCAGCCTCTCCCCCCTTCTGCAGTCTCATGCTTCCTTCTCAGTGAAGGAGGGAGGCATGGGGAAAACGATGTCCTGGCTCCTGCACTGAGACATTCCTCAGTCAGCCAGTGTACAACAACTTTTCTTCAAAGGTTTTCTTCAAACCTGTGGGCAGTAGGGCTGCCAAACTCTGTCTGCAGATTAGTGGGTGAAGGGAAGGGGTGTGTGATGCTGTCCTCCCCTGTCACTACTCAGAACGGTGGTGACAACTCTGCAGCAAATATCTACTCCTGGGAAGGTAAAAGAAAGCTAATGCTAAACTGTGGCTTTTCACTTGTCTTTCAATGTCCACATTATGAATGCCAAACCATTGTGCTCCCTGGAAAAATGAGAAGAAAGGACATGTGCCTCTGCCTAGAACACCTATTAGATGAGCTTAGATTTCTAGGCTCCAGCTCGTTTTAGCAGTATGTAAGTTTTTGGTATGTAGCCACACGAGCATATTTATGATGCTGTAAAAATGCACTCGTTCATTCCATCATGTAACAGGCAGAACTAATGGATTGGTGTTGGCTTTCATCAACAGAGGGTGAAGATGATGGTGAGGTCTGTAATCTTTGTCAAGAACTATAGCACTAGTGGGAGTGCAAATTATTTATACCAAATGTGATTCGGGAAAAGATGTGAACAAACATTTGGAAAGTGTCCGCATGAGGAAAAAGGTGAACTCCAGTTTTTCAAAGTGACTTAGGAGATGAGTTCCTCTGATTTCCAGTGAGACATCTGAACATTCTTGAGACTAAGACTTAGAGTTTGGCTGTTCTTATGCATACCTCATATGCCTCACGCCTCATGCTGCAATGATGGCATGTTGAACCAGACCTATCCACAGGGCAGTGCTTGTGTATTTAATTCATGGACTCTGCTGGGCAAGTTGCAACCTCCTGTAGAGTAGCTGTAAGATATAGCTCAGGAAATAAGACTCTGAAGAGTTTCTCCTTTCTCAGATCCTCTACAGTTCTGAGGAAACTCCAGAACACGGCAAAGATAATTTCATCTAGAGAATGGTATGTTGACCTGGACCACGTCAGCACAAACTGAGGGGCTGGGTTTTATCTCTCTCTCCAAGCTCTTGACCATGTACTAACATGCTAGCTTCCTTCCACCTTTTTCCCCAGTGGGTATTTCACGTGAGATTTACTATCTCTTTTTAGTTATCTACTGAAGCTCCCTTTTCCTGAAGAATTTCTGAGGAAATTTGAAGTAATATTGGTGAATTCCCCTAACGCATTATTCTCTTGCACATGGAAATTCTTGGTGTCTCACGTAGGTCAAGGTTTCTAAGGTTTGCTTGCTTCTAGTAAACTATTTCAGGTCTTGTTAGAGAGCCTGAAGTTTCCTTCTGTCCCTTACAATAGACATGTGGGCAGCTAATCTTTGGGGAAATACCTATCATATTTCTTTGGGTCCTTGTGCTGTTAAGTTGTTTAGTGTCTCTGGCAGTCAACACCACAACCTGAGTCTTACCATTAAATTCATCCGGATTGCGAGCATAGTGCTGCTTGTCACTCCTTTGCTGTGCCAGCATCTTTCAAAACTTCCCCAAAAATCTCCTTTCAGTTGTAGGCTGTCAGCAGTAGAGGAAATCTCTAACTGCTTCTGCTCATACAAAGAGCTTGGAAGTCCATAAAAGGCTGCTGTTGATTCTTTATGGAGCTGAAGCTTGGCTTTGAATGCCTGTGTATGCATATCTCATGTTTACTGCAGGGAAAACCGTTTGATGGTAAAAAATATGAAAGGTGTGAAAATAACTCTTCAGTATAACAGAACAATGAAGCTTCAGCATAGAGACTTTCCTCAGAAAGGCAAAATACTTCACAGGGTGGAAGCAAAATGCATGTGGGTGCATTGCTGCATCCTTTTTGAGAAGTACAGTCAAGGCAACAGCCCATATGCAAACTGAACTCCTACAGGAAGGCAGGAAAAACAGAGTCAGAAGCTCATTTGGTGGAAACTGGCCTTGCTCCACTGATGCCAACAAATGTTGTGTTGGTTTAGTCTTTTGAGAAAGACTAAGTAGATCTTGGAGAAAGTGCATACATGCCTTCTTGGGGTTTGGTTCATATCAAGAATTTCCCTAAATTCCCTACATTCTATTCGCATGAAAGAAAGAATTCAGAACTCATTATTTCTTTAATCAGAAACAAAAGTCCCTGTTTATTTAAAGCTTTGCAGAGATAATTGGAACTAATCATCATGTGTAATACAAATAAAGGCATTCCTCCCTTAGTAGGAACAGATCTAAGCCAGTTGTTCTCCAACTGAACTCAGCTGGACTAAGATGAGTTTTCTGTACTTATAGTGATTCTTGTTCTGTCACTAAAGGGATAGTGGGAGGAGATGCTCTGTTTTACAAGGCAATAATTGTATTTGTAAGGGAACGAACTATTCTGAGTCTGAGTCATTAATTGTATTTGCACAGGAATGAACCATGAGGAAGAAGCCTGAGTCATTTAGCTCTGCAAAAGGAGTGAATTATTCCTGCAGATGAGGCATTCTTTCTGTTCTAAGGGAAGGGAAACAATAGCATTTATATTACCCTCTACATGTTTCCACCTTTTAACAAAAACAAGGAATCTCTCCAGCAGCTACCCCAGTTGCACCCTGTGAGAATTTCATTACAGTTCAGATTCTGTGTAAATTTTGGAATGCATGGCTCCTTTTATATTGAGTACTTGCATCCATTCTCCATATATTTACATCTCCAATTTAACACTATTGCAGAACTGTCTATGGCATACATGTGGAAGAGCACAATGCACAGATGGCTGTGCTTTTTTCATTTTCATAGGATAGGAGCAGCAAGTAAGCTACATAGGCTGTTCATGCCGTTATATATCACCTATGTTACATATGCAAGTATGGGGTATCCCATCACCTTACCAGCCAGGAACATCCTGGCACACAACTACTGCCTGATCCTTACTGCATCCTTATAAGAAGCCTTTCTATAAGCCCAGTATACTTTGCCCGTGCTGTTTTAAAGCTGACCCTTAAGGCGATCAGGAGTAGTCAGCATGGATTCACTAAAGTAAATCATACTTTACCACCCTGATTGCTTTCCACAATTAAACAACTACCTGGATGGATGAGGGGAGAGCAGTGGATATTGTCTACTTTGAATTCAACAAGGCTTTCAACACTGTCTCTCAAAATACCCTTATAGGCAAACTTGGAAAATGTGGACTGGATGAGTGGACAGTGAAGTGGATTGAGAACTGGCTGAACAGCAGATCCCAGAGGGTCATAATCAGTGGCACAGGGTCTAGTTGGAGGCCTGTCACCAGTGGTGCCCTCCAAGGTTCACCACTGAGACCAGTATTTAACTTATTCACCAACGACTTGGATGAAGGGGTAGATGGTTCCTCAGCAGCAAGTTCACTGATGACACGAAGCTGGGAGGAATGGCCCATACCCCAGAGTGCTGTGCAGCCCTTCAGAAGGATCTCAACAGCTGGAGATGCACAGTGTGCAGGGATGAAGTGCAGGTGATGCTCCTGCCTACTGAGGTGACTCCTGGCAGGCACCTCTCTGCCTTTTTAACCTCTCTTGCTTTAAATGCCAGTCCTGAGGGTAGCACAAGAGGTGTTTCAGCTGCGCAGTCTCCCAGAGCACAAGGGGTCCCTGGTCCTTCAACAGGAGAAGAACTTGTGAAGAATGATATGTGGGGGGACCTCAGCAAATTTTCTTTCATTCAGGGCCTCCCTCTGCTTGCAGGTTTTTTTCAGTCATGGTACTTCCCGTCTCCCTTTACCATCCTGCTACTTCCATCAACTTCAGATGGAGTTGCAGGTATTCAACACTTCTCAGTTGTGACTTACGGATATCCATGGGCACTGCAGGCAATTAGTACCTCACAGCTGGATTGTTGGGGATCATGCCCTCAGAGATTTTGGGAAAGTCCATGACAAGATGTAGGACACATGAGTTTCTGTTAAAGAAACTAAAATGGGGCTTTTTCAAAAAATTCATATGCAACCAATGCTCCAGGGATGTTGAAGTACTAAGGAGCTTGTAGTACTTTCTTGAAATTCACACCATTCTGCTGATGTAAAAAAAGTCTCCCGTGTACGAATTTTAAGACTTGACTGTGCTCTTCAGAAGGAGAAAATACACAATCCCATAAGTAAACATATAAATCAGTTAGAGAACCTAGAGATTAAGGACTAGGTTCATAAAGCTTTATATCCCATATATAGTAAGTGCCAAAAGTTTCTCTTAATGACTTTGGAAAAGGCATATGCTTTTTCTGTAGTCCTAGCGCTCTTTCCCCTTGTTAGCAAATGGTTTCATTCTACACTGGAAAAACTCACATGCCAAAAAAAGGTGAGTGGAATTTAACACAAAAACAAAAACAAAAACAAAAAAGTAATTTGTGGTTCAAGCACTCAGCTAAGCTATATTTATTCAGTTGACATTTTTTCCAAAAAGACCAACGTGTAAATTAATGCACACATAGGTGAATCTGAATTATACCCTGGTCATTTATAATATGCAAGGTTTTATGTGACTTCAATAAAACAATAAGTAGTTATGCAGCAGCCAGAGTAGCCAGTGATTCATTTACTTCCACAGGATGACAACCACCTTCTTAAGGAAATACACTCACCAAGTACTGAAAGCCTTTTGTACTTTCTGTGCTTCAAGGATTAATAGAATTTCCAAAGACAAAAGATGAATGAGATACAGTAGCAAGTGCCACAGAGGCCAGGTTTGGCCCAAAGGTGACCACACACAACTAAATTTCTCTGAGGCTTCACAGCAAATGTGCTTTACTCACATTGTGGTAAATGCAATCCAATGCTGCCTGGCCCCTGGATGGTTGCTTCTGTACAGGCTGTTTGATTCTGTTCCTTTGGTTGATTTTCTTAATATAATAGGAACTGTAAAGCAAAAGCTTGCAAATTAACTCTGATATGTTCAATAAAGTGTGTTTGTTCTGTGTCCTCGCCTTCCTTTCTCAGTGACACAAAGTTTCCTGTTGTGTGGTTTTAGTGGGTGGAGAGAAAAAGAATCTTTAAGAAAATCAAAAACCAAGAGGCCTTCAATGAACTATCCAGACAGTACACGACTTAAACCAAATACATCTCTTCACACAATTGTGCAGTGTGCTGACACAAGGATGTCATGGCAACTGAATATATACGTAGGTTAAAAACAGGGTTAGAACAAATCCATGCGAGTCTGTTGATGGCTACTTCACAATGACTGACCAGATGGACGTTCAAGGTCAGGTTGAACAGGGCCCTGTGCAGCCTGGTCTAGTTGAAGATGCCACTGCCCACAGCAGGGGCGTTGGACTAGATGACCTTTAAAGGTCCTTTCCAACCCAAACCATTCTATGGTTCTGTGAAACTTGCAGATAAAGATGTTCCTCAAACACTACCTGGAATTGCAGAGGTTTCATTTCTTGTGATGCCATGCAGCATCCTTTGCTGACCTTTGCCAGGTTAAGTGTTCAGCAGTGGGATGCACTGCAGCAGTTTTCCTACTTTTAAGCAACAAATGCAGGGCAAGGGTGGAGGAATGGTCACGGCTTAAAATTTTCTTTAGTTTATAGCAGCAGTGTCATAACTGATACCAGTCAGACACTGAAATCTTAATAATTCAATAAATAGTTCATTTCAAATCATGAAAAATGATAGATTTTCTTCCGCATAGATACCCAAACAAGATAAAGTAGACAGTGTGAACTTTTGGACATTGCCAAAGGATTTTCTTTGATTAAACACAGCTCTTGGCTGTAGCTGAGGACACAGAGAATGATGCATTGAAGAAATTTACTGTCATTAGCATTATACCAAACCAAATCTGAACTTTGTGTATTTAGGGAGACTGAAGGGAAGATGAGAATGGATCAGTCTAAAGACACTACCTGCTCACCCTAAAGACCTAGAAAACAATCAGATTGCTGCCCACGGTAATCAGGAGTCAGAAGGGTCTCTACCCACTTACTCTCCTGAGTTTCTGTAAGTACTCCTTTGTACTGATGTGACTCGTCCAAGACCACAAAGGTACTTGTGAATGAGAGCTGGAGCTGAGGGGTTCCTGGCCACTAATCCTACACACAGGACAGGATGGATTTCCAGTCTCCTGTTTGCTTGCATTCTTTTAGAAGTGCACATTCCTAGGGGAATGAACCCAGACTTAGGAATTCTTTAATGTTTTTGGACTCCACATATTTCCAAATGGACTTGGAAAACAAACCAGCCTTCAGGTGATAAATCAAAGATTAACTTAGGTAAGAAAACCAAAATACATGCAAACAGTAACTTATCGCACATTAAATTCTAGATGTCAGAAAGTAGCCCTCACAACCCAAGCGTGCTGCAACTCCCTTGCAGCTGAGTGATAAATCTGTATCTTTTGCAAGAGATTATCATGACCCAGAGATTGAGTGGATCTGCACTCATGAAAGTCAAACAAGGAGCCAGTGACCCTGGAAAAAACCTTGCACTAGTTATTAACAGAGAGCTGGTAACATACCTGTAAGACTTGTTTAACGCTTATGGATAAATGCTAATATATATAGCTAGCAAATTCTCTGAAAGGGATCCAGACCTTGAATGGACTGTTTCCTGTAGAGACAGTCTGACTGGGATTTTCATTCAGAGGTCTTTGAGGTTATTCCAATACGTCTGACAGTGCTATACACACCAGAGCTTTATTCTTCCCTCTCCTACAGCGTGTATATCAGCAATAACTCCCAGACACAAAAAATTCTCACCAAGGAAGTGCCGAGGAGATGGTATGGAAAAATGTACTTTGTTGAAATATTTTTTTCTCAGAGTTCTCACTTGTTTCATATCATTTTTAATGAAAAATGCATTTGTTTAAAAATGTTTCTGCTTTTCATGCTTATAGTAAAATATTTTGAAATTAGAATTATGTCTATAAGCCAAAAAAATTCAAGAAAAGTCTGTTTAAAAACTGAGTAAAGTTCAGGGTTCTTTCTTAAACTTTTGATAAGGAATCTTGAAATTGATGAAATTTTTTGTTGTTGTTTCAACTGACTTTTCAAATTCTCTCATTGAGTCTGTAAGCTTGTTGAAATAAAAACCAGTTCTAACAGTATTATATAAATAACACTGCAGTTTACCTGCATATTTTTGGATTTGCATATGACTTGTCTTTTACTTCACAACATCATAGCAGTCCCCGTTGTCCCCATTAGTGATTTTGCAATTTCACAGAGGATGGAGAAGGTAAGTGGACTCATGGCATTAGTTTGCTGGCCTTCAAGGCAAACACTGTTTGGCTTTTTGTGTTGTTGTTGTTGGTTTTGTTTTTTGTTTTGTTATGGAGAATACACCAAAACTGACAGTTTAACCAGTTAAACAATTGTGAGATCCTCTGACCAAATCTTCACACAATCCCAGGATGCTGGTGTTAGTGACAGAGTGTGGTCTTTAGGGGAATTCAGCATAATTTAGATTCTCCACATGGCAGCTAATGTCCTGTGGATTTCCTGCAATCTTTGTCCCCATGTTATTTGAGAACATTTATGGGACTGTCTAGGAGGCTTTAGCCAATGGTATGGATGCCATTGATTCTGAGATCTTCCCTGAAATGTCACTTCAGTCATGACATGGCAAATATTGTCCCTTGTTCTTAATGCTATTGTCAAGGTCTTTCAGTATGGCCCTATAGCATAACAGATCTATTTTATTTTAGAAATGAACATACAAGTGCAAGTCACAGAACCAAATAATTCAGATTGGAAGGGACCTCAATGAGTCACCTATTCCAACCTCCTGCTCAAACCTGGGTCAGCACTTAGTTCAGACCTGGATACTAAGGGCTTTGTCCTGTTAGGTCTTGAAAACCTCCAACTACAGATATTTTTCAGCTTCTCTGGGCAATTTCTTTCAATGCTTGACTCTACTGACAAAGGGATGTAACTTATTCATTTAGCCAGGAAAGTGACTCATTAATAAGGGAAATTTTTCACTTGTGAATGCTATACCATAGCCCATAGCCTCTCACCTTCTGGTAAGCTATTGATGTTTAAAGGGGATGAGGAACATTTGGATTACAACCTGCAGAGGAAATGGCCGAAGAGTATCTTGGAATTTGATAATTTGTTGGACTTCACAGGTGTCTGGGGGGGTGAAGCAGAGGACATGACTGAAGCTGTAGCATTATGTGGTGTATCACCTTCTGTAGCTACCTTCTACAAAGTACTATGAATGCTTTGTTAATGTTCATTTTGGAAAAGGTCAGTTGGCTTTTAGCAAGTTTTCTCTTTTCTTTTGACTAGGAGCTTGGGTTTTCCATGGGCTGTTGCTATGTGTTTGGGTTCAGGTCAGCTCCTGGTGGGGCCACCTCTCACATTCTTATACCCTGAGAACAACCATTTGTAATTCTCTCCTCTCCATCACTGTTAAGCCAAGTGCAAAGGTACAGTCATCATTAACACATTATTTAATGATGGTAAACCACCAGCTGTTTTAAAATGCATGGACATTTCACTCAGTCCTCAAGAGTGGAGTGCTTGCTTGCTTTTTGAGGAGTGCTTGCCAGCTGCAGCCCATCTAACAAATCTCCTGTTTTGGAGAAATGCAGCAATTCTTCCACCTCAAGGAATATTGATTCAGATGCTGTTACATCATTTAGTCTTTCTTTGGAGTCAGTATCATTAATGAGAAGCTGTATATGGTTTCCTGCTAACGTAGGATAAAAATCTCCAAGTTACTTTGCTTGCGTTGGACTGCTTGGCAGCTAGTGGTATATCTGATCATGCATATTTGCTTCAGCAGCCAGGGATATTGCTGCTTTAATTGAAGCTGCTGTCTGGTGGTTCCTGCCCTTTCAGAATACTGGAATACACTTCGGGTCATGGCTGCTTGGTCTTCTCACTGAGGACTCTGATATATGGGTCAGCTTTGCTGTCTGTCTTCTTTAAAGTATAACCAGTTGGGGAGAACATTATAAAATACAAGGTAGAGTATATTGACAATACTCATCTTGTATTTCATG
Organism: Manacus vitellinus; assembly: GCF_001715985.3. Classification (NCBI taxonomy): domain Eukaryota; kingdom Metazoa; phylum Chordata; class Aves; order Passeriformes; family Pipridae; genus Manacus; species Manacus vitellinus. Next base: position 33,545,714 of record NW_021940682.1, on the reverse strand, counting down.
AGGACACTGCAAGTTCAGTCTAAGCTATGGAGTAATGTCTGAATGTTGCTGCTTTTTGGCTGCATTAGGGATGTCTTGTCCTCAGCTTTGGAAAGATAGAAATATCATTGCTGGATATACTATCTTCCTGGCTAGAAGGGGCATATCTGGAGACTGTGAATCAGCTTAATAATACTGGCATAATTTTAAACATCTCCTTGCACTTCAAAAGCCTTGAGTTGGCTATAGAGTTAAAACATAATTTCCAGCTATGTGCTTTGCATAAGCAATTCCCCCATTTATCTCATGACAGTCTGGAGAATCATGACCCCAGAACCTGGCTTATAATTTATTTACAGTACTCATGGCCTTCCTGTCTTGTGACAGTATTCAGTCTCATAGTGTCTTTTTTAATATGTTGGATATCTTTTAAGACACAGTGAAATTTATCACAGAATCAGAGAATATGTTGAGTTGGAAGGGACCCACAAGGATCATCGAGTCCAACTCTTAGCCCTGCACAGGACCATCCCCAAGGGTCACACCATGTGCCTGAGAGTATTGTTCAAACACTTCTTGAACTCTGTGTGAGCCTTAATGCTGTACAAATTTACAGCCTAAAAGTAGCCTGGTTATGTTCAGGCATACGAATCCATTTGTCCACCAGTAGGTTTTGCAGTCACAAGCCCTTTGGCAGATCTGTAATATTCTAAGAACCTAGGACTGTGTGATTTCCATTTCTGAAATCTAACTTGTTTTTTCTCCCCTTCACATCAAGAAAGGCTGAAAATGTGGGGTTTTTTTCTTTCCCAGTGATGAAACTGTTACAACCACTGTTGCTGTTCAATCATTTATTTTCTATTGGTTTTATTTATGCTTCTACTTTGTCCTTTTTTTTTTTTTTTTGAGATTAGAGTGTCCTATAATTACAATAAAATTGGAGTGGCAACCATTACTGAGTGCTCTCATGAGTTTTAGAGAGGCTAAGTTTGCAGCACTTTTTAATACTGTTACTTGAATTCTTATTTGTTTAACATTCACTCCTAAGTATTAAGTCTGGCTTTGTCTTACACCTATTCAGGAGAGGGGTGCTCTATATACCTCAATGATTTCTCAGGGAATACTTGTTCTTGCCTGACTGAATACATCTTTAAAGACCTTTTCATACAGTTGAGCTTGTGAGTTTTACTATGATGGTATTATTGCACCTTCTTTTCTCCCTTTCATGGAACTTTTTTCCTAGAGTGTTTTTTTTTAAATCATTCACTAACAACTGTGTCATCTCCAGACAAAAGGTGTGTTCCCATTGTCACCTCTTCACCAGCCTAAGCAAAGTCTACCTGTTTTTTACCAGTAGTTCATGGTCCCTGACCTTTTTATCAATTGTGTTTCTTAATTTTAGGTGCCCTTGGTTTATCAGTAACTCTTCTGACTCAAGGGGCGCAGAACAAAACAGATTACATGAGTTTTGCTCTTGGAGTCAGTGGGACTGCTGGTTTGACTAAGTGCTCACCAACATGAGGCAGGGTCTCATGCCTGAGTCCTGAGTTGTGAAAAGGGGAATACTTTATGTCACTGATTTACTCAGGTTCCCGTGGAATGTGTCCAAAAATAGCTATTTGCTTTTTTGCACAAAGCATCCTGTCATGCAGTCATGATTAATTTACATACCGTCACCGCCTGGTCTCTTTGTTACTGCTCTCTAGCTGGGGTTCCCTCACCAGGTATGGTGTTTCTGCGGGTATTATTTCCCCCTAGCCTCCTGTCAACCAGAGTAATAACTACAAATAAGTGATATTGTCCATATTGGCAATCCTAAAGAAAACTCATCTTTTTTTCCCCCTTGGAACCTTTCTATGCATATGGAGGTCAACTTTATGTGTTCAAATACATTAACGGGGAAGGCAGTGGAGCACAGCACAGAGTGGCATCAGTGAGGGAATTGCTCCCAGGTACTTAGGAAGTTGAATATTGATCCCTCTGCTGAAAATTACCCCCTTCACCACCCAGTGTTTCACTAGGGCTCTGCCATGATAACGCACAGGCTTACAACCTGCAAAAATCACTGCTGACGTCAGGCCAAACCAGCCTCCTGGGAAGGAGCAGTCAGAGTTTTGTTGGTGATTTCAATGTGAATGGGAGCAGGCCTTTCTCTACAAAAGTGATTTTCTTCTCCAAGCGCTATATTCTTCCTAAGCTATTTTCCTTGAAATATAATAAAATGCTCCCTGTTGCTACAAGTAGCACCACTCTGAATGGAAAGTGCTGTTAGTCTTGTTTATTTTGGCCACAGTGGTTGTGCTCCATTGTATTACTGCTCTCCATGACTTGTGTATGTATTATTCCTTGACTCATTACATGTAAGCACCAGGGGAGGTGCAGAGGCCAAATGTGACCCACAGATGCCCACGATTTCCCCAGTGTCTCCCCTCTGCTCCACCACCAACCCGTGGAGCTGGCTGAGGAGAACCATCCTGGTCCCTTGGGCTGCTGCCATCCCTCCCATGGCCACAGGTGGCTGTATGCCATGCCACTGTATGCAGATCAGAAGTTGCCATTAGACATCTGGCAGGTTGCCAACACTGTGCTCAGTTGAGCAATATTTGGGAGCTCTTGTTTGTTGTTTATTACTGCTGGGCAAGTCCTGCAGAGTTTGGTTTGTTTGAGCTACTACAATCAAAGCTGCGGGTTCAGTTTTCAAAGGTTAGCAATTGAGCAATCTACTTGAAGCAATTTACTTGAAGGTTCAAGATCTATTAAAAGGAACCATTCTGCTCTTTTGTCTCCTGTAAGCTGTATCACATTTGGCAGGAGGGAAAGTATAATGGGTTTTTATATGTAATTTATTGCCTACAAAAGGTATGTCATTGGAATGAGAGAGGTGTTGGCTGCAGTTACTGCCCAACTGGAGAGGGATGTGTTTTGTCTGAAGTAGAACCACTGTGCAATCTGAAGAAATGGTACAAATTAATTGACATTGCACATAAAATAAATTTTGTAGTTACAGCTCTTCACTCATGTGGCAGATAATCTCCTAGCAAAAAGAAAGTGCTCTACAAATCCAGTATACATGTTATTATCTATTGTGACTGTCTTTCTATTTCTTATTCTTTTTCCTCACATTTCTTCTTGTATTCTGAATAGTGAAAATCAAAATCAGACTGACTTTTTACAAATAGCCTTCTGAGAGATCCTAGTCCTTGGGTCTCACAAGATCACACCCATTTGCTTCTGATTTTTTTTTTTAAATAATCTTTAAAACCAAGAAACAGTTGATTTCAAAAATTTAAAACATTGTTTCTCATGAAATGCGCATTCCACAGCATCTCCTGATAATCTTGACTAAGAAGGCCTGATCAAGAGCCATACAGCTGAGGAAACCTTATCCTTTTCTTTAGTTTCATGTTGTATTTCCATGCACAGTTGTAGGACACAGGATACCAGGGCCAAGGTAATAGATTTAGTGTCTTCCTCAATATTTAGGCATTCTATTTGTAAAGGAGAGATGGAGTATGGGACAGAACTACATTACTGCACCTTGTCAAAACTGGACCATTTACTCATATTAAAAAAGAATCTTTTGAAAAAATACCCTTTTCAGTATTAAAACCCCCATGAATTATAAATAAATTAAAAAACGTTTTAGCACATGATTGATTGCTCATTTCTTGAAAACAATTCTTCTACAGCAGCTATATGCTGTAGGTCACCAGTTTTGTCCTCATAGACTTACAAAATTGTGCAGTAATTGAGTCATGACTGTCCTAATCCAAACTGAAACCACCTTTTCTTTCATGCTGAGCATAAGAATTGTCCTTTTCAGCATGGATACCACTAAAATAATTTTTATCAACTACACTGATGCAGAAAGCAGATGGCATGCATTTTGGCTAAATGTAGAACATACATATACATTAATGATAATAATCAGAGGTAGAGTCTCTTCTAAATAATGATGTTGAAGCAGGGACCTAATGTAATCTATGAATTAAGCTTTAATCTCTTATCTTTATTTTGTTCAGCTTCAGTATGCCTAGAATTTAGTGCCTCAAGAGCACAAACTCTGAACTGTATCTGTAATATCCTTCTGGAAAGTTTCTAGCCATTTTGCAAGAGGGTAAGCAAAAAATTCAATTCATTTTATTGAAATAAGAAACATGCCTCATTGAACACATTTCTTTTACAGTTTATTTTGAGAACTTTAGCATTTCAAATAATGACACAAACTTCATGGCCACGTCTTGGTTGAATATTCATTAGAATTTGTTATTTCTGAATTGATGAGACCATAAAGTTTCTTTTCTCAATGTGCATGTTTGGGTACCTCTCTTACCCTTGATATCTTCCTGGAAATGTGATTCACCTTTAAAATTCATAGAATATTCTGAGTTGGAAGGGACCCACAGGGAACATCAAGTCCAACTCAAGTGAATGGACCATACAGGGATTGAACCCACAATCCTTGATGTTATTAGCACCATGCTTTAACCAACTGAGCTAATCTCAGTCATCACCTATCTGACTGTGCCAGACAGGCTTAGATCTGTCATTTCACTTTCTCATGCATTTGTTCCTAGAATAATTTCTGTCTGTTCTGATGCATGGACTGAAATAAAAAGTTATTTTCCAGGTGACAGAACTTCTGTGACAGTAACATATGACCTATAGATTTTCTGCTCAATATTTAAGACTTTCTAAATTCTATCACTATCAGTTCCTTTGGATTTTCCCATCTTCATTGCCATATCAACTCTCATTGAGCTCTAGTTTCACAACATTGCACTGCACACTTTATGGTCAGCAAGGTCATAGCTTGCCCATGACAACATGTACTCATGAGCTGTGGTTCCTTTTAATGTTTTCAGGTTGCCAAACAAAACCAGCACATAACATGACCCACAATAGTAGTCAATATCCAGTTTTGGAGATGACCTGATTGCAGATATAATTATCTCTCCCAGTGTACAGGCTATCTTGAAGCAAAACCTTCAAAAGCATTGTGTCACCTACATACTGCAGATATTAATATAACTGCCCTTCATTGGGTAAGATTTTTATTTGCCACACCAGAATGCCACTTTCCTAGAAACTTCACAGAAATATCCTTTACTACTGAGGCAGTACATCAGGATGTGTGAACTTGACTAGCCTCTTTCTCAACCATTTAAAAGTCCTGGGATCATATTCCAAGAAAAATGGAAAGGGAAAGGGAAAGGGAAA